>NC_034596.1:5761053-5801649 GCF_900095145.1 Mus pahari | reverse complement strand
AGGGGAGCAGGGGTTGGGGGAGGGTATAGGGAACTTTCGGCATAGCATTTGAAACGTAAATAAAGAAAATATCTAACAAAAAATAAAAAAAAAGAAAGAGAAATGGAAAATCCCTGCAAATGATGATGAAAAGCCACACTAAAACCTGACAATTCTGAAACACTCCTCTACCATTTTCTTAGTCTCCAGAATCACAACAAATAGATTATATAATGTATAAATTACCAAATCTATTGTATTTAGCTACTGTACCCTGGGTGGACAAAGACATAGGTGGGAAAGAAACAAAATAACTTTGCAAGGTTCATCTGATAAATTCAATATGATTCCACATACATCAATACTTGGAAGAGATGATGCAATGAGCTGCTGATTCTTTGGCTATTGAATTTATTGCTACGCATGTAAATTCAATGTAAAGATGCTGGTTTCAAATGGACTATTTACCATGAAGACTTAAGTTGAATCATCCCATCTTTTGAGTCCTCAAAAACACCCACCCTTTGGTAAGCATGTTGACTCTAGAATGTGCAAAAGCTCATATATATATACGTGTGTGTGTGTGTGTATGTATGTATGTATAATTTATATATATATTCACAATATATATTCACAATATATATTTACTATATATTCATAATATATTCACAATATGTATTCAAAGTAGGATAGTATTTATAGTGGGAGTAGCCATAAACTGCCAATCAGTAAACTATACTAGTTCTAACAAGGCATCCTACAGCTTATACCATATCCAACAGAGAAAAGCATTGTAACAAGCCAGATTGTGATATCAGGGACTTCTCAACTCAAAGAAGGACCCATGACCTAGCAAACTTTATTGTTCTATTTACCCACTAATCTTACTTCCAGTTTGCTACCTCTGACTGCCCTGTGCAGGTGACAAGTGGCAAACAGCCCAGAATTTCAATGCCTTCTTTGTATTGATTTCTACTTATTTTGATCATTGCAGTCTTTTTTCTCTTTCTGGGAAAGTTTTTAACCAAGAGAAATGGTATTCAGGGCTGAATTCTCTCTACATTGTAGCATTTTAGAAAACACTAGTAAGTTATAAAACAAGTGACAGATAAGGGTCAAAAGACTGATCAAGGGCAAGTTATAGGAAAACACATCAAGGCAGAGCTGTGGAGAACAGGAGAGCCTGCCATGCAAGACCGTGTTTTTCCTCTCTGTCCTGGGCTTTCAGAACCATCACACCCATGGTCAAGAGAAATCAGATTTCTACCATTTCAAATAAAGAGCTCAGAAAACTCAAGAGTAAGTCAGATTTTATTTTCACTTCACTCTTATCATCCAACAGGGCTTGAAATATGTCTTGTGCCTTTGATGCCTGCTCTAATACCTATTGTTGGCTTGAAGCTCAGGCCGATACTTCAGCAACTCCAGAAGCAATGGTATGCCATCACATCTGCGGCTCTTTCCTAGAACAAAGATGCCTGAAACCTAGCCAGTTTTGTTAATAGCTTTTACTTATTAACATACTTTCTTTTGTATATCAATGTATCTTAGTCACTCAAAATCCACTGGAGATAGTTGTTTATCTATTCATCATTACCTTCTGCTCCATCTTGTTTACACTGAAAGCCAATAGGCTCTGAGGCTTATAATTCAATTTGACAGTCTTAATTTGCTACTATTTTAATTTGCTATGCTTAAGGTCACCCTCATTGATTACTGGGGAGCCACTTCCATCCAGGTCTCTGAGATTTCCTAGAAATTCCTTCCACCACAACCTCTCTGCAGATGCATATTTCCACTCATTCTCCTGAATTTCTGAGCCTCTCTCCTGTCTCCCCCCCCCCATTTGATCCTTTCCCCCTATTACCCTTCCCCTCCCCTGGCCCAACCAGGTGCCTCTTACTCTGCCTCCCTTGACTATTTTCCCCTTTCTAGGTGGAATTCAAGCATCCTCACTTGGGCCTTCCATTTTGTTTAGCTTCTCTGTGTCTATTGAGTATATCATGCATATTCTGTACTTCGCTAATATTCACTTGTCAGTGAGTATATGCCATACATGTCCAACAGTTGGAATATGGAAACGGAAGAGACTACCTCCAGTGCCAGACAGGACCTGCACTGAAGGGATGGGGACATCAACCCAACTATAATACTTTTGATCCCAAATCTGTCCTGTTTAAAAAAAAAATGCAAGGACAAACATGGAATGAAATCTGAAAGAAGGGCTAACCAATAATGTACTCAGCTTGAAACCCATTTCATGGGCAAAACCCCATCCCTGACATTATTGATGATACTCTGTTGTACCTGCAGACAGGAGCCTGGCATAACTGTTCTCTGAGAGGCTCTATCCTGCAGCCAAATATGACAAAGGATGGGGATCCCTACTGGAAGTGTTCAGAAAAGAATTGAAGGCCCTGAGGAAATATGTTTCTATGTGACTGTTTGAAAGGTCGTTAATGTTAGTTATCCCACCTCACATTTTTTTCTCTGTTTTGCACTCCTATCCAACCTTACTTCAGGTCTTGCTATTCCATTGTTGGCTTCCCATCTATAACATCTATGTTCTCTCTCTCTCTCTCTCTCTCTCTCTCTCTCTCTCTCTCTCTCTCTCTCTCTCTGTGTGTGTGCGCGCCCGTCCAAATTACCCAAATTGCTTGTATGTGAACTCCAATTTAAGCATCTATAGCTAAGCATATNTTAGTTATCCCACCTCACATTTTTTTCTCTGTTTTGCACTCCTATCCAACCTTACTTCAGGTCTTGCTATTCCATTGTTGGCTTCCCATCTATAATAATAATTCTCTCTCTCTCTCTCTCTCTCTCTCTCTCTCTCTCTCTCTCTCTCTCTCTCTCTCTCTTCCCTTGAACCATCCTCCAAATTACCCAAATTGCTTGTATGTGAACTCCAATTTAAGCATCTATAGCTAAGCATATCAAACTAGCAGCTACATAACCTACTTCTGAGAGAGAACATTTGGCATTTGTCTTCTGTGTCTGGATTATCTCACCTAGAGTTATCATTTCCAGTTTTCACCATTAACCTGTAAATTTTGTAGTTTCTTTTTTATTTACAGTTGGATACTATTCCATTGTGTATATGTACCACATTTTTATTATCCATTGATCAGTTGGTGAACATCTAGGTCCTTCTTCATCACCATATACCACCATATTATAGCCATATACCACCATATTTGCCTACCAATGCGTCACAATGTTAAAAATAGATAAATCACATGATCTAGCAATACCAGTCCTGGGTATATTTTCAGAGGACTCTATAATTAAAATTGTTTTAATAGACATATTTGTTGTGAATCTTGCCAAAGTTTTTTATCGTGTGTGTGTGTGTGTGTGTGTGTGATTTTATTCCCTTCCTGATCCATCCTCTGACTGTTCCCCATACCTCCTTCCTGCCCCCTGTCTCCATGAGGATGTCTCCATTCCCTACCTGCACCCCACCACTACACCAGACCCCTAAACTCCCTGGAGCCTCCAGTCTCTTGAGGGTTAGGTGCATCTGGTATTGAAAAAACCAAACCCAGCATTCCTCTGCTGTACATGTGTGTTGGGGGCCTCATATCAGCTAGTGTATGCTGCATGGTTGGTGGTCCAGTCTCTGAGAGATCTTGGGGTCCAGGTTAATTGAGACTGCTGGTCCTTCTCCTGGGTCACCCTCCTCCTTAGCTTCTTCCATCTTCTTCCTAATTCAATCCCAGGGGTCAGCAGTTTCTGTCCATTGGTTGGTTACATATATCTGAATCTGAGTCTTTCAGCTGCTTGGTGGGTCTTTCAGAGGACAGTCATGATAGGTCCCTTTTTGTGAGCACCACATAGCCTCAGTAATAGTGGCAGGCCTTGAGGCCTCCCCTTGAGCTGGATTCCATTTTGGGCCTGTCCCTGGACCTTCTTTTCCTCAGGCTCCTCTACATTCCCATCCCTATAGCTCTTTCAGACTGGAACAGTTATGGGTCAGAGTTATGACTGTGGGAGGGCAACCCACCCCTCACTTGATTCGCTGACTTTCTGCTGGAGGTGGGTTCTACAAGTTCTCTCTCCCTACTGTTCTAGAGGGTAGAACAGTATGTTCTAGAGGGTCTCCTCAACTTTCTATCTTCCTCTTTCAATTCTTTCTGCAGGCCCTCAGGGCTTCAGTCCTGTCTTAGTCAAGGTTTCTATTCCTGCACAAACATCATGACCAAGAAGCAAGTTGGGGAGGAAAGGGTTTATTTGGTTGATACTTCCACATTGCTGGTGATCACTAAAGGAAGTCAGGACTGGAACTCAAGCAGGTCAGGGAGCAGGAGCTGATGCAGAAGCCATGGAGGGATGTTCTTTACTGGCTTGCTTCCCCTCGCTTGCTCAGCTGCTCTCTTATAGAACCAAGACTACCAGCCCAGAGGTGGCACCACCCACAAGGGGACCTCCCCCCTGGATCACTAATTGAGAAAATGCCTTGCAGCTGGATCTCATGGAGGCATTTCCCCAACTGAAGCTCCTTTCTCTGTGATAACTCCAGTCTGTGTCAAATAGACACAAAATTAGCCAGTATAAGTCCTTTCCCCCCAACCCAGTACCACATCATGTTTCCCTCTTCCTCCCCAGTTCACTTTTCCTTCCAGATCCCTCCTTCCCTCCCCGCTTGTGATTGCTTTCTTCTCCCACTCAAGTGACGCTGCCTCAGCCTCACTTGGGTCTTTCAGTTTATTGACCTTCTTGAGTTCTGTGGACTGTATCTTGGATATTCGGTACAGTTTTTTGTTTTTGTTTTTAGTTTTTTTGTTTTGTTTTTGTTTTTGTTTTTGTTTTTTGTTTTTGTTTTTGTTTTGTTTTTTGGCTTATATCTACTTATTAGTGAGTATATACCATGCATATCCTTTGGACTCTGAATTACCTCACTCAGGATGACATTTTCTAGTTCCATCCATTTGCCTGCAAAACTCAGAATGTTCTCATTCCTAATAGCTGAGTAGTGTTTCATTGTGTGAATGAAACACATTTTTTTTTTGTATCCATTGTTCTCTCTTGGGACAGCTAGGTTGTTTCCAAGCTTCTGGTTATTACAAATGAGGCTGCTATGAACATGGAACACATGTCATGGTGGGGCATCTTTTGGTATATTACCAAGAGTGGTGTTTCTGGGTCTTCAGGTAGCTCTATTTCTAGTTTTTTGAGAAACATCCAGATTGATTTCCAGAGTGATGGTAACAGTTTGCAATCCCACCATCAATGGAGGAGTGTTCCTCTTTCGACAAATCCCCTCCAACATGTGTTGTCAGCCAAGGTTTTGATCTTAGCCACTCTGATTAATGTAAAGTAGAATCTCAGGGTTGTTTTGATTTGCATTTTTCTGATCACTAAGGATTTTGAACATTTCTTTAGGTGTTTCTCAGCCATTCAAGATTCCTGTTGTGATTAATTCAAATTAGTAGCTTTTCTTTATACTAATGATAAACAGGCTGAGAAAGAAATTAAATCACATGATTATCTCCTTAGATAAAGAAAAAGCATTTGACAAAATACAACACCTTTTCATGTTAAAAGTACTGGGGAGATCAGAAATTCAAGGCCAATACCTAGACATAATAAAAGGAATGTACAGCAAATCAACAGCCAGTATCAAATTAAATGGAGAAATAACTGAAGCAATCTCACTAAAATCAGGGACAAGATAAGGATGCCCGCTCTCCCTGTATCTATTCAATATAGTACTCAAAGTGCTAGCTAGAGCAAAAAGAGATAAAAGGATACAAATTGGCAAAGAAGAAATAATGGTATCACTATTTGCAGATGATATAGTATACATAAGTGACCCCAAAAACTCTATCAGAGAACTTCTCCAGCTAATAAACAACTTTAGCAAAGTGGCCAGATATAAAATTAACTTAAATAAATCAGTAGCTTTCCTTTATACAAATGATAAACAGGCTGAGAAAGAAATTAGGGAAACAACTCCCTTCACAATAGCCACAAATAATATAAAATATCTTGGTATAACTAACCAAACAAGTGAAAGATCTGTATAACAATAACTTCAAGTCTCTCAAGAAAAAAATTTAAGATCTTGGAAAATGGAGAGATCTCCCATGTTCATGGATAGGAAAAGTTTATAAAGAAAAGTTCTTTTGAGTGTATCACTCATTCTGACCATAACTCAACACATTCCATAGTGTGTGTGTCACACACACACACACACACACTTTATATTCTTGCAGGTATTTATCCATTGTATATTTGATTTGATTTGGCCTAGACTGTGGACTTTTAGGAAGGAAAACCAAGATGGTATTTTGTCTAATACCTCACACATCAATGCAAAAATCATCAATGAAAGTGAATCTGGATCACATAACTGAAAGTATACTTTAAATGCTAATTAAAATGTTTAAAAATACATAATTAAAATAGTCAGTATCAATCTCTCACAAACCTTTAAGTTTGTCTAATATTTTGGTAAGTAGAGAATTAGCAGCCACTGTCAGTCATTTCACAAAGATATGAAAATGTATTTTTCCAGATATTAAAACATAATGCAAACAGTTAATAATGGAAACATATCTTGGAAGTTCAAAGAAAGATATTCAGAAAACATTGTAGAACAATCATAAATACCCTACATCATAATCTATCCACTAATGAATGTTTATTCAACCTCTACAGTTTCAGGGTTGTACGTTTATGTATGAGACTTTCTCTAATTCAGAAATTCACATCCTCACAAGAGAAATCATTCATAGCCAGAAAATAGAAAAGTATTTTATTAAGTGTTGTTAGAAGCCTTATTATTCAGGCAAACTACCAAAGTTTAGATAGAATCTCACATAATCTAGTAAAATTCAATACTATATGGATATTTAGTCTATTTTTATTATGAAGTAACAAAATAAAATATAAATAAAGGTCTCAAAATATATTTGGATTTGAAAAATGTACCTAAGAATAAAGTGATAACTCAGAACGTTAAAAGCATCAACTGATTTGGGACCAGAAGTTTTGATATTTTTATTAGTTTCTGAAAGTTATAAACAAGACATGAAAAATTAATTCCCTTAAATGCTAATATAATCTATAACAATTTCATGCATATTGATATATTAAAACATAAGCACATTAGATGAATGTTCTACTATTAGAAGCAATGGACAGAAATAATAATTAACTTATTTTCATAGGTACTTATCATAGACACACTTGAGAATGTGATGAGCATATGTAAGATTCTGGAAAATGACATATATGACTTATATAATAGAGAGTGATTTACAGTCTACCTTTTTTAGTCAAAACCTTGAAATGCAGTTTCATTATCCAGGTACAGCAGAACTCTCTACAGAAATGTTCTGGACTGCTTAAGTGGACTTCACAATGACCATATAAACTATTCTTGAAACAGGGCACCCAAGTGTCACACACATTGCTTTCTTCAATAACAGGGACTTTAGAAACACCAGCTCTTGTTTTATTTAAACAATGGATGTTGCTCCTTTTTGTGAGGCCCAAACACTCAGGGCAAAGAGTCATAAAGGAGTCCAGTTCTCTAGAATGACACTTGCAAAAGTGAAGCTATTAAGTATGCACAGAGTTTCTTAAGGATGTATTTCCCAGCATTCTTAGAGCTACAATGAACAATATAGCCTTTGATGGACCATATCAGTAGAGAAAATGTTCTGCTTAAAATGGTGGGGCTTTGCTGCTGGCTGTTTCTCGCGATGGCTCTCATTTATTGACTAGGAGAGCAGAGGCTGTGTCTGAGGCTATGCATTTCAGAATACAGCTCTCTTATGCCTCTTTATGCTAAGCAGCAACCATTAGCAATGCTTTCCCTAATAGGTAGCCCTACTTCTCTCCCCCTTGAACTTTGTCTTTCTATTACTCTTTCTGATGGGGAATCTTCTTCCCTTGATTGCTGCTTTCTGTAGCCAGAGGGTCCTGTGTATCTGCTCCCTCCTTACATTGTACGTCCAGCTGGGCAAAGTTTATTCTGTTTTATGTACCATAATCTGTCATGGCTGATTTTGTTATAACAAGATCTGAACAGATGGGGAATGGTTTGCTCAAGAATTACTTGCGATATGAGTGACCTATAGAAAAAATTGGAAGCTGGAATGCAATCCCTGCAATAAAATCCCATACTCGTTATCCTCCCCACAGGATGCTCATGTATCTCGCCCCCACATGAAGGCGATAATGATGAATCCCTGGACCTATAAAGGAGGCCAGGCCTCTGGTAAATAGCACACATCCACAAACAAAGGGATAAGATAGCAGTAGAGAATGGGTCTAACAATTCCTTGCTGTAACTTGTCTGATATTTTTTCTCTATTAAATGAGAT
This sequence comes from Mus pahari, assembly GCF_900095145.1. Classification (NCBI taxonomy): domain Eukaryota; kingdom Metazoa; phylum Chordata; class Mammalia; order Rodentia; family Muridae; genus Mus; species Mus pahari. The sequence continues at coordinate 5,793,334 of NC_034596.1, read as the reverse complement.
GTACTTGAAAGACACAAACATTCTCAGTTAACAATGGAACAGAAATGTTGTAAATAAGGTAATTTCCTTACTACTGGAAAAACTCCAGAATTAGACAGATTCCTATCAGCATTTAATAAACTTTTTTTAACGCCTACTGAGTCCAATTTCATAGTTCTTCAAAGTCCTTGCTAAGCATAACAGAGAAGATAATCAGAAATCCATATGGACAATATGCTGTCTAAAGAGAGATATTTTTTAAAGTTCAGGCAATGAGGGCACCATTAATCTACTAATACAAATGCCCATATTTATGTTGGTTTTCAAATAGGGAAAATACAGTAACAAAGCCATCATAAATTGTTAATGCCTCTACTCCAAACTTTTGTCTGCAAATGTTCTCTGTGGTTTTGTTCTGCAGAAAATGCTCAGATAGATATATATTCTCTAGAGTACTTTCTGCATTTAAAAATTTGCAACATTAACTATATGATCATTGAGCAATAACTATGAGCCGATAACATATGAAGGTAACCATAGCCCTCTCATCAAAGGCCACACCGGATCTCCTTATTAAGAAATAAATCACACTCTTGCTACTACATATTCTGTGCAAGATCCAAAATCACACAACTGAAGAAAAATAAGTAAAATCAAGCAAATGAAAATTTCATTTCGAAAATGATGCTCATTGATAGGCATCGTCTTTTAACATGTTCTAGCCTATTTAATATGCCTACCTGCATCTTAGTCAGTTTTCCCTGTTTTTCAACCATTCCTGATGTCTTTACTACCTATCAAAACTAAGAATTTAAGTATTTTGTATTTGTCCTGAACTGTAGTGGGAATATTAAAAAAAAAAAAAAAAAAAAAAAAAAAAAAAGACCAACAGGCTCCCCGTTCTACTGCTGCCAACCAGCAGGCCATGTGGCTCCAGCCAGGTGATCTCAACACAGTGGTCTCTCTGGCAGGGCTGGAGCTCCCGCCTTCCCTTCTATACCATGCCAACCCCACTCAAGGACCGTCCACCTAGCAGTCAGCTACCACACCACCCATCTACCCAGTAGAATCAAAAGTCTAGAAGATTATAATTAAACAGTCAGATTTATATATCAATAAATTCTCAGTTTACAAGATGCCAATACAATAATTTCAGAACCAATTGATAATGAAAAAAGATTCAACCCAATTTTTCTAACCTTATGATATCATAAGTACCTGAGGCTGGTAAAAGCAATGCTGGTTCATGTCTGCCTCCATCTTTGCCTTCTTCTTCCTCCCTGAAAGGTTCTCTGTCTCTGCAACTCTTAGCTGTGCCTCCCTTTCCCTGTCCAATCACAGGCCTCTTGCTGCCCTAACATAATTGGACAAGAAACATCCTGTGACACTTAACCAGCTTATATTTTCTTAAACTATGTCTGTGTTGTTCTTTTCTACCTTTAGTGAAATAGTTTCTGTTGTTTAAATAAAAGTAAAGGTCCCTGATTTGACTCTTTCATAGTTAATACTAAATAACGGGAAATAAATAAGTGCTAATTTCCATGGATATTCCTCTGTGTGATGGGACTTGTGTTCATGGGTGTGAAGAACCAAATTTCTACAGGTTTTCATTCAGTTATCTACATGTATAAGCAGGGGTCAGAAGTCAGTTTTAGATGTTATTCCCCTAGAAGCATCTTCCTTTTAATGTTATGTTTGTTTGGTTTCTTATTCTCTGAGATTATTCATTTAACTAGATAATTAGAATATATATATCAAATCAGATAAAACAACATAAGGGGGAAATGTCAGTCTCCTTTACATGAGATGCATAACTGTGTATTGTTGACACTTTTCCTTATCCCTCACTTCTTTCTAGAATCCAAAATAAGAAAATTATCTCTAGATTATCTTTTACCACATGGATTGATCCAGTTAAGCCTGTTTCACACTCATAACTATGAGGTTTGAAAAGCAATAGGGACATGGAGAACAATCTTTGTGGGTAATACATCAGAAGATCAGAAGCAGGCTTTCTTACTGGGACTGGGACATACATATTAGGTTGGTCTGGCTGGCCAGTGAGCCACGAGAATATGTTTTCAACTCCCTCATGCCCAGCTCCTGCCCCTGGGATATATGCATATACCACTATACCCAGGTTTTATTTTGTTTTGTAGGATGGAGATTTGGGGGGGAGTGGGGAGGATATACTATATCTATTTTTATATTCTCATGTGCATGTAATAAATCAAATTATAATTCTATGTTATGAAAGCCTTATAAAAGTCTATGCTGACAAATTGTAAAATCGTGTAGAAGAAAAATGAGTTCAAGTTTTACCTCAATTTGCTGAGTACTTCCTGCTTGTTAGAGGCCCTATAGCTTATCTTGGAGAAAACAAACACTTGTCCGAATCTGTTTTGAGAATGAGTTATCACAGCCCTTTAATGAAAGGCCATACTAGGGATCCTGCTTACTAAGAAAGAAATCCCATTATTTCTACTCACAAATGTGAGTGTGTATACTCTGTGCAAAGTGTGTATAAGCTTACTACCTGCAGAACATTTAAATGCAGACTGTCCGTGTCTACAACCTCTGTACCTGTTGATATGCTTAACTATGATGAAAATTCCTTTTGATGTGTATGGAATTCAAAGGCCACCTTCAGATGGCCAACTGTTACCTGATCTATAAAAGATGCAAATAAAAATAATACAGGGTTTTGCTTGTCTTGCCTAAAGCATTAGCTTGTGTACCAGGCCATGCATGAGTAATGATTCTCCTGTCTTTTAGAGTACATGGTCAATCTTGGTGGATGGGATTTCTATAATTCTTACAGTTGTTATTTCAGCAAACACTTTACTGATTCAGGGGTCTCCTGAGGCTGTCTATAGGTGTTCCTCGGAAGTATAAGGTATATTTTAGTATTTCATTTGTAAAGGCTGAACAGTTAATACCATCTTGCTGAAAATCAGCCCAAGGAGCCGATGGTCATTGACTGACTTAGTTAGCACTAAAACTACTTTGCTCATTTTATTGAGAGAAGCTTTGAAAGAAGGAGTAGCTTGCTCCCATGATACCCTCATATTCACAAAGTCTTCAAATAAAGTACTGGATCTTTACATCTAAACCTCTCAAATTTTAACATGTGCCCTTCTCTGAGCTGGGGAGGGTTAGAAATCAAAGGCTTTCCTATTCAGGAAACTTGCCCATTGTGACTCACAAACTTTGGCAATCATTTTTCTGAAGCTCCTCTATAAAACATGAGTCACCCGAGAGATGACACTGAGCATTTCGACAGCTTGTTATCTCTGTTAGTTAATTATCCTGCAATACAGAACATGACAATGCTTCTCAGTTAAGAGCAAAATGAATGGCTTGCTAAATTTGAAGAAGCTGGTAAAAACTGGTCTTTCAGAACAGTAGGCATTTTGCCTTGTATGTAGTTCTCTCCTTCCAAGTTACTCTTTCAACAAGGAATTTATTTGTTTGTTTGTTTTACCCTATTAGATAGCCAACCATTTAACAAGAATTCCTGTAACCTATTTTTTTCTTTTTTGGTCTGATTTTCCTTGCTGCTATCTATGAAAATCCCATGGACATCATAAATCCCAATGAGATAAGGGTGTTAAGGCTAATGGTTCTGGTTTGTTCAACAACAGAAAAAGAAAAAAAAAAAAAACAAGGAAGAAACAAACATCTACAGCTTGAGGAGATAAACAGTTGTAACATATAAAAAATTTAGCTTCCCTACTTGTGTTTCATCAATAACAACTACTACTACTACTACTAATAATAATAATAACACGCACACATGTATACACAAACACGTGCATGCACATACACATCTACACAAGCACACATACACACATACATACATACATACATACATAATATACGTACAGAGAAAGAATGCAAAAGATGCATACTTGAATGCACAGTGATAAATCATATAATTGCACCTCATCAAGAACATGCATAAGAATTTAGAATATACTGTGAATTTACATAATTGATGAAAATGTTTGAGTACTGTTTGATATCTCTCTTTCTTTCAAACTTTTCTCTTCTGGATTAGGGGGGACTGGGAGGAAGGAAACATGGAGGCAGGAGGGAAGGAGAAAGAAAGAGGGAAGGAAGAGAAGATGGAGCTGATTTCTTTGTCATGTTGTGAAGGGGAAATGTCATAGTTGAGGAGTGAGTTACTTTTAGGCCATGTAGATGTCATTGTGCTACTGTGGCTGATCTTTCCATGTTATATGTAGTATGAAACCATGTTTCCTCACAGCATTTATTAAATAGTTATTTTTACCTCATTGATTCTACAAAGAATATAGAGTGTTGTATAAAACATTACTTTTTCCTGATTTTCACTAGCCTTGATTTTGTACTTGTTATTGTTGTTGTTGTATTGAGCTATTAGGAGCCTCTTAATTTCCTTTATAAATTTCAATTCAGGGCTGCTTTTCTAGATCTCTTATTCATGCTATGTTGTTTCTCTAATGCAGTTTCAGTACCTGTCATCTTTTTGTCTAAACTTCTTTTATACATCTTTACATTTTCCTAAAATCCTCCTCTTAGGACAATCTCACATCAAAATTAGGACCTTGTGTCCACCTTCCCTTTTAATGTCATTCTCTTATTTCTAAGAGCTTGCTTGTAGAACCTACAATGTTTGACCACACAGTAGGGCTGCTTGTGTGTTTGAAATTTTTGTTTCCTTCTCAATGACTTCCATCCTAGTGCATCCTTAAATTCACAACCACTGGATTCTTGGTGCTAATCTCTTTGAATTTAAATTCTTTGTTTTGGGATTTTCACTGTTACTATTTGGTTGTTTGATTGGTTTTATTTGTTTGTTTCCAATTCTGGCACCTAGATTATTTTTTCATCTTTTTATACGCTCTGTGAGTATATAATAGGAACGTGGGATTGTTACTTACATCCCCTACCTCCTCCCTTGGTACTTAACATGTCCCTTTTGGAAATCCTCCACCCTAGCTCCCCAACTCTTTTTAGGTTCCTGGGGTAACACATGAGTCAGTCTCTAGTTTGTTTCCATCTGAATATGTTCTGTCTGTCCCTACATGGCTCCCAAGCATTCTTAGAAACTGTGGTTACATAATATCACAATAGTTATGATGCAAGATGCAGTCTCCATAATTGTTTGAAACTTTCTTGGCTTTTCCTTTTCTTCTAACATGGGGTTTCATAAAGCTTCTTTTTACATCCTTGGTTAGAAAATCAACAGGAAGTTAGAGCCAAGTAGAAGTATGTGGAATAAAGAGAAATGGAGAGGTTCGGAGGATGAGGAAGAACAACCATTTCTTCTTTCTTCCCCACACTTCTATTCCTGCTGAGACTGTAGCTGCCCATAGGTGCCCCCTTCTATTTATTTGTTATAGAGTGTGCTCTAGTACTGCCACATTGTATGTTTTACTTGGGTTTCAAAATCATGGGTCACCATGTTTCTGTAGAAATTGTTGTGGAGTCAGTTTGTGGTAAACTTATAAACCTAAGGGCTACCTTCTTTACCACCAAGAAAATGAAACACATAGGAAACAATGTAAACAACTTCTCTTAACAAAACTGCTTTGGCAAGAGTGATGCATATATGAAAAGAAGCTGTTGACCAACCGGTTCCCCCTTCATTTACATTCATTCCTCAGCCCTCCATCCCAGTGGTTCTGAAGCCAGTAGTGAGCAGGCACTTAGCCATCCATGAGAAGCCCTTTCTTCCTGCTGGAAGGTCGGAGTACAGAAGAAGCATCTTCAGAGATAAACTACTTCCACTTCTATGCGCTAAGGAAGGACGAACAGCAGGATATCATCTGTCAGTATATATAATCATTCAAGCTGGAGCGGCGACAGAGAGATTTGAAATCGGCACAATTTATTCTAAGGTCCTGGCTGCTAATTGAAGGTAGGCTGGACCAGTAAGTAGCTCTGGGAAGTTTATCCCCTTCATCGATTCTGCTGCATCCCTGTAGCTGTTCTGCTCAGGCAGTGAGATATCACGTAGGCTGTGACAATCCAGCAGGCACTGAGGGCACAGAAGAGGTTTTGTTCAGCTCCCAAAGCTGGTTAATGTCTCCTTTCTGGTGAGAGGAGGGTGAGCAAGCATGTCAAGGAGAAGAATGAATCACTGCACAGGATCTTCATCAATCTTGCCCACGGCCTTTTAGCGCAAATAGAGGCCAGTAACTGGGCTAACTCTAACCGTGTTACAAGGGCAGTGTATTATCACAAAATTACTAATTTGTTGAGGCGACAGTACAATTTACACATCTCCAGCCCCATCTCTAATTGTCTGACACTTATTTGCTGCTGAAAAGAAGCACACAGCAGGAGAGGGTCTGAGAGGCAAGCCAATCAGCTAAAGCCATTCAGACATCACAATGGCTAAACTCCTGCTATCTGGGAACTTCACAAGCAGAATTTCCAAGGAGCAAAGGAAAAAGAAAAAAAATATGATGGAAAATTAGTTTTGTTTTGTTTTGTTTTGTTTTTTCAAAAAAATCCCAACAAACAAAAACAGAAACCTTTACTTGAAGACGTAATATAGAAATTGGTGCAATTTTGGCTTCTACTTACAGAGCTACTCGGAGGGAATTTGCGACCATGGGGAAATGCTTTGCAAGCCCCGCAGTGTTGAATGTGAGGAAGGCACGGGGATTTCCAAAATTCATCAGGGCTTAGAGATGTAACACTGTACATTCCCCATCTTGGCAGAAAGCTCATTGACTCTACTATAGAATTTCTTCTCTGAGTGTTCTTTCTTCTTTTTTTCTCTCTCTTCTTTTTTTTTTAATACCAACTACGTGCCCATAAAATGTAGACTTCCTGCATTTGTTTCCTTATATACTTTGTCTTTAACATCATAAAGATGACCAAGAGATTTATGAGTTAGTAGAGACCCACATAAAATGGGTATAAATGAGAACGTGCCACGTTCAGAAAGGAACAGGGTCTCTCTCTCATTGCCTCCAGACTAAAAAAAAAAAAAAGCTAAAAATATTCAACAGCTTGTGGAGATGAATCAAATGTGTGGTAGAATTAAAAGATACCCTGGAAGACAAGGAACATGCAGTATCTACTTAAAATAAGTAACCATAATGCCACACTCCCTTCTTGGTATAGAAGAATTAACATTATAAAGTAATGATGTGTTTGGATCACTGTCAGACAGTGTTTCCATACAAACATGCTTTGAGGTATTTCAACAAAGAGTTGTGTCCTGATGGGGAGCATGTGGGAGATCATGAAGCAACAATGCAGACCTTGAAGCCCAGCCTGAGTAAATACGTATGTAAACTGGGGACAGAGATAGTGCTAATGAAGGTTACAGGTTGGAAAGGACTATCTCTTAGCGGACAGAGAATAGGATGTCTTAAGCAATAATAGAGGATGTGTGGAGAAGAGAAGAGTAGAGATTCTTCACTGTGGGAGGATGATGAAGAACCAAGGACTGAAGGCTAGGAGTGAGGAACGCAGAGCCCCACAGCTTCCAGGAACCCAACACCTGCTGCAATGAGTGAATGGAAGCGGAGTTAGTCTCAGTGATCATAGAATTGTCGGATCGTGTCAGAGGTCACCAGTTAATAAAGTGTTAACTTAGTTCACTGTAATTTGCTGAATAGTCAGTGTCTCTGCAGTTGTTATGAAATGAGTTGTGAAAATTTGCTTCACCTTGTTGATAACTTGCTTTGTTGAGTCATCTGATTTGTCTCCATAAGGCTTCAAAGGGTCAGCAATAGGAATGCCTTTCCATAACTCCAGCAACATTTTAATTAATTCAGAATGAAACAATCAAAAAACTAATTGGAAAAAATAGTTTACTTTTACCCTCTGTCTAATAAGTTTGTAATAAAAATAATTTGGGTTTAAAAGGTCACATATTGTATGGTCTAGGAAAATGTATGTGGCCCATTGTAGAGCCTAAGTTCACTCTACATTTTACTGTGCATATCTCATAGACAATGGTCATGGTGCACAGCTGAATGAATAATCAAGGAAGTGTCAAGAGATGAATCAGAAGCCATTCATTTTGTTTGGACTAAGCCTCTATCATCAATTCATGGATAAAAATGGATAAACAAAAAAAAAAGTGAAAGAAACTATATTTCAATAGAGGTGAAAGACTTTTGGGCTACTATTTGTTATAGCCAATTTATGTTTAGTCTTTTTTTATTAGATATTTTCTTCATTTACATTTCAAATGCTATCCCCAAAGCCCCTTATACCCTCCTCCTGCTCTGCTCCCCAATGCACCCACTCCTGCTTCCTGGCCCTGGCATCCCCCTGTACTGGGGTATATGATCTTCGCTAGACCTTATGTTTAGTCTAATTCACTAGTATTTATTAAGAATACATATAATAAGCTAAGGTAGAGTATTAGCAAAAAAGGAGCCTACTCTTAAAATGGTTGAGAAAAAAATAGAGAGAGAATTAGGAACAAATTTTAAACTATTTACTTACTTCATACATAGATTAATCCTTATGGGCAAATATTAATCTAGTGTCAATCATGAAGGCACATTACCCTGGCTCTTGGATACACATCAATGGATAAAACAACCTTTGCCTGCAGAAGGAGACAGAAATGACAACAAACCACAAAGCCATTTAGTGTAATATCAAGGAATTTTAATTCCTTGCAAACTCAAAGGGTGAAAAGAGAGAAAAATAAGTTGTTAAACAAGGTGGGTTAAAAAAAAAAGTCTGTGTTACATTGTAGAATGAAGGAAGGAAATAGATGGCCCCCCAAAAATGTGTGGAAAGAGGTTATGATAGTTAGAAGACGTAGGCAGGGTAGAGGTCCCACAGGAGAATAGTAGCTGCATGCAGTGGATGAAGAGAAAAGCCTTTGAAGCTGGATCAAAGAGTGGAGGAAGAGAGTGGCAAGTAAAACTTAGGAGTTTACTGGAGACTCAAACACAAGGCATAGAATCCCTTGCTTTTAGTCAAGTTAATATAACGTAAAGACATCATTTGATTTGAGTCAATCAGGGTGCCCATCTAGCTGCACTAGGAAAAGCAGATCAAAGACAAGGACTGTGCAAATACATCAAGAACAGGAAGATGGACCCGTACTGTGGGAGTAGGAACCACTGTTGTGAAGGGGATGGATGCATTGTGAGTAAACACGGATATGAAGAACAACATGCACTGCCTACCAAGTAAGTAAGGAAAAGGGATCAAGTGATAGCTGGAGGTAGGTCTTTAGCTTGATCAGTTGAGCTTCGGTTCCTAATGGGTACCAGGAAGAAACAACACAAGACAGGGAATAGGAATGAAGGTCTCACTATGGAAATGACAAGTTAAAACACCAGGAAAACAAAGTGCCCAGTTAAGCGGGCCCTTGTTTATAAGTCCAGAATTCCTGAAAGGTTTGAGGAAGAGAAAAAACTATTTGCCTTCTGACTAAAAGTATCTATTCAACAGAAGAGGGCTGGTGAAACAAGTCTGGAATGAATGCATACAGAAAGGACATTTGCTTTCTGAGGGAAACTCAGAGTATTCAAAAGTTAGAAAGATGTCTTACTGAAGAGGAGTCAACACATAAGACTGGAAATATAGTCCAGAGAATTAGAAGGGTTTTTCTGGTGTCCCTGAGGCCAAGTGAACGCTTCAGGAAAGATGCTGTGATAAATTACAGCAACTACAACTGATATATCAAAGAGGACATGAACTGAGATATGGTGACCCAGATCTCTAATGCAAGTCATTGGTATTAGAGAGGAAAGTTTGGTGTAGAAATAAGGACACAGGCCTGAATGGAGTGAATCTGGGGGTGGGTGGGGGGGAGGGGGCGGGGCAAGGCCTGGAAATGAAAGAGCATGATTTTATGTGATATCTAGAAAGAAAACAGGCAAACAATGGGAGGCAAAGCTTCTTCCCTGATTTGTTCTGAAAGCAAATTGTCAACCCATGCCAAAAGTAAGCAAAAGGTCTTGTTCTCAATTAGAATATACACAATACGATAAAGAGAAAAATAATAAACAAAAATCCTGGGCTATTGGCCAGAGTGGAGTAATAAATGCAAGAAACATTGAATTTTTTTTTTTGAGACAGACTCCCAATATTTTGCCTCTTGTGCATACTAAGTAGATAGTTTCCAACTGGTCTCCAACTCTTGATCCTGTGGCCCTTTCTCCCAAATGCTAAGATCCTAGCCATTTATGAAGACATCTAGTATAAATGATTTTTTTAATTCAAAAGACCATAGAAAAATGAGTAATGAGTATATATTCATGCATTTGTATTTGTATGTGTACTGTGGTTGATAAAAAGGTCACCAGCCTTAGAAGAGTAATATTTAAGATAGTATAAGCATGCTAATCTTGCTGTTAATCAGAGATTCCTATTATTATTACATATTGTAAAAAAGATTCCATCACATATTAAGGTCTCTAAAATATGGTATTATTTTTACATTTTATTTAAATAGGAACATCAGGTGAACTTATTTCTGGTGCGCACACACACGTGTGTGTGTGTGTGTGTGTGTGTGTGTGTGTGTGTGTGAACATCGTATTTTAGAATTTCATCTGTTTTTATTCATGCATCCATTTACCCCTTGTCTTAGTCAGGGTTTCTATTCCTGGACAAAACATCATGACCAAGAAGCAAGTTGGGGAGGAAAGGGTTTATTCACCTTACACTTTCCATATTGCTGTTGATCACCGAAGAATGTCAGGATTGGAACTCAAGCAGGTCAGGAAGCAGGAGCTGATGCAGAAGCCATGGAGGGATGTTACTTACTGGCTTGCTCATCTTGCTTTCTTATAGAACCCAGGACTACCAGCCCAGTGATGGTTCCACCCACAAGGGACCCTCCCTGCCTTGATCACTAATTGAGAAAATGCCTTACAGCTGGATCTCATGGAGGCATTTCCCCAACTGAAGCTCCTTTCTCTGTGATAACTCCAACCTGTGTCAAGTTGACACACAAAACCAGTCAGTACACCCCTCTTCCATGATACATACTACTTCTTGTAGTATATGAATGGACATAATTTTGTAATTGCTAGATAATTTTCAGACATTTGTTTTTTCACACGTTGTCCTCTAAAAATTAGAAAGTTTCACTATAAATTTTTGACACACAGCTTCTGACACACATATAATCACTATTCTTGGGTTCATCTTGAAGAATGAGATTTATAGGTCTCAACCACCAGTTGGGTTTGATAATGACACATTATTCTTCAAAGCCACTGTATTAATTTATGCAGATTAAAAACTAATGACCCAGCTTTTCAATTTACATATTGGAAGTTGGCGTGTAGGGAGAATTAAGATGCCTCTCAGTTTCTTGGTGATACTTGGTACTCATACTAGGATTTGATCCATTGTGAGGGTATGAAATGGGAATACAATGCCAGTTAATTTGCATTTATATGGCTATTTGTCATATCTGCATGGTTTCATAGTATTTAAATCCCATCCAGGTTTCCTAGTCTGCGCTGCTTACTTTTATTTTCCTTTCAGTATTTTCCACAGGCTCTGGGGTCTTGAGAGCACTGAACTCCTTGGTGGTACCTCAGTAGTGACTCCTTGGTCACCTGATACTTCTGAACACAGTATCTGAGAAAAATCTCCTGCAAGAAAAAAAAGACACTGAAAGGTTTGGCTTTGCTGTTTCAGATTATTAACCAGGATAGTTTCAACTCCCCAAAAGAATGAGGCAATGCATGAGCACTCACCCATGCTTATTGACGTTGTAGGCTTTAAGTGCCATGTGTATTAACCGAGCAGATTGACTACAAGATTACAGGCATCTCTTGCCTTGCACTTCATCACTCCAAACGATGTCATTCGCAATGCGGGACTGACAGGCACTCATGCCATGCCTTGGTTCTATATCCCCAATCCATTAGTATTGGCTCGGGGTCAGCTTTTTTGAATACAAGATCAATTCTAATATAGTTACATTGACTTCTATGTCTATGAGAGAGTAGATAGAAAGTTGAGCAAGATCAATAAATTCTAAACAACAAATAAGAAAATAATACTTGGAGTATATGAGCCAGTTAGCATGCATGGATTTCTCTGGGCTGGTCATTGATTTAAATATAGGTAGTTCAGAAATGATGTGCTTGTGTTCAGATCTGAAATCCAAGGTGAAATCAACCCCCTAAGCTGCATCTGGCTCAGAAGAAAATAAATAACAAGAGTCCTTGGCCTGGACATTTACCCACAATCATATGCTTTAGGGGAACCTTAGATCCAGATCACATTTTTGACAAGTGTTTTCACTAAATTGTTTAATTTCATTTCCCGCCGAATATGTGATCCTTTTGACCTTTGGTCCAAATTCCACAGTTTTGCTACATTTACATTTAAAGGTCTGTTTATGCCTATGTGCCTATGTGTAGGTATGTCATAAGCGCAAAAGACTTCAGCAGCCAGAAGAAGGCACTGGATCCCTGGAGCTGGAGCTATAGGTGGTTGTGAGTCACACAACTTGGGGAGTGACAATTGCACACAGGTTTTCTTCATATACAGCTAGGACTTTGTGTTGAGACATCTCTCCAATTCCGGATTTCACAAGACGATACCCCTTTCCCCCAATAATATCATAAATGCCCATTCTCTCCTGCTAAGACTTCACCTAAGTCTATGCATACTCCAGATGACTATTGCATCTCTCAGACCCTGGAGGTTCTTCCATCTGCCCATATCACACATTGCTATCACTTAGATGAATTTCAGGCATGATAACACTTGGTTTCCATGCAGAATTTTTAATTTGTGTTTGCTTCTTCCATAATAAGGGCTCTTGAATGTCTAAAACTGAAATGCAGCATCAGCTCATGTCCCATTCACAAAGCATGTCCTCTGAATACAATGACATGCTTAATCAAGGAAAACTTACTGTTATGGATAGAAGCTTGTATTTAGGTCTCTTGCTAATTCCATATCTAGCAAAGATAGCCACTCTCCATTCACACCCTTCTTTTTTGAGCAGAAACACTGAGCCTAGCCATTTCTATGCTTCCTTTCTGTTATTCTACTGTGTAGTCTAAATAGAGTTTCATATTGAAATGAATAGTTGCTTTTAAACAAACAAACAAACAAACAACAACAACAACAACAAAGAAGTCTAGCTAAATAAGCTAATGCAATATTTGCTGAAAGATTTTAGCCAACAAGTACTCTTTTACTTCTCAAGGTCTGTCTTCACAGACTGGTATATCAGACACTGGCTTCTTGTTCTGAAGTACCATTACATACATCCTAAATCAGTTAGCTGATGAGAAAAATCAGATTCTTACTTAATCTTGAAATACCTAACTTGGCAGTTTACTGAAGAGCATCATTATTAGAGAAGTAAACAGTTTCGGCAAAGAAAACAAAAGTCGAATCCTTGTGCCTCGCACGTGAAAGTCATTTAAGTGGTGCTGAATCCAGGGAGGGTGATGCTGTTACTGAGCTAAATATTCTTTCTTGGCAACTCTGCATCTATGTCTCCCATGTTTTACCATGGTTCAAGCTCACAAGCCTTATTACAGTTGTCAGGCTCCATGCCTTGTGCTTACCACTCACTCCAGCCAGTAGGCAGTACTGGTAATACATTAGAGGATGGGTCAGTTCTAACTTCACTTGCTTCCTTTCTACCATCTGTGTTTTGACAACAGATACATTTTCAACCCAAAGACTGCAACTTTCATAGGTATCTGACCCTACAGTTATAATTCTCCAAAGAGTCTATTAGCCACTCTTTCTATGGTCCTTTCACACTTGAGCAGGGTATAGTGTTTTATTGCCAGAGTTCTTTGTGATCCATTATTCATATTCCTTAAGCCTACTCACAACTTTATAAAAGATTCTTTTTATTAAATTCCCACAAATGGCCCCTTTTGAATATGCCATGTTATTGTCTGTGTCTCCGATATTATAAAGGAGGAAATTAAGGCACAGCAGTATTGTGCCACTTACACAACCCAGACCATACAGCTAGATAGAGGCACAATGAGATCCAAATTCTAGCTGTCTGGCTCTACAATCTGCTCCTGACACTATACTCTGCTGTCTCAGGATCTGTGTGCCTCCAAATTTATCCAGACAACTGCCTTTTTAGCTTCAGTATAGCCCTGTAATGTTTCTTTGCCAGATGAAGTCAATAGTAAATGAGTCTTCCCTTGCCAGGAGAGAAAGATCACAAATCTATTTCAGAAAGGATGTGGGCAGAGTTAACCGTGAGAAAGAAAAGAAACTTGTCAGGGCAGGGTGTTCATATGATCATCTAGGCTCAGAGGATCCATGTTTGGCATATCCAGGAGAGACAGACAGGAAGGAATTTAAGAAGAAGGCAGACACAGCACTCATTTATAAAAAGAAGGGGCCAGCCAGTAATGGAGTGGGTCAAAATCACAACTGCAAACCTAAGTTTCAGGGAAGTCTTTTGTCTGAGCTAAAACCAAGAGTGAAGCTAGATTTAACTCAGGAAGGAACATGGAAAGCAAACTGTCACTGTTATTTGAAGTGACTAGGGAGACACCCCATGAAACCCTAGAAAAAAATCATTCAGATCATTCAGTTAAATCAGTTAGATAAATTGTAAAATCTCCCCTATAATCTAACTTGAAGACAGCATTATTTCAATGCCACTGTGTTATGTATCTAAACTAATTAGGCATTAATTGTTGGTATCACGAACCAGCCCGTCAAATCAGCTCTGAACCCAGTAACATCACACATAGGCAACAGGACCCGAAAACCTATTGCCATGGCAACTGGCATACATTCCCAGAATCCACTTGGCTCACCTCCCACCTATACCTGCAAGCCTCAAAACCCAAATAAAAGGCAGACCCCCTGACCTCTCTTTCTCTTTTCCCTTGCTTTGTCACCACCTTTGCCCCTCTACCCACAATAAACCCCATGTGGAACTGTATTGACCTGGTGTGGTCTGTATGGATGGGAGCTGCAATTTTAACACAACATTGGAGCACCAATGATGTATTTATAAAAAAGATAAAGAGATGTTCTATGGAGGTGTGATGAGGTCCCGGGGAAGGGGGTGTCTCAGCCAAGGCATAGCTTCCCCCTGAGAGACCAGTCACGAAATGGTATAATATAGAATAGAGTTTACTTACTACAGAGAGAGAGAGTACAGACTAGCCATGAGCAATTGCAGAGGAGGGGAAGGAAGCTAAGAAACAAGAGAACAAGAGAGCAAGAGAAGAACAAGACTAATTAGGGGATGGATCCCTGGGTGGGACAATCTCTAGATGGTGCATCCTTTTGTCTCAGCTCAGAACTCTCCCTGTAACTCCTTCCATGGGTATTTTGTTCCCTATTCTAAGGAGGAATGAAGTATCCACGCTTTGATCTTCCTTCTTCTTGATTTTCTTGTGTTTTGCAAATTGTATCTTGGGTGTTCTAAGTTTCTGGACTAATACCCACTTATCAGTGAGTGCATATCAAGTGACTTCTTTTGTGATTGGGTTACCTCACTCAGGATAATATCCTCCAGATCCATTCATTTGCCTAAGAATTTCATAAATTCATTGTTTTTAATTGCTGAGTAGTACTCCATTGTGTAAATGTACCACATTTTCTGTATCCATTGTGGAACAACAATATGAACTAACCAGTACATCCATAGCACGTGTCTCTGGCTGCATAGGTAGCAGAAGATAGCCTAGTCGGCCATCATTGGGAAGAAAGGCCCCTTGGTCTTGAAAACTTTATATGCCCTAATACAGGGTAATGCCAGGTCCAAGAAGTGGGAGTGAGTGGGTAGAGGAGCAGGGTGGAGGGAGGGTATAGGGGAGTTTCGGGATACCACTTGAAATGTAAATGAAGAAAATATCTAAGAAAAAATTGAAAAAAATCAACAACAACAAAAGAGAGAGAGAGAGAGAGAGAGAGAGAGAGAGAGAGAGAGAGAGAGAGAACAAGAGAGGGAGGGGCAAGCACACCCTTTTATAGTGGGTTAGGCCCACCTGGCTGTTGCCAGGTAACTGTGGGGTAGAGTTTAGACAGAATGCTAACATTAATCTACAAAGTTTTGCTAAAACCCACCACAGTTTGAGTGTGTGTGTGTGTGTGTGTGTGTGTGTGTGTCCAAGAGAAGATCTTATTATACAGCTCTGGCTCTCCTGGCGATCCCATTTGCCTCTGCTCCTTAAGCGCTGGGATTAAAAGTGTGTACCACAGTTGAAAGGTAGGTGATGGAAGCTCCATCTGTCAGATGGGGAAAGGAGGATCATATAGTGAAACACATTTTTTAAAATCTAAGCTAAAGTGCTAAGTGCAGGCATACATTTGCAGTGTATGTTGTATGCCTGTCAGCCATAATTATATTCACAGATGGCGATTAAAGAGCCATTTTGTAAGGGAGGCCACAGTAAAGAAACTACCAAGATGGCTACTCCGTAGATGGGAGAATATTTTATTGTAGATAAGAGAGTAAGAACTGCCATGGATATCTGGGGAGTCAGCCATGTCTGGCCCTCAGGGACAAAGACAGAAGAGGAATGACAGGCATGGAGAGGAGCTGACTGGCAATTGCTGGTTTATGAGAGAAGATAGAACAAACTGGTGGGAGAGTTCTGCCAGCTATACTGGGTCATGTCGCTGCAGGAAACAGGCAGTTGGCTGGCACAGCCTGGGAACGACTAAGGGGCTCTGAACTGTTGGGGGCTTGTTTAAAAGAAGACTGGGTACCCTTTCTGGAGTTTGTGGGGGGGGGGTTGCAAAAACAGATAAGCCATGCTTTTCCTGGCACACTTTACAAGGCTTTTTAGCAATGTTGAGCATTCGCTCGATCAGAGCACAACCTGGGCTAAGTCCAGACTGCCATCTTGGGGGATTAGGGCCTGGCACATTTAAAATCTAGTTCCCAAGAAAAATTAAAAACATCTTGACCTGTACTTAGACTTTTTCCATTTTTGTGAACACGTCATTGTGATGATATTTTTGAGCTTATAAAAACAGTAAAAGAAACATATTTTTCTATACTTTCCTTATAGCAATTACAGGTGAGATAAGAATGAAGTCTAATCAAAAAGACCATACTCCCAAGACTCTGGGATTAGAGAAGAATCCGTTACATTAGGGCTTCCTTCTCATACAGCTTCTCTTACATTTATTTAAAAAACAATATATTTCATTTGAATTATGAAAAAAAAAAGAATTAAATCTAATCTATAACCTTTAACATCTAGCTAAAGCAAGCTGGAATCTCTACCGAACACTGTCAATGGCAGGATCTAGCAGGTTTTAAGTAACTCCGACATCTCTGAAGTATCCCCTTGTTCTGATGACGCCCAAGACTATTTAAGAAGGAAAGCCCCAATTTGTGATGACGTGACTAATCACTGTACCATCTCTCCAGTGGCAAATAGTACACTTCTGGAGGAACCATCTAAAGCTATGCTATCTCAGAGAGTAGCCACATGCCACTTACTATTGGAGTACTCCAAATTGAGGTCCGCTATCAGTTTAGAGCATCATTGAATCACATAGACAAAGAGAAAATTATAAAAACAAGTATGCAATAATTTGAGTATATGTTTAAAGAAATATTTTGAATATATTAGATGAAATAAAATATAATTTCAAATATCATTTTACAATTCTTTAAACCTGTCTTATAATATTTAATTAGTTTACTTTAATGATGTGTATTCCGTTATACTGAGCACACTCTAGGAGAGGCCCCCTACAAAAACTGGAGTAAATGAGCTTAAGTAAAGAGAAAGAGGGAACTGGAAGCTGGCTAGGTAGGGAAGCACAGTGGAAGCTGAGATGAGTACATGCTCTTCATTTCCAGTTCTTCCTCCATTCTTGGCAAAAATGCACAGCAATCAATCAAGTACGTTTTTCAAACTAACTTTAACATAAATTATGGTTACATTCACAGAAGCCAAGAATTCCTAGCATCAGTTTTCAGGAACTTCAGCAAACTCAACCATGGGATGTGCTACATGGGCTTTTACTTGCTGCTTGGATTTTTTTTTTTTTTCTCTTACCTAGAGCTAGAGAGATTGTAGGCTTTTGCTGTTGTAGGCAGGGCTGCTAACAGTGTTTACAAAAATGGTTGAGAAAACCCATGTCTGTCTGACAGTTTTTTACCACATCAATTATAAATGCATTTTCCCTTGGGTGGTATTATCTCTCGCCCAAGGAATTTTCCACTGTCCTAGAGCATTTGCTGAGGAGAATTGATTAGGAAGGTGGCCTCCCAGTAGATGGAAAGAAACTGCAAATGCTCCTGTTTGTTGCTGTTGTTGCCCTTGTAGCATAAATACTGTGAGAATATGAACAATTACAGCTGAAAATTCAAGCGGAAGCTGGTATGAGAGAATTGGCAGTTTGCCCCTGCAGAGCGGAACAGACCCAGATAGGAGAAGCCGGAATCCATCTCCCTCAGCAGTGATGTTTGCTAGTGAAGGAATTACAGACTTCAGCCATCTGAGGGGAAAGGAGAACTAGTATATGTTTGGAGCTGGGGCTGGAGTTATCTGGATTGGCTGTACCAACAGTGCAGTGATTTTTCTGATTAAATAGACCCTGTTTTTATTCATTCTCTCTCTCCTCCCCTTCTTCCTCTAACCCTTTCTCCCTCTTACCTTCCCCTTGCTCCTTTCTCCATCTTTCTCTCTTTAACTATAGACATGGGTGGCTAACTATGTTTAGTAATATAAGTTTCTACTAAGCTGTTTTAAATGATTCTGGATACATTTCTCTTGGTTTTAAAATATTGTAATTGTTCAAATGAGCACATTTATTTTCTTATTTTTATGTAACTTCTGATTGTTTGATTCTGAATTTTGGCTTCTCTATTTTAAATGGATTTTTATTTACATTCAACTTAATATCAATATTTGGTAAGCATTGAATTAATTGCAGAACTAAAAAGAATCTAGATTATGTTGATAGACTTAGGAGAATGTGAATAACAACTGAAAACAATCGAAGGTGTTAAAACTATGCATTTCATGTTTTTCTAAAATTGTGGTGTGTGTGTGTGTGTGTGTGTGTGTGTGTGTGTGTGTGTGTGTGTGCTAGAAACCAAATTTTGGTACTTTGCAAGATCAGTAAAGACTCCTAGTCACTGTATGGTCAGTAATCACTGTACCGTCTCTCCAGTGGCAAATAGTACACTTCTGGAGAAACCATCTAAAGCTATGCTATCTCAGAGAGTAGCCACATGCCACTTACTGTTGGAGTACTCCAAATTGAGGTCCGCTATCAGTTTAGAGCATCATTGAATCACATAGACAAAGAGAAAATTATAAAAACAAGTATGCAATAATTTGAGTATATGTTTAAAGAAATATTTTGAATATATTAGATGAAATAAAATATAATTTCAAATATCATTTTACAATTCTTTAAACCTGTCTTATAATATTTAATTAGTTTACTTTAATGATGTGTATTCCGTCATACTGAGCACATTCTAGGATAGGCCCCCTACACAAACTGGAGTAAATGAGCTTAAGTAAAGAGAAAGAGGGAACTGGAAGCTGGCTGGGTAGGGAAACAGAGTGGAAACTGAGATGAATACATATGATCAAAGTACATTGTATAGTATCATCTAGGAATAAATATGTCATCTAAAATTATTATCATCATCATCATTATATAAAGTGGGGGTATCTACATAGCATGATGGTAAAGGTAGAGTTCAGAAGACAACTTTGTGGAGACAGTTGTCTTCTTCCATCTTTTCCTGAGTTCTAGGAATTGAACTGAGATCTTCTGGAATCAACTACTTTGACCTGTTGAGTCATCTCACAGACATCTATATTTTTTATGTCTCTGTTAATATTAGACCACCACAGGAAGTTTAATAATATGCGAGTGACTCATATTTGTGCCCTGCATTCTATTCCTATGAGATCAGTATTCTCAAACAAGTAATGGACTATATTTCACATAGAAGTCCTATGCTTACATTGTCTATGTTGGCTATAGCAGTGGATCAATAATAAAATGATTGTAAGCATTAGGGTAAGATATGAGCTTTTATACTGTGGTAATATGAAGCCTAGATATACTGGAGATATATAAGTGAGAAAGCAGGAAAAGAACTTATAAGTGCAATAGGTCCAATAATCTATTAAAACGAAGTAGAGGAAATTTAGGAAATGATGAAAAATAATACTTTTATAAAGAAAGTAAATTATTTGAATGATAAATCTTTCGTTTTTAGAGGTGTATGATTAGCAACACACCACTGATTAGTTTTACACTTAAAACAACTAGGATAAAAGTTGTTTTAGAAAGGCATTTCTGTCACGTACGAGTCTGGATCAAGAGTAGTCAAGTCTCTTACAAACCTGCAAGCCAAGGCAACACATGGCTGCCCCAGAACTATGGGTGCTTCTGCTCTGGGAGAATAGTCAATGCATGGTTCACACCTGGACAGAAGGCCCAAAGCACAATCAGAGTGTTATAGATGTCTTCATGGGTGCAGGAGTATATCTATATATGCATGCACACATACACAGGCAGAGCTGGATTCAGTTACTCACTAAATGAATGAACACAAATCCTTTCATGAGGTCTATGGAACTATGCGTTCCATTGCTAAGGAACCATCCCTTTGTCTTGTGATCTCCTCATTTTCTCACCTGACATTAGCTTTCTAACTGAACGCTCTGCTTTCATTCTTCACCATCCACATGAACAGTCTCCTTTAAAGCCCTACTCTTCTCATGTCTTTCTCTGATTAGGAAAGACCATAAAACCATAAGGAACAGCCACTATGGCCCTGTTACATTTGGCCCCTGTTGTCTTTCTAGGGTGTCTTATTCAGTACTGACAGTGTTGTGCTCTTGCACTATAGCTTGTAGACTGCCTTTGGAACCTGGTCTAATTAAATTAAGCATTTTCTGTTCCCCAGTTCTCAGTACAATATTCACTCTTGAAACCATAATACTACTCCCACATTTTAAATAAGATTTTTCAACCCTCATGTCATGTTATATGGATAGAGAAATAAAAATTGAGTTCCTAATTTTGACTCTATTAGTATCTGAAGTTACATGTAGGAGCTGTCAATCCATTCTTCTATTCTGTCTGATCCTTTCTTTATACCTCGGACAGAGCGTAATTTTCCCCCTTGCTGGTACTCTTTTTATCTTCCAAACTTTCCTCCAGTTGCATAAACAACCTTACCAAACTCTGGATTTGGTAACATCTTGGATCAGATTCTATTCAAAGGGTTCGTAGACAAGAGAGTTGGTGATTCCCTAAGCAAATCAACTTGATTATTTATTTCCCTCATTGAAAACGTTTGCTCAGCTAAGACATCATCAGGGCAGCTCAGAACAGTTTACATAGTGTTATGTGACTGGCCTTGTATATAATTAGCCACTCATCTGAGTAATCACCAATTGGGAATGTTTATAGCACCACCAAACTTCCTCTGAATACAACATGGGATACTGTGAGAAATTTGTATTTTTTTTTCTTAACTTATTATTTCTTGCACTTTTTGAGCATCTTTCCTTACTATGTATATATAAACTTCAAGACTAAGATGAGCATGGACATCCCTAGGAAATGATTAGAAAATTAATCCTGATTGATACTGTATTTTCTCTATCCTCCTGACTCCCATAATGCTTGGGGCCTATAACAATTTATTCACATTCAGTGATTCAAAATATTTGGCTTTATAATTTGCAGTAGACACTGAAAAGTTTGAAAGTTGTAAGTAGCACTTACATGTAAGGAGCATTTAATAGTAGTCTGTGACATGAACAGCCAGGAAAGCCAGCAGGGATTGCTCACAGAAGTACATTTAAATGAGCACTTACTACATCCAGGCAATAGTAAAATCAGCACTTGTTTATTTAATCTAAAGACCAGTTTCTATTTTAGACAGTACATTAGTATTAAGGTATAGATGATCTCTTTGTTTTCACTGGTATTTGAGGTTCCATACAGCAAAACACCTCTAACAGATAGAGTACCTATAGGGATGACCAGAAAAGGAACATGCAGACACACATTGCTTTGAACTTGTTTGGAGTCATCCTTCAAGTTTATACATTCAGTCAGTTACAGCCTGAAAGGCGAACCTGGGGTCTGGGTAAATGTTAGTATTAGATATTTGAGTTTTGCAAGAAAATCATTTTTCATTGGGTTGCTCCTTTTAAATATCATGACCAGAAGTGTCTGTGGGGAAATCAAAGAAATGTGTTTGCCTTTACTTCTCTTTGTTATATGTGCTATCTATTCCTGGATTGTGACACCGGGCTGCTTTTGTTTGGTGAGAATGGATTTCCTAAGGGACCCTGAGGTATTTTTTGAAATAGCAAAGAAATAAATGGCCATTTTCTACAATTAATTGGAAAAGGAAAATCTATGCTAACCTTACAAAATTCAAACTAAGCATGTTTTAAAAATCTAGCTCGGTTTGCATGTATTTTTCTTCTCTCAGACAATATTTTAAAATAAGAACTGGAAGTCTATGCTCCTGTACAATGATTATCCAGTGCATGAAGTCCTGGTTCTATGTGACAGGAGGGTATTTCAAAAGAAAACAAAATATATCTTGCCCAATCAAACCATGTGTAGACTATATTCTAAGAGCATATGACATCACACATTGGCAGGTTTTGATTGCTTGATTCTCAATAATAAGTGAGACCACACTTGAGTTTTATTAGGAATAAAGTACATTTTAAAATACTATTTGTTTTATGAAAGAATTATCTTCTAAAGTTATGACTTGTGAGTTTATGGCTATATTTTATATTTAAACATTGCTTTTAATAACTTTATCAAATCATAACAACATTTTTATTATCAAAATAATGCACTAGAGCATAACTTTTCCAAATACACGAGAACTGTCTAAGACATTATGAAAAACCTAATGGGAGCTACATAGATATCTTAGCAGATAAGAACACTTAACTATTGAGAGGTCAGCCTGAGTCTACCTGTAACTCTATTTCCAGGGTATCTGTAGGCATGTGCACATACATAATGCACATAAATGTATGTATCCATATACATACACATTAATAAAATTAATTTTAAAAGATAATGATATATACTATACAGTCTATACAAATTAAAGTTTCAGTGATACACTATACATACCTCTCTATGAAGGGCAATGAAGAAATTATACCAACATCTTTATTAATCCAAAATATCTACTAATCAAGTATGATAGCATATACAATTACATTTCAAAATTTTCCATGTAAATATATTTAAAACCAGGACATAGAACAGTGTAAAGCCAAAGTAAAGGAAGGAAGGAAGAAAGAAAGGAAGAAAGAAAGGAAGACAAAAGAAAGAAAAAGAAAAAAAGGAAAGAAAGAAAGAATGAAAAAGAGAGGGAGAAAGAAAGAAAGAAAGAAAGAAGAAAAAGAAAAGAAGAAAGAAAAAAGAAAAGATTTTAATATGTTGACGTTTTTCATTATAAACCTAGTGGGTAGGTACTCCTTGACTAGCTCAGATCAGGTTGCTAAGAGACCTTCTCCACATCTCCCTCCTCTTACAAATGTTATGGTTTGACTGAGGAGCCTGCACCACCTTTCCGTGGAGGAGCAGCCGCTTATAATCTACTGTTGTTAGATGGCACTGACTTGGGCTTTCCATAGCGGTCCATGGCCAATTAATCCAAGTGTAATAAAAGAGTCATGTTCAGAGAACAAAAAGAAATCGCCAAGGAGCAGTTTCCACAAGGAAAGCTATCAGGCATCCATGCTGGAGGGAGGCCAAATACGAAGGAAACAGGAGGCAGAAATAAGTGGTGGTTAAAGGAGAGGTGACTGGCTTAAAGATGGAAGTGCTGGAGACAGAAAGCTGGAAGCAGGCCCCCAAAACAATGGCTGCTCAGAGCCGATTAGCCTACCTGAAAGTGACAGGGAAGGAAAAGAAGAAAAATCCCTGCTTTGGACCAGAAACAAGAGAAATGCTCTAAGCTCATTAGCATCAGGGGGCCAACCGGCTTTGTGCCCACAAGAAATTAGCCAAGAGAATTACAGAATAATGGCCGCCTTTAGTAAACAGACTTAATGCCTAGACCGAGCTTTGCTGCCTCCAGGTCCCATATTCCTCCAAAGGATAAAAGGAAGCATTGTTTTGAAGACTATTCAAGACTCTTGAGGTCAATTAACAAGTTTGGCATGATGCTCCCTAGAGGGTGGGGCTGGGGGTGAGAAACATATCAGGGCAATGAAATTTATAAGGTGGAAAATAGTATTGATAGGAAAACTCTTTGAAAACATAAAGCACAGAAAGCTGTCCCTCACCAAGGGAAGTTTCTGCGCTTTGGGATAAAGAAATAAACATATCAAATGCACACTCCAGGAAAAATTTATTACCGAAGTCTCTTTGTTTAAGTTTATGACTAAATACACAAAGATGCCTCTTCCCATTGATACATATTTTTTTTCTGGATTATCTCAATTTGACAGAAGACATGATCCTTTAATGAAATATGTATACCGTAGGGAGAGAGGTAAATTTTCCTTTGTATAAACAGAACCATTCCCCCAAATTACTCCCAGACTATCTGATTTCCGTCTTGTTGAGGAGTAATACAGCATTATTTGGATAACCGGTGATACAGAGCACAGGCTGACACCAACTGAGCCTGAGCTATTCTATGAAGAGGATGGAATAGCAGTATTTTGGTTTTGACAATTGCTACTTTTAAATGCTGACCAGGTGCTTAGTAACTGTGCACAAAGAAAGTTTTCATTCTCCCTCTAATATTGAGAAGGCTAAGCTGATTCTACGACAGTCTTCAAATTGGGGGTTGAGACTAGGTCTAAAACCTGGGCGAGTTCAAGCAAGCCCAGGCAAATCAATTACTAATAGAGAAAAACCCCAGGCTTCTGCCTTTGTCCCCAGATAATAGAATGTCCCAGCCACCTGGCCTGAAGCAAGGACAATGGGTTAGCAGCAATTTC
Source organism: Mus pahari (assembly GCF_900095145.1). Taxonomy (NCBI): domain Eukaryota; kingdom Metazoa; phylum Chordata; class Mammalia; order Rodentia; family Muridae; genus Mus; species Mus pahari. The sequence goes on along the minus strand of NC_034596.1, from coordinate 5,768,465 downwards.
CACACTTCCTCAGTTACTGCCTCTGTAACAGTTCCCAGATCTCCCTAGCAAGTTTCCAGCACCCACACAATGGTATTGGAATGTTTGTAGATATGGACACCAGATTAACTTAGAGGTCACCTACCCTGGAATTCCCTAATGTGCTTTATGTCAGGCCTACAAGCTCATTTGGGTGTCTCTCTATGTTGGTAACAAGAGACCCCAGCATGCAAAATAAAAGACGGTCCCATTTGCATACTATATGAGTTCAGGGTATCATTCTTTGGCAAATCATGAACCCTTACAATATTTTCTCAATCCAAAAGGCTGGATAAATTAGTACTGGGTTTGGAAGACACATTAGAGGGTGGCCTGGCTTAATATATATACTTTGTGAGAATGTTTATATTTGAAGGACCTCAAAAATGTCAGTTTATCTCCAGAACTGTTGGAGGTCGGGCTCAATGGAAGGGCATCATGACTGTCAGCCATAATAAAATACTGTATATAAGACAACCAAACAGTACCAGGTGCTCAGTGGGACTCCCAAGAACAGACATTTCTAATTGCAGGTACTGGAATAAGTCCTACCCATGTCTCTGTAAAATGACTCTGGCAGGAGAGGCTGCCCACTTACTTGGGTTGTAAACAATGCCTTAAATTCCCTGAAGGAACCTGGAGGATAACAAGCACTTTAGAGTAAATGTATAGATACTGAAGAACCATTAACTGGAACAATGGATTTCTCTTATGCATGTGGCCCGTTTGCATTTGATTTGAATTTGATTATCCACCTACAGGTGCTTTGGAGGGATTAAAGGTTATGAAGGCAAGCAGATCTAGAACCAACTCTTAACATCACAACTACATCCATTAATCTGTGTTATGCTTTTCTTAGTTAGAAAAGGGAATCGTCGATGATGCAATCCTAGGAAGGATGCTACTAAATGGGACAGTGCTCCCTAAATGCATAGAGGGTATGGATTGAGAATTTTTACAATAATGTAACACACATAAAGTATTTGTGTACCAATTTGTATTGAATTCCTTAATTCTAGTAATTTACATCAAGAAATGTTTTATTTGAGAGAACTCCATGATTCTGAGTACATAGCAGTAATGGCTACTACAGAAGATATTTCTTCTGATAACTAATAATACTGACTACCATATGACGCACTTTTTTTTTTTTTTTTTTCTGTACAGATCTTCAATTATCTTTTTAGGTTTCTCCAGAGAGCAAAGACTAGATAAGACCATGTGATCATTTGTGATTGTTCTGGTCCTTTATACAATTGTTTTATTATGCCTCTTTATTTTCCAGTTCTATATATATGCAAATATTATGGAATTTACTTCTTTTGATTTCATAGTCAACTTTAGAATGTTAAAATAGGAAGTTGATGAACTGACCAAAACAGCAGAAAACTATCTTAAATTTCTAGCATTGGGAGAAAGAATTTACAAATCTAAGACTTCAAGAGGAGGTAGGTACTTGGGACAAAATAGTTTGTAAGTGTTAAACTGAATTTTATCCAGGCTATCCCTGAATTAGAGAGAGGGGCAATTTCTGACCCCCAGGTGCAGCTGGCCAGATACCACGTGATATAATATTTCTTTCAACAAATTGGATTCTTCCAGATTAGACTAAGATATTCCGGATGACTCTGTACTTAAAAACAAACAAACAATTAAAACAAACAAACAGTAATTTTCATACGAACCAGGGATAACTTGGGAGTTTAGGGAGAAAAAAAGCGCCTTCACTTCCCATTGTCACATACATTGACTTGAGGCAAACTCAGCTTACTGCCTTCTGAACTTTTTGTTTGTTTGTTTGTTTGTTTGTCTGTTTGTTTTTCTTCCCTTGAAAATTGATTCAGACTTTTTCTTATTTATTTATTTTATTAGATATTTTCTTCATTTACATTTCATATGCTATCCTCTTTCCTAGTTTTCACTCCGAAAGTCCCCTATACCTTCCCCCTGCCTTGCTCCTTAACCCACTCACTCCTGCTTCCTAGCCCTGACATTCCCCTGTACTGGGGCATATAATCTTAGCAAGACCAAGGGCCTCTCCTCCCATTGATGGCTGACTAGGCCATCCTCTGATACATATGTTACTAGAAACACAAGCTCTGAGGGGTACTGGTTAGTTCATATTGTTGTTCCTCCTATAGGATTGCCGAACCCTTTAGCTCCTTGAGTACTTTCTCTAGCTTGTTCATTGGGGGCCCTGTGTTCCATCCAATAGATGACTGTGAGCACCCACTTCTATATTTGCCAGGCACCGGCACATGCTCCACTATGTTCATAGCAGCCTTATTTATAATAGTCAGAAAATGGAAAGAACCCAGATGTCCCTCAACAGAAGAATGGACACAGAAAATGNGGTACATTTACACAATGGAGTACTACCCAGCTATTAAAAACAATGAATTTCTGAACTTCTTAGGCATATGGATGGATCTGGAGGATATCATCCTAAGTGAGGTAACCCAGTCACAAAAGAACTCACATGATATGCACTCACTGATAGGTGGATATTAGCCCAGAAACTTAGAATACCCAAGATACAATTTACAAAACACATGAAACTCAAGAAAAATGAAGACCAAAGTGTGGATACTTCATTCCTTCTTAGAATGGGGAACAAAATACTTATGGAAGGAGTTACAGAGACAAAGTTTTGAGCTGAGATGAAAGGATGGACCATCCAGAGACTGCCCCACCTGGGGATCTATCCCATAAACAACCACCAAACCTTATGAACTTTAAGTCCTTGAGCCTGGACTTTAAGTTGTCACCCTTTAAAAAATTAGTGTAGGATGCAAATTTTTCCACCATATAAAACTCATGTAACTTATGAGGGCTCTTTCCATGAAGTGCTTGAATAATCCTCATTTTATCTCATGTTTGAGGATGCAGACAGAGACAGTAAATCCCTCACTTAAGGCATTCGGACTGGGCAGTTTCTTGATGCACTGACTTATTTGTGGCATGTATCTGACCTTACAAACAAATAAAATTTTCCAAATGCAACTAGAAAATCACTGTAACTGACAGAGCTGTCAGGGGGAGGTCAAGGAAACTGATTAGAAAACAGAATTGTGATCTTTTTGACAAGCTGTGTTGCCTCATGAAAGGTGGTGGCTTGATACATTTTATAAAATTTCAAATATTAAAGACAAGCTTCTGTAGGCTACAGTCAACAGCTGACCATCCTTCCTCCCTGTCTCTGTTGTTCTATTCCTTGCTTCCTTCCTCTCTCCTTCCTTTCCTTCCTTACTTCTTTCCTGTATGTTAACTGCCTGTCTATTTGCCTTTTTCTTCCTCTTTTACTCCTCCCTACATGCTCCTCCTCCTCTTCCTGCTCATCCCCCTTCCTATTTTGAATTACTCAGGAATTAGAATCCGTCAATATCTCAAAATCCACTTCTTTATCAGATATTTTCTTTATTTACATTTCAAATGTTATCCCCTTTCCTGGTCTCACCTGAAATACCATAGCCCATCCTCCCTCCCCTTGCTTCTATGAGGGTGTTCCCACACCCATCCACCTACTCCCACCTCACCACCCTGTCATTGTCCAATACTGGGGCACCAAGCCTTCACAAGACCCAAGGACCTCTCCTCCCATTGATGCGCAACAAGGCAATGCTCTGCTATTTATGTAGCTGAAGCCATGGGTCCTTCCATGTGTAGTCTTTGGTTGGTGGTTTAGTCCTTTGGAGCTCTGGTGGCTCTAGTTAGTTGATATTGTTTTTCTTCTTATGTGGTTGCAAACCCCTTCAGCTCCTTCAGTCTTTTTTCTAACTCCTTCATTGGGGACCCCTTACTCAGTCCAATGGTTGGCTGAGAGCATCTGCCTCTGTATTTGTCATGCTCTGGCAGAGCCTCTCAGGAGACAACTATATCATGTTCCTATCAGTAATCACTTCTTGGCATCTTCAATAGTGTCTGGGTTTGGTGAATGTATATGGGATGACTCCCCAGGTGGGGCAGTCTCTGCATGCATGGTCTTTCCTTCAGTATCTGCTCCATTCTTCCTCTCCATATTTCCTCCTGTGATTCTTCTGTTTTTCATTCTAAGAAGCACTGAAGCATCCCCACTTTGGTCTTCCTTCCTCTTGGGCTTCGAATGGTCTATGAGTTGTATCTTGAGTATTCTGAACTTTTGGGCTAATATTCACTTATTAGGGAGTGTATACCTTGTGTGCTCTTTTGTGACTTAGTTACCTCATTCAGGATAATATTTTCAAGTTCCATCCATTTGCCTAATAATTTCATGAATTCATTGATTTTATAGCTGAGTAGTACTCCACTGTGTAAATGCACCACATTTTCAATATCCATTCCTCTGTTGAGGAAAATTTGGGTTGTTTCCAGCTTCTGATTATTAAAAATATGGATGCTATGAACATAGTGGGGCATGTGTCCTTATTACATGTTGGAGCATCTTCTGGGTATATGCCCAGGAGTGGTATAGCTGGGTAGTACTATGTCCAATTTTCTGAGGAACCACAAGACTGATTTCCAGAGTGGTTTACCAGCTTGTAATTCCATGAGCAATGGAGGAGTTTTCCCCTTTCTCCATATCCTCGCCTGCATCTGCTGTCACCTGCGTTTTTTTATTTTAGCCGTTCTGACTGGTATGAGGTGGAATCTCAGGGTTGTTTTGATTTGCATTCCCCTGATGACTAAGGATGTTGAATATTTCTTTAGGTTCTTCTCTTCCATTAGATATTCCTCAGTTGAGAATTCTCTGTTTAGCTCTCTCTCCGATTTGTTAATAGGGTTATTTGGTTCTCTGGACTCTAACTTCTTTGTATATACTGGATATTAGACTTCTATCTGATGCAGGATTGGTTAAGATCTTTTCCTAACCTGTTTTGTCTGAATGACAGTGTCCTTTGCCTTATAGAAGCTTTGAAATTTTGAGGTTCCATTTGTCAATTCTTGATCTTAGAGCATAAGCCACTGGTGTTTTGTTCAGGATATTTTCCCCTGTGCCTATGTGTTCGAGACTCTTCCCCAGTTTCTCTTCTATTAGTTTCAGTGTATCTGGTTTTACATGGAGGTCCTTGATCCACTTGGACTTGAGCTTTATACAAGGAGATAAGAATGGACCAATTTTCATTCTTCTACATGTCGACCACCAGTTGAAACAGCACCATTTTTTGAAAATGCTTTTTTCCACTGGATGGTTTTAGATCCTTTGTCAAAGATCAAATGACCATAGGTATGTGGATTCATTTCNGGNTCNTCAATTCTATTCCATTGATCTACCTGCCTGTCACTGTACCAATATCATGCAGTTTTTATCACTATTGCTCTGTAGGACAGCTTGAGGTGAGGGATGGTGATTCCCCGAGAAGTTCTTTTATTGTTAAGAATAGTTTAGCTATCCTAGGTTTTTTGTTATTCCAAGGGAAGATGAGAATTTCTTCTTCTAACTCTATGAAGAATTGAGTTGGAATTTTGGTGGGGATTACATTGAATCTGTAGATTGCTTTTGGCAATATGGCCATTTCTGCAATATTAATCCTGCCAATCCATGAGCATGGGAGATATTTCTATATTCTGAGGTCTTCTTCAATTTCTTTCTTCAGAGACTTGAAGTTCTTGTACAGATCTTTCACTTGTTTGGTTAGAGTCAAACCAGTATATTTTATATTGTTTGTGATTATTTTGAAGGGTGTTGTTTCCCTAATTTCTTTCTCAGCCTATTTATCATTTGAGTAAGGAAGGCCACTGATTTGTTTGAGTTAATTTTATATCCAGCCACATTTGCTGAAGTAGTTTATCAGCTATTGGAGTTCTCTGGTAGAATTTTTGGGGTTACTCAATTACACAGTCATATCATCTGTAAATAGTGATATTTTGACTTCTTCCTCTCTTATTTTTATCATGTTGACCTCCTTTTGTTATCTAATTGCTCTACCTAGAACTTCAAGTACTATATTGAATTGATAGTGAGAGTGTGAGCAGCCTTGTCTATTCTCTGATTTTAGTGGGTTTACTTCAAGTTTCTCTCCACTTAGTTTGATGTTGGCTACTGGTTTGCTGTATATTGCTTTTATATATGTAGGTATGGGCCTTGAATTCATGATCTTTCCAAGACTTTTAACATGAAGGGATGCTGAATTTTGTCAAGTGCTTTTTTCAGGATCTTATGAAATGAAATGATCATATGTGTGTGTGTTTTTTAATTATATTGATGGATTTCCTTATATTGAACCATCCCTCTATATTCCTGGGAAGAACCCTACTTGATTGTGGTGAATGATCATTTTTGATGTATTCTTGGATTTGGTTTGTGAGAATTTTATTGAGTATTTTTGCATTAATGTTCATAAGGGAAATTGATTTGAAGTGTTCTTTCTTTGTTGGGTCTTAGTATTATTTTGGTATTACAGTAACTATGCCTTCATAGAATGAATTGGATAGTGTTCCTTCTGTTTCTATTTTGTGGAATTTTTTGAAGAGTATGGCATTAGGTCTTCTTTGAAGGTCTGAGAGAATTCTGTACTAAACCCATCTGGTCCTTGCCTTTTCTGGTTGGGAAACTTTAATGACTGCTTTTATTTACACATGACTTTTTAAAAGGCAGAATATGTAAATCAATACATTTAAGTAATTTTTGTTTTTTGTAAGGCTTTGGGAAGCAGTTGTAATTTATCTTCTAAATGCTTTTACTAAGAAAGAAAAAGGAAGGGGAAAACATGTATTCTGAAGCTCCTTAGGCAATGTTAAGACTGAGGACACTACTTAGTGCTTCAAGAGAAACACCAATAAATCCCACACAAAGAAAAATATACTTCCTTCAGATCATATCTGACATTTAAAAGTATCTTCTTTATTAAGCAGAGATGTTGCAGGAGAGTCTCATGAACTCTGTATTCAGGTGATGATTTCTATGACTTAAGATCTAGTTATAGTCAGGACATGGACATGGGCATTGTAATGAGTATTGAAGAATCTTCTGTACATCAATGTGATGTAAAGGATGTTCCCCATTATCTCTGATTATTAAAAAGCCATACATCCAGTGACTGGTCAGAAGAGATAGAAAGACTGGCCTACTGATCCCTGCCAGGGGTCTCAGGAAGAAGATAGAGGAAGAAAGAGTTCACCAGGATGCAGGTGATTATGCAGGAGAAAAAGGGCGTGGAGGTAGAGGAAGATGAAGAGAAATCACCATGAGGTTGGGCATGACAAGGAGTTGCCAAGGGAGTTCTCCTTGGGGACAGACAGCTACAGCAGAGTAAGCCAATGAGAGACTTAAGGCAATTAACCTATGTGGCTTGGAATTAACTACTGTACCATAGAGGTACCTGTCTTAGTCAGGGTTTTTATTCCTGCACAAACATCATGACCAAGAAGCAAGTTGGGGAGGAAAGGGTTTATTTGGCTTACATTTCCATACTGCT
>NC_034596.1:5756808-5760898 GCF_900095145.1 Mus pahari | reverse complement strand
TTGCTCAGCTTGTTCTCTTATAGAACCCAAGACTACCAGCCCAGGGATGGTCCCACCCACAAGGGGCCTTTCCCCCTTGATCACTAATTGAGAAAATACCTTACAGCTGGATCTCATGTAGGCATTTCCTCAACTAAAGCTCCTTTCTCTGTGATAACTCCAGCTGTGTCAAGTTGACACAAAACTAGCCAGTACAGTACCATAGAGGATATCTACTCAGTTATTGTGCTTAAAGCTTGTTGAATAAATCAATAGGTCTTTGCTATATTAATTTGGAGCTAGACAGTTTAGAAAAAGCTGCCACTTTTACATTCCATCCTATATCGAGGCACAGCATCTCTTAGACAAATTATTAAATATAGATTCTGGTTCAGAATGTCTAGAGGAAAAGGCCTCACTTTTGAACTAACAAGCCTCAACTTAAAATCAGTGTTTGTATGACCCAAGACTAACAGTGAATGCTGTGGTAGACAGGGAAGGTCACAAGCTGCTTCATCTGACTTGGTAATTTGACTTGTTTGGTCATTGTTCGACTTGTTTCCGTTGTCTACAGTCCAGATCAAGAGGTTTTGCCTCACATCTACTTGTTGCAATGGCATAGAGGTCATTGTTTCATGCCTTCTGTTCTTCCTATAAAAAGTGATTACTACTGTAACAATATTAATTATTATTAGCAATGTAATAGTAGAAGGGTTAGTATTACAGTTATTAAGACTCCAGGTTGGATCTCTGTTAAGTGCTCTGAAAAAACTCACTCATTAAAAGATCCTGCTGCCATGAGTTGACTTCCAAAATCTTACTCTGTTCTCTTTGGCACACATTCCAAACTTTTATCCACCTCTTATTCATTCTTTGTTGTTTTGTTTGGGTTTTTTTGGGGGGTTGTTCTTGTTGTTTGTTTATTTTGTTTTTTGAGATGGGGTTTCTCTGTACAGCCCTGGCTGTCCTGGAACTCACTTTGTAGACCAGGCTGGCCTCGAACTCAGAAATCCACCTGTCTCTGCCTCCCGAGTGCTGGCATCAAAGGCATGCGCCACCACGCCTGTCTTTTCATTCCTATCCAAGAAAATTATCTTAGCTCCTTCTGAACTATTGTGGGATACCCAACAGGTTTCAATATGTCAATGGTTTTCTGTGTCAGTTTTCTCTCCTCACCTTGTTCATGGAGATACTAATTATAATAAGAATGGTCAGATCTACTCTGAATTACTTGAAATATAGACAAAAAAGTCTTTCAAAATTTTAAATCGGGTTTTCCTCATGTCTGGGCTTCCTAAGACTCAACGGACAAGTTGTTTTTTGAACTCAGTAAACCTCAGTGTATTTAGTGTTTTCTTAGTAACTTTTAATTGATATTTTGGAGAGTTGAACATGCTAATTTATATACCAGTCTTCCCTGTACTCGGTTTGTGGACAGAAGCCTGGTGGAATAGCATGGTACATACATCAGAGGAAAGGAGAGCCAGATCTCAGGGCTTCTATTTGAAGTAAAAGAAAAAAAAAAATCAAAACAAAAGATTTGGTCTTTGGTCAGTTTGACTCTGTGATGTAAGCCATCTTCTTGACAGTATAATTCTATTTTAAGAGCTAAAAGGTGAGAAGAACCTATTGTGAATTGGAACCTCTTTTTAAAATATATCTGTAATGATTAGCCACATGCTGGGATATCCACCTCTAAATAGATGTCTCTTCCCCAGAATTTTAAGGTAATTCTTCATAAATTATAGAAAATTCCTCCAAGGAAGCTAGGATCCTCCTAAAACTGTAATGAATAGGTGGCTCTGAATTAGGCTTTCTCTTCTGGGAGTGCTTGTGGGCGCTGAAGTAATGCAGCCATTGGACACTATGTGATGTCTAGAATTCAGTAGGGTGAGCTCACACCTCCATTAACATTCACATAACTTATTAGTCCCAATTACATTCATGTGCAGCACTGGTGATAGCTGCACGGATTATTCATTTTATTGTATTATAACCTGAAAATTAATGAAAAATTGAGACTTATAAATAAGGGTAAAGCATTGGCTCAGGAGCTGGTACATCTGTGAAGTTAAGAATCTTACATCAAATCCTAGATTGAGGGAAAAAAAAAACAACACTTAATGGTGTTGCTAGAAAGAAAATTAGAATTGTTACTAGAGAGCAAATGATGCTCAGTCTGTCACTGTTTCATTCTGAAGGAAAACAATGCTAGGAACTAGGCTAACTTATTTACAAAGTACTGACAAGCAAGAGGGAGTCTGTTCTTTTGAACTGATCTTCATTCATAAAAATCATATGATTTAGTTCAGTACATGTTGAGTGGGATTCTCCACTCACTCATAGAATAATAACTTACATTAGCTTTGTTATCTTGAAAAAAATCCAGAATCACATGGAGAAAAGGTATCAGTGAGGCATGTTCTAGATATGGTTGGCCTCTGAGTTTTCGGGAGGATTGCCTTTATTGCAAAGACCTACCTGCTGTGGAGAGCATGATTTGCTGGATATGAGCCTTGGGTGTTGTGGAAGGTTGGAGAGTGTGCTGATCACAGACAACATGTAGCCATTCATTTCTCAAGTTAACTATGAATGTGATTTACTGCTTAAAAGTTTCTACTTTAACTGATAGATATCTTAGTGTTATAAGCAGAATAATTTCTTGTTCTCTTAAGCTTTTGTTATTATTTTGTTTAATTTTGTATTGTTTTTGTGTGGAGTAGTATACCACACTGTCAGAAGTGAACTGTCAGAGTGAAAAATTTACTCCTCATAGAATTTGGCATGACATATATCAGAGGAACTTCACTGGGAGTTATAACTGTAACCGTGTTTCCTGCTTTGTTTTCCCATGATGCCATTCTGCTACCATTGTAACGATTAGGGGATACTTATTATGTTGCTTATAATTTGGGTTTGAGCAACTTAAAAGTAGTGACTATAATATGCTTTAATGTATTCAATATTTCAAAAAGCACCTTACATTCATTATATAACCTGTTTATTATAAAAATGGATATAGTCTTGATTCATATTTATGTTACAACAGGATTTATGGGACTTCTGAAACATTTTTATAATCACTTCATTTTTCCTCTAATTATAAATAATATGTATCTTCAATAATCCTGGAAAATCCTAGTAAAGGGCTTTTTAAAGGTTTTATCTCTTTGGCAGGATTCAAGAAAAATGGGGTATTATACATCAGAATTTTGAAAAGAAGAAAAAATATATTAGTTGTTTCTCACTTGGTCATAAGTTAAAACATGAAATAGAAATATACAAACAGTACCTTTAAAAGAGCTTCCAAGCCATTGAAAGTCTATCATATAAGCAACTGAAAGGAACAAATCAAGGGAAAATTACAAAGGCTAGACAGATTGTGAATCTCCATGTGAGCATAGTAGAATGGACAAATAAGCCATTGGATCTTGTAACTACCTACTGAGGACTTGAGGTAAGTTTGATGACTTATGGGAAGAATTTTCTCTGAAGTATATAGTTTCCACTTCAACTTATAACGAGAAATACTTTGTTCAGATTCTACCTTACTGGAATGAGTGAGGCCTATGACCAGATTTGGAATGCAGAGACAAAGTGGCCACATCCAAAGAAATCTGGACTTCTCTCTTGCCATGTTCCTCTCAAAACAAATTAGAAGGTTATTTGTTTAATGTCTGTAACAAGGCATCATATGTCACATATTCACGTGACAATAAAATTTTTCTTGATTATGCAAAAAGTCAGGGCTATACCAGTCATTCATTCTTCACTTTCAGTAATTTCTTACCATCATATTCCTTGTCTGAATCTACTACTTTAACCATCTTGTCTTCTAACAATGTTATCCATGAGGGTCTAGGGAAAATAAGAGAACGTGCATGTCAGGGTATTGTTTTATAGTAAAATCTCAACTCACCCAAGTCTTCATTCACTTATGTATGTCTTTGAAGTATATTTGTATGTGCATATGTATCTCTCTAAATATAAGCATATACATGTATGGTTGTTTGTATTAACCATCAGTTTATTGAGTTCCTTTCCCTCTCTTTTAACAAGACTCTTTGCATTTGGTGTTTTTTTTTTTTTTTTTTTTTTTTTTTTTTTTTTT
>NC_034596.1:5741546-5756713 GCF_900095145.1 Mus pahari | reverse complement strand
TTTTTTTTTTTTTTTTTTTTTGAGACTCTTAGCCTTATCACAAACTTTCAAAGCTATCATTCAAATCTGAATTTTGCAAGAAAAACAAGTCTCACATTAAGGTTAAAGACAAAGCAAATATTAAGTGGCACAGCTACTATTTGAAACCATGCCATTATTACTTTGGGATACTTTTTCTTTTTTGGCTTATTCCTATATTGCTTCTTTCAGCAATATAAGGTTTATGAGAGTTAATAAATATCTCTAGTGTGAACAATTGTATCTCCAAGTCTAAATAGTGGCTGTCACATAACATATATTCAGTTACTAGTAGTTGAATAGATCCACTCATAAATAATGAAATCCCCCTTCCATTCTAGAGGGGGAAAGAGACCCAGAATCCAGTCTTTCTATGCTTTTTTGTTTGTTTTGGTTTTGTTAATGTTGTTTTTCTGTAACCTTAATTTCCTATCCTATCCATCATCAAGAATAACAATTATTTTCCTTGGTATTGATCAACTTGTAGACAAAAAAATTAATGGCTTATGTTTTTCATTGACAGGTTTCTTATTTCTATGTATTACCCATCTTTAAATATTCTGGCATATCCAGTGCAAGAGACTATGGGGAAAAATTTGGTACAGACTTCATTCTGTATATGACCTTGTTGTTTCAAAAACCCTCGAGAACTTTTCATTTATCTTTTGCCTTGTGGGCAGGTATTATCCCACTTTTCAGTATTCTGTGTGACTGTAATCAAAGCCCTTCATCTAGCAACATCTCTCTGCTCAGCAAACTTCCGCACTGGATTTTCTTCTAAGCCAATGGGTTATATTTTAGAGGATCAAAGTAGCCTATAGGCATGCTTCTCTTTAAGCTTATAGCTTTCCATCAAGTACTTCTGAACTCTCCTTTGCATCCCTTTCCTATCCCTTTACTGACCCCAGATCTCATAACACTAATAATCAATAGGGAGATCATTCCATGTCTTTTGAAACATTTTCCCAGCCGCTACAAATCTAAAAGTTACCTCTCCCCCCTTTTGCTTACTGTAAGCTTTTTTGGGGGGATCAGATTCATGAAACTTTGTAGACCAAAGTCAAAAGTTTAATGTATAGCTGTTTGTGCCATGCGATTGCTGTGCCTTCCTCTGCCTTCTTTATGACATTCTTCTGTATATATCCACTAATTCAAGTCACCATTTATAATTTGTTTTTGTCATTTTTTTTAAGATTTATTTATTTATTTATTTATTTGTACACTGTAGCTGTCTTCAGACACTCCAGAAGGGGGGTGTCAGATCTTGTTACGGGTGGTTGTGAGCCACCATGTGGTTGCTGGGATTTGAACTCAGGACCTTTGGAAGAGCAGTCCGGTGCTCTTACCCACTGAGCCATCTCACCAGCCCCTGTTTTTGTCATTTTTGAAATGCATATTCCAAGGGCCTATTCTTGGAACCTCTGATGGCATCTCTCAAGCCTCATGTCAAGTTTTTAAGACTCAAAGTCGTGCTAGGATATGATCTGCTGTGGCACCCTCATGCCACAGAGACAGGTGTTCATCACAGACAATGACCAAAAGGGGGAAACAGAGCTATTACACTTCCTCAGCTGGAGAGTATATTCTTCAAGAGACTTTGGGAAATATCCATGAAAATAGCTCATCAAAACCTCCACAAATTTCCCAACGCTCTGGCTCTATATAACAAAAGGAGATGTTGGCAGGTAAAGGGTTAAGTCAGTTTTCCCCCAAACATAAATGAAGGAGAGGAAGAGAAAGCAGAGTCAGATGGCCCCTGGGGATTTGAAAGGACTTAAATGTTAGCACTAACATATTGGATCTAATTCTCAGCTTCAGAGGCAGCCAGGGCAATCACTCCAGAGATCAATGTGTACTCTCCCTTGGGGACACACACAGTTCTGCCTTTCCTATTCCATTTCCCAAACTTCATTTCTGACCAACCGCCCAAGACAGAGAATAGTTGTTGTTGTTGTTGTTTTGTTCTTATTTTTTTTTTCTGTGAAAAATTCATTTAGGACATAACATCATAATTCTCCACTCCCACTCGTTTTTCTTCTTTTTGTGAAAATCAATAACCTATAGGGCCGGGTTTTATGAAGGCTGTCGCAGTTAAGAGAAAATAAAGGAATGAATCTTTTGGCTCATCATATTTCACACACCCACCCACTTGCTTCCTGGGTGCCAGCATGAAGAGATTTGGGGACACCTAGGTATAGCAACCACATGTCTAGGGTACATGCACTTATGGAGGGATAGAAGCAGGACCAGGAAAGAGAGTAAGACAGGCAGAGAAAGGCAAAAAGGCAGCAGGTTTTAAAATTAGACACACTCATTGGTTTCTATGCTTCTTTTTTCTTTTCAATGTTTAATCCCCAGGTGTTAGTGTCACTTTGTGATGTTCTGGAAACCTTTGTGGGTGCCATGTTACTTGGATAAATTAGGCCACAGGGCAGGTTGCCACAGGGCAGGTTCTCAGGATTATGTTATTCCTGCTCACATCCGGGCTCACTCTTGGCTACCTGATCTTCAGTGACATGAACAGCTTTCACATAATTCCAGTGCCATGAACTGAATTGCCTGATTATGCCTTAGAGTTCATGGAAGGCTGTGCCATTCTGAAGCTATAAGCCAAAAGTAAATATTCTACATTTTATATAGTTTCTGTCAGATAATGTGGGGCAAAGATAACTAATATAAAGAAACATGTTATAAATTAATAACAGCATAGTCATCTGGCAGTGAATGAGAGGATATGAAGATGAAACTTTGTTAGAAATATACCACAAGTCTCTCACATTCATCTTAATTATATTATAGGTAGAAATTCCACTATAGGATGTCACGAGCAAAACCATACTGAAGCCAATTTAAGCCAACATGCGACTGTGGATTCTATTCTACTAGGGAGAAACAGTGATACCTTTTGGAGAACAGACCAAGAGGTACAAAGACTAAAACATGAAAAAAAATTAAAGAAAGAAAGGAGAGAGAGAGAGAGAGAGAGAGAGAGAGAGAGAGAGAGAGAGAGAGAAAGAGCGAGCAAAAAAGAATAGAAGGAAACCTTACAGTGTAGGATAAGAGACAAAGAACAACGTAGAAAAGATACTGGCTTGTAATTAGAGAAGCTAATATGCTGTCTGGGGTAAATTTTCCATATGGTTAATTGCTACCTTCTCTAGATTTTCAATGTGATTTGTACATGTTCTGTGTAGAGACTGCCTAGGGGCCTAATTGCAATTTATTTTGCTTTCATCTTCTTTTGTACTAAGTTGTTAACTTATTGGAAAAAAAGTTACCATCTATTTCTAGACAAGCAGAAAGCATCATACTAGCTCTTGCTACCAGTTCTAGGAGCCCATGCTGGTTTTTCTTGTGAAACAAGACAAGCCTAATGTTTGTTGAATATGTGCAAAATAGAAATCCAAGCAAACCCCAAGGTCAAGGCAGCTTTTAGAACTAAGAATTAAAACCCAATGGAAGCATCACCTGCTAGGAGGGCAAATACAGATGCAACATCCATATAAATATTCAGGATGACAATTAAAATCTATTTTGAGCTCAATCTATGTGCTGACATTACACTAATACCTTCATTTCTTAATCCTCGCATCAATATTGAGAGGAAAGAGTACAAAATCAGAAAGTCTACATAAACACCTTTGTTTTCCTGATTGTGCTTTCCTTTTTCCTCTCTCCAAGCCCATTATCGTTACAACAAGGACATCTGAAGTGTGCAGCAGCGTAGGGAGATGAAGTGCGTAAAAGAGGATGAATCAAAGGGCAAATGCAGTCTGTGTTCTTTTCAAGGGTGGGAAGAGGGTAAATAAGTGGATGTCTCATTAGCTACATGAAAGACATTTTAGTCTAAGTGGTCTTCAACTCCAGAAATACCTATACCTGCCCACTACAGGATACTATCATCTACGAAAAGTCTATGGGCTAAGAAATGGGCTCCAAAGCATTTTCATATGATTCTGATAAACTTAAGCCAGAGTGGCATACCACCTCAGAGGCATTGGGGTTGCTCAATTGTTATTTTCCATTCATTTTGTAGAATGTATATTGAATCTTCTTTGTGTTGCTTATTCCACATTTCAGTTTAATTGAAGACATGGAATATAAAGCAAGAGAGAAAGCCACTAGTGTAGAGAGATCTGTGGCAAGATATTTAGGGATTATAACAGGATTCTGAAAAGGAGCCACTATATCATATTTAACCTTACAAGGGATTTGACTCCTCCAATCCTGGAACTGACAGACCAGCAAGGACAAGACACAAGCCTATGGACACAGAACTACTCAGAAACACTAGACAGAATGGTAGATTTCAGAACACATGGCCTTTCATCTTTCTTCATAAACTAAGTGAAGTCCTCTTCAGCATTTTTATACAGCTCAAAACAAATCTGAAGCTCGTTAATGGAGTGATCAGGGACTTGTTCATTAGATCACATCTTGAGTATGGTTATCAAGCAAGACAGTTTGGCTTCATTTGGTTTACCAAAGCTATTAAAAACATGGGCATGGTGGTTTATATGTACAATCCCAGCACATGGGAATCAGAAGCAGGTTAACCTGAGTTACTGCACATGGGCTTTCTTGACACCATGTTCATAACTTAATAGTGAGTTCGAGGTTGTGGGATTTTTACATCTGAATGGGTTATATCTGAGTATTTGGTTATTTACATGAGCAATTGCTTCTAGCTATTACTCATCATATTGTCATAATTATCTGTATCTTAACATGAACCCCATTCCTAAGATTTAACTCTCATGACCATCAGTGTATAGAAAATAGCAAAGCAGTGTACTTCATTTTCATATTATAAATGTGGACAGTAGCAGCAATAATGTGAGGATGTAATTGTAAGTTTGGAAGTTAGTAAAAGCTGAACGGAGCTGATAAATATTAATTTTTCTCAGTTTCTGACTTCTTAAACACAATAAAATTGAATGGTAAGACAAACATCTGTTCTTATTCCAGGAACTGTGTTAAGATTCTTCTGTTCAAAACAAAGTTTTCAGATATTGGGACAGGCCATAGCTATTTTAATAAGCATGTAATAGAAAGATGGAGGCTATGGTTTTGATGCCATCTACTGTAACAAATTTTGTTAATATTATTTATCTATATTTGTGATTAATATGTGTATTATCTACAATGCACAGTATGAAATGTCACAAGATGATACTTTACAGGTCAATCCAAAAATGGTGTAGGAGGAAAGAAAGAGGAGTGTAGGGGGGATACAGTTGAACTAACTAAATTCCAATAAACATTGACTTCTTAAAAAAATCACTAAGGTCCATCCCCAATTTTTTATATTATTTTAAGTGTTTATTTTCTAGTCTGGGTTAAGTGCATACATACATACATACATGCATGCATACATACATGTCTGTATAAAGACAGACACATATATGCATACACACATACACAGAGAGAGAGAGGAGAGAGAGAGAGAGAGAGAGAGAGAGAGAGAGAGAGAGAGAGAGAACTGAAAAGGTTTGCAAAGTTATTGTATACAAATTTTCTTCAGATAAATGCCTCTGGGAGAATAATTTAGTGACATTTATAAGGCACAGTTTTAAGCACCAAATATCAAAATGTACCTAAATTACATATTTTTCTTATCCATGGGAACCCTTGTGTCACTTGGCTTCACTATGTCTCATTATCCAGAATAAGTTCTCATCCTGCCTGTCCCTAGCTTCGTCTGATGAAGAATCATATCTTCACTTAGAAGGCACCATAAAGATGGCTTCAAACTGCATAGAGTTTCATTTTTCTTCTCCTGACACAGAATTTACTCATCAAGTTGTTCAACAGACCTTAAGTACTCACTGAGTACCCAGGATTCTCTTACAAGGACAATCTTTACACTATGAGTGCAGGCTAATTCTAATTCAGTGACAGTTTCAACACTGGCATTTCTCCTGTCAAAATCTACATCTCCAGCTCTATGCAAGGATCTTGATAGTTTTCAGTGAAGCTGAACCTTCTTCCTAAAGAGATTTCTAAGCTTGAAGTAGTATTGCATCAGTTTTTGTATGACACATATTATGGTATATTCCTTAGATAAATCCAGAAGCCAGCTGCAGAAAAAAAATTGCTGAATATGTGCCACCACAGTGGTACACACTTGTAATCCTGGCATATGAGAAGCCAGGTTAGGAGAAGTTCAAAGTCAAGTCTAATCTCTGCTACAATAACTTCCAGTCCAGCCTAGATTACACAGGGAGAATGAGTCAATAAAATAAAACAAAGTTTTAAAAACAAAATCTAGTGTTCCACCTCATTTATATAGGAATCCATAAAGCACACAATAGTGGGTGATTAACAGGAGGCTGAATGTGGGGAGAGAAAGAGTAGAGTTGATCACTGAAAGGTGAAAACTCTCAAGTTGATAAAAAGATGAAGTATGAGATCTATGTAGAGTCTGGCAAGATGACCTTAGCCACAATACATTGCATATTTTAAACTAAGTAAATTTCAAATGTCTTGAGTAAACAAAGTGATTGCTATGATAATTAAATTGATTTAATCATGGTATATTATTTACATATATCAAAAACATCTGTGTCTCATAAGTGTTTCATTTCCTATCGACCATGAATATAATCACAATGAATTAATGAAAGTTAATTTAGAGATGATCTCTGCCTTTTAAACATCAATTATCCAAGAATAGCCATGATTATGAAATAGTAATGATCAGATGGAAAGTACATTCAATGGGTAGCAAGTCCATAAAGACTGATCAATTGCCATGCTTCAAGGCATAGTGGTGTGTGTGTGTGTGTGTGTGTGTGTGTGTGTGTGTGTGTGTGTGTGTCTGAATTAAAATATTTCCCCCTGAGGGAGAATATGGAAATGCATGAAACTCAGGAAACTCCTGAAACTTACAGCACTTACAAGTCTCCTCCCAAGCTTAAAAAAGCAGTAAACAGTTATTGCTGAACCATTAATCCTATAGGTGGAGCTATATGCAAGTTGTACAAGGAAATTTCAGGGATATATTTTCTCTTATGTGTCTTCAACAATGCTGGTATGGGTCTTTCAGTATTACAGCTGCTTTTGAGTCATACATGTTCCTTTAACTAGCCCAATACAGGTGATGGTTCATGAAGCCAGATTTAGATGTAATTATTTCTTTGGTTTGTTATGGTATCCCCAATTCATGTTCTCTGTACCAGAAATGTTACACAAAAACATTGGAAAAGTATAGCTGGTAATGAGTTTCAACCTCTGTGTGTACTTGTGTGTACTCCAAAACAAATAGAGCCAAATCACAAGCTTCAATCAAAGTCTTGACTCTAGTGAAACAGTATCCATCACAAGTATAGGGTAAATGTTAAAACAACACTTTAGGGGAAGATCTTAGAAGTCCTTGGATCTCTGCTTGTGAAAAGTAGAGAAAGATTTGCCTTTAGCTTTCACACAGGAAATGCTATACGTTTTTCCCAACTTCCCACAGAAGGCCTACGGGATGCTGGTGGATCTGCCCTATCACAATGGCCCTATAGCCTTGGTCATCTGTAATGTGAGGATATGTGTCAAGGTTCTCAATTACTGAAATAATCAGAGCAAAATCATTGTCCTTTAAGTCGCCAAACACCCCAGCCTTCCTGGAAGATTCCTGGTTAAAGCAGTTCTTTTCTCCCCACAAAATGTTTCAATGACTCATCTTACAGCTACACTCACTCCTCCCATAGCACATGCAGAGCTGTGCCAGTCACATTCTTTCATATCACCAGAATGGAAAAACAGACAGTGTTAGAGTCACAAACTACACATAAATATCCTTGAATCTCTATGATGGAACTAAAAGTCCACCATAGACTTGTGAAAAGTAAATTGATTTATTTAGGGTTGAATTATACCTATTTGCTTTGTTTGTTTTAGAAAAGCAATCTTCATTTTAAATGTGAAAATTGATGTGGGCATTATTAGAGATAAAAAATTGGATTCTGTTCCTGAAATAAAGAAAAGACATTACTAAAAATATACATTAATGTCATTTCACCTTGTCAGCTTGCTAAACAGAAATTAATTTGTTACTTATATTTTAACTTAGCAAATGTAAATTGTACATGTTTAATATATTTACCATTGTGAGAAAGCTAAATCTAACTACAAAACATATGCATTACTTCATATTTTTTTGTTGAGTTCTTAAAAATTCTCTAATTTTCAAGTATACATACATATTCACTACTTCGGTGATTAGGGACATTGGGACTCATATTTGGAATGTCTGTCTAATTGAAATGTGTGTCCTTTGACTAAAGATTATTTTCTCATGTCTCCTTTGACCAGTAGTCACTTTGTGTCTTATTTGCTGTTCTATTATTGTAAAGAGACACGATGACAGAGGTAACTCTTTTAAAAGAAAGCATTTAATTTGGAGCTTGCTTACCCTTTCAGAGGTTTAGCTCATTATCATGGTGGGGAGCACTGCCCTATCCATGGTGCTGGAGAAGAGACTGAGAGCTATTATCCTGACCTACTGGCCAAGATACTGGGCCTGGGGTGGACTTTTGAAACAAAGCTCAACCTCATTGACATACTTTGTCCAACAAGGTCACACCTCCTAATCCTGTTTAAATAAGGTCACTCCCAGATAACTAAACATTTAAATGTATGAGCCTATGAGGGCCAGTCTTATTCAATCAGCTGCACTTTGTAATGTAGGAAGGATAGAAGCCATTATTAGGTTCCTAAAGCTGGGGGTGGCTTCCATTGCTTTTAGAACATTAAGATGCCTACAACATCAGACATGTTTCCACTTGATTTTAAGGTTTGTTTTTTTGCTTTTTTTTTTTTTAAGAAAAATACTTATCAATTTAGGTTATCTTCTTTCTAGACGATTATGCTTGTCCTTGAGTAGGTTTCTGTTTGTTTGCTTAGCAGATTATCAGCTGTCTCAGTTTAGAGGACAAGGTTTGGAGAGTCAGAATCCTTGGGCGAGTCAAGGTGATGACTGTTATGAAGAATATGCATGCATGTCTCCTTTGGTCTTACAAAGAATTCATGACAAGTATTTTAAACAACTGTTCCTATTCTGAGAACAGTTTCAGTGCTGAAGACAGGAAACAGGAATCCCAGTCATGATTGGACATTAGATCAGGTTTCATGGATCCCGCTGGGTGCTGAGGACCAACAACCCTGTCTCTACTAGAGGATAGAGCACCATTTCTGTTAGCGCAGCCACAGCCAAAAGGACTTGGAAAAAAAGCTACTGGGCATTTGGGGGTATTTAAAATTATCCTAAATTCTACTGTCTAAGCAGTGTGGATCCAGGCAAGGAAATCTCTGACCATGACTGAGTTATCATGAGGAAGGTTGACATTATTGTTTACCAAAGTAAAACTCATCCCTCCTGACCTAAGTCAGATGCCCTGTTGGTAGAAAAAGCTAACTTAGGTTCAAGGCCTGTTAGTATAGGCTCCAGCCCCTTTCCCTCCATGACCTTACAAAGTTCAAAGGTCTCTTGACAAGGGAAGATGAGAACAGGCAAGTCTGAACATATTTTCACATAGAAACATCTACTCTTCAGCTGGATGTATTAATAACTATGACAGTTTTTGAGTTTTGGCCTCTTCAACTCTGCATCACTCACCTGAGTTAAGCCTCATTGCTGTCACAGGATGTTGATCCATCCTTGGGTGGCTTAATATCAATCATGACAGGCTCTACCATTTCAAGCCTGTTAATTTAACTCATCTTTAAAAGCGTTGGAGAAGTTTCAGAGGGAGAGAAAAGGGGAGAGCACATCATTATAGAAATCTGTTATATCACTTAACACTACACATGTGTATATTCATGTGTTATTGCTTGAGCCTCTATTCGCCATGTGTATACAAGGTTGAAACCCTTTTACCCTTCAAGTCTTTGTTCAGATGTTATCTTCACAAAGGGTTCAACCCTGACCACTAAACTGAGACTTTAAAAGGCTTGCACCCTGTCACCTCTCCTTGAACCCTTTCTCTTTATCCTGATCTTATTATAACACCCTACAGCATATATTTAATTATTACATGTGCTCAATACTACTCCCATTCCCTGTCACTGCAATTCAAAAACTATGTGTATGGTAATGTAATGGATCTTGTTCCCTGATGTGTTCAAAGCCCTTGGGGTAGTTTCAGTCATTAGTAGATACCTAATGAATTTTTTTCACATGAATGAAAAGACTAAAAAAATTCTGTATCGTTACTAGGCCTTGGGTGTTTTAAGAATGACTCACCTTGATAAAATAGGTACAAGCAGATGCCTGGAGATATGTAAGGAAGTATTAACACCCAAGGATATGATATGGTACTATAGAAAGCATTAGCTTTAAGAATGGGTCTCAGAATACTTGGTAATGTAGAGAGCTTTAGCATGACCTTTACATTCACTAAGATCTGAAACCAAACTAGGGTCATAAGAACCAAGAATTTGAAAAGATGAACTTGAATATGTGTGTATCTTTTTGCCTGTGTTTCACAAACAAAGCCTGTGCATGTACCAATTTCTCAGAAATGAGTATAGCCCTCCAGCAAGTAGGAATCCAAAGCATGACTATAAACTCTATCAACAAGGTGCCTACAGTATAAACCCAGAAGAAAATAAGAGAATAGTGACATAATAAAATGGTAAAGTAAATACACAAAATCCAGAGGTTCACTAAATGTTAAGATTCAGGTTATAGTGTGGAATTTGATGAGTGGATGGTGGTAACAGATGCCTTTTGCCTGGTCCATTGAGGCTCTATAACAAATCATCATAATGCAATAAAACAAGAGTTGTACTTAGAAAATGCTGTGGGTGCACTGAAAAGCCAGTGAATATGTTTTCTCACCAGTGTGAAAATGCTGAAGTGGTAGAATAATATTTTATATGGAACTTAAAGCATATGTAGGAGCTTGCTGCGAGATATTATAAGACATTTCAAGAAGAAAAAAAGGGAAAAAGAAAAACGGACTGGTGTATAATCGATAGAACTCAGGGACAGATACTAGAACAACAATTTAGAAAAAAAACCAATGCTTTTCAGAGATGGCTTTTTACTCAGCTTCAGGGCACACCTATTGTTCTCGGTCTTTCTCTATGTACACAGGAGGGCTTGCTTGGCAAGACAGCCATCAGTAAGAATTATATGAACCCATGACATAATGAGAACCACAAGAGTCAAAACACCGCGTTTCTTTATTTTGAGCAGGAAGGCTAAGTCTGATGTTTAGGGTTTATTTTATTTTATTTTCTGTTTAACACAATCCAGAATCACGTGGGAAGTGGGACACTAACTGTCCTGATCACATTGGTTATGGTCATATCTATCAGAGATTATCTTGACTCATAACTGGTATGGGCTGGATTAGGACATTGTGGGTGGTATAATCCCTAGACAGGTGGATCTGGGTTACATAAGAAAGCCTACTAGTCATGAATCTAGGAGTAAGGCAGTAAGTAGCATTCCTCCATGGTATCTGCTTCAACTCCTGCCTTGAGTTTTCTCAATGAAATATAAACCTTTTATCCTCTAAGTTGCTCCTTTAAGACATGGTGTTTATATCACTGCAAGAGAAAAGCAAAGTAGAGTATTGATGTTTATGAAGACTTGCTTATAAATAATAGATTTTTTTGGCTCATCTGAGTTTGAGAATGATGATCAGACATTAGGATTAAATCAAACAGCTTCCTCTGACCCAGGAGTTCTGGGGAATGTTGTATTCACTAAGAAAATGACAGAGAGGGGCCTGAATGGAGAAGTTCAGTAATTAGACGATTCCATTTCTCCCTCTGTGAGCTACCAGAGTGTGATTCTTGGACCACTACATAATATCACTGTGAATCTATTTGTACAATAGGGATAAAAGGATCTGTGTCATTATAAGATTCAGATTACAAACAGTACATGGAAGCTTTGAACAGCATCTACTATTAAAAAGAACTAATCAGCTAAGCTGTGTTTGTATTAGTGGTCTAGCCTCTCATTAATAACTGTACCCTTGCTAGCATGTCTGTAGTATCTGGGCTGAGCAGGTGCAGCCTCATCTTGATTCAGGTGTGTTGTTAAAAATAAAGAATAATGTCCTCCTAGAAGCACACACAGCATGATGGGGACATGACAGGTAAAGTATCTACTCTCCCCACCAATGTGGCACTTAACTTACTGAACTGTAATTGCAGGATTTACTTATCTGTGTTGTCTGCCAGATCATGAGTTCAGTAAGGGCAAGAGCTATATATTATTTGTGTCTATAGACACAGCATCTTGTAAGTTGTCTGGGGCAATAAATATTTGCAGAATGTAAAGGGTAACAAATAGTGGTATAAGTAAGGAATGTGAACAAAATAGTATCACTACTCATCTGTTAAATGTTATGCCTATGTTATTTCAATTAATCAATTCCAAGGTGGGAGATTAAGGTAGATACTTCTATCATTGTCTTGTAGATCAGTAAAAAAAAAAAAAAAAAAAAAAAAAAAAAAATAAGGATAAACTTGAAGAAGTAAACACAGTCATTATTAAGAAGAAAANGGGAGATTAAGGTAGATACTTCTATCATTGTCTTGTAGATTATAGATCAAAAAAAAAAAAAAAAAAAAAAAAAAAGAATGAGAAGCATGAAGAAGTAAACACAGTCATTATTAAGAAGAAAAAGATGTCTGGCTCTTAAACTCAAAACACATGCCCTGTTACAATAAATCCTTAGGAGGCCTAGTGAAATAGCCATGTGATACTGGGGAACCCAAGGCCTGCTATTGGATATTTTAGTTCATTAATGAAATAGTTGAAGCACTTACTCAAGCCAAACTCAGAGATAATCTTATTACTGTTCCGAAGAGAAACATCATGGTAGACATTCTGTAAGTCTTTGTGGTTGCTTCCAGAAAAAAATTACATAAAATTAAAAAAGGAATGGTTTTGTTGTTTGAGTTAATCCTGCATAGAGTCAGCCCCTTGGTGAACAACCAGCTGCATGATAGGAACTTTGTAGAAAGAATAGAGAAACCAAAGTGCAATAACAGTCATACTGGAGTTCTTGTCAGCATATCCTGGTGGCTTTTAAGGAGTATACTAGGGGGTAGTAAGGCTGGAAAAAGCTAAGAACATTTTCATATTGAAAGATCAATTATTTCTCATATCTCATTAGCATAGTTTAAAATGAGTTCATCTTTTTAGTGTTTATCTCACCTGGAGCAGAACTCCCTTATACAAGTCATTGACTTGCCCAACTGGAATCTTAGGTCTCTACCAAGGTTTCATTTCATTCACTTGACCAGAAAAAAACAATGTTTTTCTGTGAATGAGCCATCACAGCTATTGTGCACACTCTACTGGGGGCGGAGGTAAGCTTATTAGTAGATTGCTTAGGGGATATTCTTTTAAAGCAAATCACACACTGAACTAAACGGAATCAAGCCTTGATAATCAGTGTGTTTTCCCCTTCTCAGTATTCCTCCCATTCCATGACATGGCCACAGAGAAAAGTTGGATATTAGTGCTAAAAGTCCCAGAAATGATTATTTTTTCCCTTTTAAAGATTCCTCTTCAAGGAATTCAGCCCAGCCAAGTTCTATCTCAAACTATTTGCCAGTTAGAGGTTGACTGGATCACTGTGCAGCACATATGAAATGCACTGCAATACTAGGGAGCCTGATGTTTAGCTTAGAGTTGAAGGTCACTTATAGCTGTCTGTTAGTAGCACTTTTACTGCATATAGTGCAAAGTATGGATCTTTAAAATCAGAACTCCATCTTAAATACTAATTGGAGGTGTTAAAAATTTTGAAACAAAATTTTAAGAATCTACTGATAGTATGAGCTCATTTAATTTTATGGAAAGTTAACTGAATGTTCTTAAGTGAAAAACTTGAAGAAGAAAGGGAGGAAGGGTGGTCTATTTATTTTAAAGACCTCTTTACTTAAAAAAACACATTCACATTCAGAACTATTTAGTGTCACATCGTATTCTGAAAGCTAATAAGGGAGAACAGTTACCGTGCATGGATATGGGGGGTGGGGGTTGTCAAACTTTCCATTATTAATGAGAGGTAAGGATGAATGACAGACAAGCATGGAAGATTGTGACCCAGGCTGTCTGAGAGACCAGGACTGTCAAAGCCTCAGAAGTACTAGGAATGGAAAGTAAAAGAAGAAAAACAAAGAAACTCAATCAAAAATATATTAAGAAGGAAGTGTAAGAAGACAGTGAATATATAAGGCCAGTATGCCTCTCCTGCCCCGAAGCACCATCATTGCCATGAATAAAGAGAAAGAACTGCTTGATGGAATATCTCCTCATCATAGTTTGCAAGGCTTATCCTGATATCTTGAGTAAAGTCTCTTGTTGAAGAAATGTAATATGCAAAAGACAGGTACAAGATTACAGCACAAATATAGCTACAGACTATGGAGAAACTGCTTGCTGGAAGAGGAATCAGTGGTCTCAAGGAGTAAGCCAGCTTAAGGCACACTCACACTGAGCTCTCAAATCTGAGAGGAAGCACCTAGCAAGCCTGTGAGAAGACACTTCTATGATCAAGACTCAGATTCAAATTAGCAGCCACAATTGATTTACCATAGTCCAGTATAGAATAAAGACAGAGAACCAAACTGTAAATAAACTACATTGTCTTGAGTCGCCTAAAGTTTATGCCGTAATGGAACAAATAGCGATTAGCATGTACAAAATACAGAGTTAATCACAGCTTGGGAATAGAGAATCGTACTGAGTCGCTTAGTCCTGCTTCACATCTTCCTGTGATATTGGATAGATGGGAAAGTATTATTGGCTACTATAACATGGTCAAAGTATTGAGAGTTCTACTCAAATATATTAATTAAACGAATTCAACTTATTTGAAAATACATTTGTAAAGTATTTTCCCATAATGTAACAGTAAATGTATTGGTTATATATTGGTTTGGAACAATGAAAGAAGTTTACAACTCTTAAAATGAGGAAAGAGGGAGGAAGAAAGGGAGGAAGGGAGAGAGAGAGAGACAAAGAGAGGAGAAAGAGAGAGAGAGAGGGAGAGAGAGAGAGAGAGAGAGAGAGAGAGAGAGAGAGAGAGAAAAGGTTGAAAGAAAGTGGAGGAACTGGGCATATAAAAGGGTGGGAAGTGAGTCAGTGGATGTCAGTGGCCAAATCTGCAGAGCAACATATGCTG
>NC_034596.1:5733348-5741494 GCF_900095145.1 Mus pahari | reverse complement strand
AGAGAGAGAGAGAGAGAGAGAGAGAGAGAGAGAGAGAGAGAGAGAGAGGAAAGGTTGAAAGAAAGTGGAGGAACTGGGCATATAAAAGGGTGGGAAGTGAGTCAGTGGATGTCAGTGGCCAAATCTGCAGAGCAACATATGCTGCCTTTTCCTGAGAGCTGTCATCTTTGGAATCTGTGAGTTTTTCTGTGCCAGGAGGAAATGGCTAAAAAGGACAACTTATAAAATGGCCAACTGCACATCACTGAGAGTGAGCATTCTCAGGATATAGCCTCATAAGGAATTATATAAGTCTGAGATATTCAGATGACCCAGACAGAAGAGAACATGAGAAAGCAAAAGTGAACAATTTGGAAACCAATGGCCCAGAGGTGAGAGACAATCAGACTGTCCGTCAGTCAGACAGACAGACAGCTAAGGACAAAAATGCTTATAATGAGCCACTGAGTGCATTGCTGTAAAGATATTTAAGAGGATGTGTGTATGAATAATGATGGAGACTCAATACAATGTTAGGTCCGATGTCTTATGACAACTTCTGGCTGGATCTAAGTCTCAGTGTCTGGAAGCACTGCTTAAATATTCCCTTACTTTCATTTTTCTCTCCGCTCCACTATAGTGAATAACTGGGCACTGCCTCTCCCATTTATGAATGTTCACTAAAACTTCTGCACTACAGTGCAATACCTACAACATCTTTAAAAGAATTTGCATGTCCAGAGCCAAGCTTTCCAGAAAGAAATGGAAGTTGAAACTCTTGAAACATCTTGGGTAGAAAGGATGAAAATGACTGCATACACTTTGTAGAAGAGCAGATGGGAGAGGTGGTCATGCTTTCAGTAGGTGAGGAAGAGCAGGTAGAGATCAAGGAACCTTAGAGGTCTTACAAAAACTTCAAGGAATGTAGTAAGAGCAGTCAACTGAATATCTATTTGCATAAAAATGTACCAAGCTGTTCACTTAAATTCTTTTCTTTTATTCTTTAAAAATATTTTTTATTAGATATTTTCTTCATTTACATTTCAAATGCTATCCCAAAAGTACCCTATACCCTCCCCCCCACCCTGCTCCCCTACCCACCCACCCACTTCTTGGCCCTGGCATTCCCCTGTACTGGGGCATATAAAGTTTGCAAGACCTAGGGACCTCTCCTCCCAATGATGGCTGACTAAACCATCTTCTGCCACATACGCAGCTAGAGAAATGAGCTCTGGGGGTACTGGTTAGTTCATATTGTTGTTCCACCTACAGGGGTGCAGACCCCTTCTGCTCCTTGGGTACTTTCTCCAGCTCCTCCATTGAGGGTCCTGTGTTCCATCCAATAGATGACTGTGAGCATCTACTTCTGTATTTGCCAGGCACTGGCATAGCCTCACAAGAGAAAGCTGTATCAGGGTCCTTTCACCAAATTCTTGCTGGCATATGCAATAATGTCTGGAAATCCATGAACGTAATCTACTATATAAATAAACTCAAAGATGAAAATCACATGATCATCTCATTAGCTGCTGAGAAAGCATTTGATAAAATCCAACACCCATTCATGATAAAAGTCATGGAAAGATCAGGAATTCAAGGCCCATACTTAAACATAATAAAAGCAATATACTGACCCAGCACAGGGGAATGCCAGGGCCAAGAAGTGGGAGTGGGTGGGTAGGGGAGCAGGGGGGGTGGGGGGAGGGTATAGGGAACTTTCGGGATAGCATTTGAAATGTAAATAAAGAAAATATCTAATTAAAAAAAAAGAAAAACAGAAGGTAAATAAAATAAAATAAAATAAAATAAAAGCAATATACAGCAAACCAGTAGCCAACATCAAACTAAAGGGAGAGAAATTCAAAACAATCCCACTAAAATTAGGGANTAGACAAGGCTGCCCACTTTCTCCCTACCTATTCAATATNGTACTTGAAGTCCTAGCCAGAGCAATTNGACAACAAAAGGAGATCNAGGGGATACAAANTGGNAAGGAAGAAGTCAAAATATCANTATTTGCAGATGATATGATNGTATANATAAGTGACCCTAAAAANTCCACCAGAGAACTCCTAAACCTGATAAACAGCTTCAGTGCAGTAGCTGGATATAAAATTAACTCAAACAAATCAGTGGCCTTCCTCTACACAAAGGATAAACAGGATGAGAAAGAAATTAGGGAAACAACATCCTTCACAATAGTTACAAACAATATAAAATACCTTGGTGTGAGTCTAACTAAAGAAGTGAAAGATCTATCTGTATGACAAGAACTTCAAGTGTCTGAAGCAAGAAATTGAAGATCTCAGAAGATGGAAAGATCTCCCATGCTCATGGATTGGCAGGTTCACTTAAATTCTTACAGAGAACCACAGCCAAACATTAGGGAGAGCTAGGGTAATCTTGTAGGGGGTGATCAAAAGAGGCAGAGAGGTCAAAGACACTAAAGAAACCTTACAGAATTAACTAATTTGGGCACATAGGGGCTCAAAGAAACTGAATCATCAACCACAAAGCATGCATAGGGCAGACCTCTTCTCCCTACATATAGGTAACACATGTACAGCTTGATTCTCATGTGGGACCCATAACAGATGGAGTATGGGCTGTCTCTGACTCTGATGCCTACCTCTGGATCCCATTCACCTAACTGGATGGCCTTTCCTAGCCTCAATATAAGATTTTCCCAGTCCTACTGTACCTTGATATGCCAAGGTAGGTTGACATCCATGGAAGTTTTTCCCATCTCTGGCGAGAAAGGGAGAGGGGATAGGGGGAGGGAATTGGGAAAGATAGGAACCAGGAGGAGAGGAGAGGAAGCTCTGATTGGGATCCAAAAAATTAGACTATTAAAGAAAAAAAGTCTTACCACATTTAAAACATCACTGCATGCAATTATTTTGTCCTTCAGACACTGAAAGGAACATGTGTGAGTAAAACGATGTGTGCATCATTACCACTGTCAGTTCATTGTACATACAGACATATCTTGAGCTATACCAGACTGTCCCATAAAGCAGGGTCCATTGGTAACAGTGGTGACAGAGATTTCTAGGCAAGACCTAGTGTCACGTGTACATCATGAGACCGCCGCTATTTGTGTTCTCCGGAGATTCTGAAGGAAGGAGAGAGATTGTGGTCTTTGGCATTTTTCATGTTTTGAAAAGGGGGCAATGCACAGTGAAGGGGGCAATGCACAGTGAAGGGTGAGAGAAATAAAAAGAGCATGCCCAAGAACTCAGAGCTATGTTCTCTATATTCTCTTCTAAGCAGGATGTTTTCCTATTATTCTGGTAACATTCAGTTGACTTGATTCCAGACAGAATTGTGTGCTAGGCTCTAACACCCAGTGTCCCCAAGCAAAGCAAACTCATTCCCTGGGTGACAATTCCTATATTAAAACCCTTCCCTGCTCATCTGCCTCCACTACTGGTTGCATAAACCACATTAGTACAGGGCAGCCAGACCATGGGGGGGTAGGAGTCATATCGTCTCCTCAATCTCTGTGAGTAACACCCATTAGCAGTAATGGTTGTGATGTGTGTGAGCTAAGGGAACATTCCACTTTATTAAGAGGAAATGATATTTACAGTTACTTATGGAGTAAAATCAAAGAGCGGAATTGTTTTTGGTCTATGGGAACACTCATATTAGTGTCATAGAAATGCAAGTAGATACTTAAGGAGATTTATCATTTATGTGTTAGATATAGAAACCTGATGGACTAAAAGGCAACTTTAAAAAGAGAATGAAAACTCCTTACGATATTTGTAATGAAGATCTCCTGATGCTAGAACACCAAGCATCAGATTCCACTCCTTCATAAACAGACCAGAACAGAATGCAACATTTCTGCTCAGAAATGAATTTGGGAAGCAAAAAGGAAAATATGAGGTAAACACGTTTTCTCTCTTCTCTATCCTCTCAGTTAAGCAACAGAAGCTAATGAGTCAACATATTTCCAAACTTCATGTTATATTCCAACTGCTTAAATGAAATGAGAAGTTCTTTCTGAGTCCAGACCCGGAACTCTGGCAAAAGTTGTCAGATCTGATAAAGTGCATTTGTTCTAGAAGGAAGCACAGCCTTTCTATGTTCCAGGGTACAGCTGTTTGCCAGAGCGCATTTCCCAGCTAACACCAGTCTGTCGACAGCATTCACAATGAACTTTAATTGTGTACTTTACCTGACAGTCTTAATTGTAGTCTGACTTCCTTCGGGTAGCAATCAGGCAAGTGAAGTAATCATATCTCCCCGAAGGCCATAAACACAGCCACCTGCGCCTCTTCTATTTTGTTTCCTCCTTTAAACTCCAGCATCACAGGAGAGGGCATATAGAGCCCGAAAGGGTACTGTGTTCTCAAAATAGCTGCTACTTCCCAATCATTAAGTTGGTATATAATTAAACACGGACAGAGTAACTGAGGACAAAAATGATCCTATAATTTTATATTGTAACAATAAAAATGCTGCATTAGCAAAGATGTTTCTTGGGTTTTTTTTGTCTTTTGTTTTTGTTTTTCTTCGGGGGGCGTAGGTTTATAAGAAAGGAATTGTTTCACCTGCATGCTGTGCCTGCCATAGTACATTTCTCTGTTGGTTCCCAGAATGTGTTTTCCTGTGTGATTGGCTGATGTATTCCCTTCAGTCTCCTGTCTGGACTCTTCTCAGTCCTCCATTTTGATTCCCAATAACTCAGTCCCTGCTAGTTTACATATTCCAAAGATCTCTAAAAGGATACCCCAAAAGGACTGTGGTTGGTCTCCATCTGTCCAAATTATCTCTGTCAAAATGACACCATGGTGGTACTTGGATCACCTTTTAAAATAAATACCAGTTCAGGCCCAGATTCAGGTGACCACCCCAAACGTCCAGAAAGAAAGAAAGAAAGAAAGAAAGAAAGAAAGAAAGAAAGAAGACCAAGAAAAACTTTATCAGGAATAAAACTGATTGAAGGACCCAAGCTCATACACATAAACTGAATCTTACTTCCACTATATTAATGCTTAGCTAAAACATATTGGGGTTTTGAAAGAAAGGTCTCTATGATAATTAGCATCAGGAATTTATTTGTGTGAATCATAATTTTTCTTACTAAATATTTATGTACAATTAATGACATTCAGTGGCTGAATGTAATTTAATTGCCTTTCAGAGCAATTTACATATCCAGGTTTTTTTTTCTTAAATTTAATTCCCCCCTAATGTTTAGAAATAGTTGAGATAATAATATGCGATTAAAAAGTTTTTAATCACAGACAGCTATGCCTCAGGAAGGAAATTCCATTTGCCCAACCAAAGGCCATGTACACTGCTGGAACAAATGACAGCCTCTCTAGTCCATTTTCAGAAAAGCTTACAGCCTCTTATGTGAACCTGTATACTGGTTTTACTTTCTTAAACCAAGATAGATTTGAATAATTATTTTTCATAATAATTGATCACCTATACTTCAGATGAGTGTGCACATAACACGCAAGTGTCTTTTCCTGTTTTTATTAACATGTTCTTCTATTTCTTTATGGGTAAGCCATAATCACCATTTAGTAACAGCCTTCTATCTCTGTTATAATTTATATAATTCCAGTAATCCATAGTCAGACATGATCTGTAACTATGAAGGAAATTATCAAAATAAAGATTTCATAATTTTTAGATTACATGCCATCCTGAATTATGTGATGAAATCATGCAAAATTCTACTTTGTCTTGTCTTTTACATAAGTCATTTTACACAGCACACTCATGCTATACACACACACACACACACACACACACACACACCAGAACACCATTCCTATTCTTCATCTAACCCAGTAACCCTCTCCTGGGTTATTTCCTTCAGCAACATTTCTTTATTTTTCATTTTTACTGTTTTTGCACATGCGTGTATGCATGGATGCATATGCACAACATACTTAGTGCATTGCTCTGTATATGTGTTTCGAGGTGACCACTTGAGAATCAATAACCTTTCAGGAAGCTTTCCCAATTTCATAAATTGATATTGTGAATTTTGTTTTCATTGCCCCATTCCCATCTCTCCTTTTTCTCCCTCTTCCTTCTATACACTTCTTCTAGCCTAGTCTCCCTCATCATTTCCTGTATTCCTGTATGTGGCTCACTGAGATTATTTTGAATTTCTTGCTGGAGTAGAAGTGGGGAGTTGCATACCAGACCGAGAGCAACTTATCAGTGACTATACCTCTGAAGAAAACAACACTTCAGCATCAGCAACTACCAATTCTTAACTTTCAGGGGATTCTATCAAGAAACTTTAATACAAAAATCCCAATGGTTGGCCCTCTTATGGGCTCTTGACTTCTAGGCTCATGATCAACCCAGACAGTGAGTTAGTGGCATGTCTCTGGTCACACCTCCTACTTTGCTCTTTACTTCCTCTCTGCCGAACATTATCTCCTCTGGATAGACATATATTCCATTTTTCAATTATGAGCTCTCCAATGAAGATGCCCTTCAATGCTTATCCAATGTAGCTGCCCCCACATTGAGTTTTGCTCTTTTCCTTTATGCTTTATTTTTTCTTGTTAGTTATTTTACTAAATGATTTTATCACTGTTTGAGCTTTCCAAACTAGACTGTAATCTCCAAGAAAGAATAGGTTTTTCTCAAAATTAGACAGTAACTCTCACGTCAAACCTAGAAAATGTAATTCTTGGGATATAGGTGCTATTCGGGACATATTTGTAGAGTGAACAGTGAAAGTTAAAATCTGTAAATAATCTTACTGAAATGCTACATATCGACTCCAGCTCACAGTCACAAATGCTTTTAAATAAAAAACAAAATAGGTAAGCTGAAACATCTGCATGCTACCAGGAAGAGAAAATTGGTCATCAAAGGCCAGTAGCCAGATTGAGACAGACCTAACTTCTCAGCAACATTTTGGATCCATGGCTTGAAAGGATAACATCTTCAAACCATCTATGAGGAAACAGTCAGCTCTAAATTCCTTAATGAGTTGAACCATCATTTGAAAGCATGAGATGGAATTAAAGATATTTCAGACATAAAAACTCCCCCAAAGAAAATATAATTGAAAATCTATATAAGTGTTATGATTCCTTTAGAGAATATAATTAGCAACATTGTCTTAGAATAGAGAAACTAATTAAGCAAAAAAAAAAATCACAAAAGCAACTAAAAAGGTAGTTGTATGTAATATTAGTTCCGACTTAATTTATAATAAAGTGTTCATTTCAATTATTAAAGAAATATTCTTAGATGTAAGAATGAAGTCTCCAGCTGGGAATCGGCTGTTTTCTGATTGTGTAACACTTACCAGGTTCCTTAACATCCTAGCTGTTACTTCGTGGTAGATGGATAATTGGATTACTGTTTCACAGGGTTTCTTGTGAGAACTCTGAGAAAACCAAGACTTTATTGTGTTCACAAAATATCAGCTCTGTTCATGAATATTTTATTATTATTAGAAAACACATAAATTTACTTCTTTTTAAAGGATTATAATCAGAACCAGGTTGGCAAGTAAAATGAAATAAAACATTAATTTTACATATCACACTAGATGAAAGAGCATAGATAAAATGTTACACCAGACCGCATCCTGGGAATGCAATGCACAAATGAATTATCATCAGGAAATCTATTAAGATAATTTATTATATTAAAATATTAAAATTGAGTAAGTGTGTGGTAGATAATATTGATTGTGAATGTGAAAGAATCAAGATTTGCCTAAGAGACAAGACTCTGGGTGTGTCTGTGCGAGCTTAGATATATGAGAGTTAATTATGTGGGAAGACAGCCCTGAATGTAGGTGGTCCCAGCCTGTGTGGGGTCCTGAACTGAATAAGAAGGGGAAAGCAAACTCAGCAAAGCATCCATGGAGTTATTTCCTGCACTGCCTTATGCTCCTCCTAGCCTGACTCCCAACTTTGGAACTGAGACTTCTTTAAGGTGCTCTTGTTAGGTATTTTGACACAGCAGCAAGACAAGTAGCTACTACAGGAACAATATAACTATTTCTAGAAGTACAAATAAAACAACAGTCATTTTGATAACAAAGTCCAAAACTTAACAGAAGAAAAATGTCCAAATCTGATAAACTATCTGTCTTAGTCAGGGTTTCTATTCCTGCACCAACATCATGACCAAGAAGCAGTTGGGGAGGAAAGGGTTTATT
>NC_034596.1:5729456-5731932 GCF_900095145.1 Mus pahari | reverse complement strand
AGTGGGAGTGGGTAGCTAGGGGAGTAGGGGCGGGGGGAGGGTATAGGATAGCATTTGAAATGTAAATAAAAAAATCTAATCATTATAAAAAAAATCCCAAAATTTAAAGATTGTGACATCAATGAATAGTGAGGCAAACTTAGCAATTCAAACTACAAATATACTAAATGACTCTGTGTCAAAAAATATAGGGATTTGTATAAAGTTTCACAACAACAGAGATTTCAGAGACGTCATTTCCCTGGGACAGGTAAAGAGTTACCTGAGTATGTGCATCCTGAATTGCACACACAAGCAGAACATAGTTCTCAAATACAGATCTGAACACGTAGCTTCTCACCAAGTGTAGAAGGAATTCTGAGGCAGTGTTGATTTCTATCAGCTTGTGATGAGACAGCATCCTGATTCCTTTCCCGCACCATTTTGTATGTCCTTCACTCTGGTTCCTCCTCATATCCCCGCACACTTTCTTTCCTCCCTCTGGTCCTCTACCTGAATATCTTTTGCCAGAGTTATTACATGGTTCAATTATTGCTTTCTGATCTAAACATAGATATCACTTTCCCGGAGAGATCTGTAAAAGCATCATTTAAACCAGGCATCACTTCTGCCTGGTGAATGTTCTTCACTCCATCTCTTACGTCCTAGTATCATACTGTGTGGTATTGTATACTTGGCCATTTGCTTAGAAACTTCTCCTCACCAGAGAGAGTTGAATGCCACCTGGAACTTTCTACTGCTCACTCTGATAATCTGAAAGTGAGAACAATTGCTGACATACCATATGCCTTTAGCAAATAATTAACAGAAGAAATAAATTGTCTTCTGCCATATTTTTTTTTAAAGTTTCTATTAAAATGGATGGCGGATTTAAATGCAAAAATGTGCAAAATTATCAGTACAGAGTAAGAGACAGAGTTTTACCTTATACTGAGTACTTACTTCCACAAAAGATACAAAATTCACGATTTATAAAAGCAAAGAGAAATACATTTTTTATCTAAGAAAACAATTAGTAAATGGATGAATTCAAGAAAACCTTATACATTTAAATAACAAAGTTTATATGGCAAGGGGAAAAAAAGGAAAGTTTGGACTGGGAAAAGCATTGAAAGTATATTTATACTGAGAATGAATTCATAGATAAGCATCATTCAAGAAAATTTATGGGCACCAGAACCAGGTCACCTAGGGCGCAGAGGCAGCGGACACCCCCACAGTTCCTAGAGGACTGTGCACACGATCTTAGGATTACTGGTAAGTGGAACACAATATCTGCTCCAATCCAATAGTGACGGGCCTGTGACAGCAGGAACAAGGACACCAGAGCCTTTTCTGACCAGAGGCTCAGGTTCCTTTTGATCAGTTCTGCTTTACCTTGGTTTGGAACAGACCCGACAACTCCACTGTCCCCAAAGGAGACACCACTTCCATGCACTGTAACATGCTCAGGATCTTAGGACAACAGGATCCCAGGATAACAAGAGCTGGGTCACAATAATATTTGAGTGTCTCAGAGGACCTTGACTGCCAAGAACTCAGACACACCCAGAATCTCAGGTTGACAAGAGCCCATGATCAAAGAATCACAAAGAAATCTGGACTCTGAGAAGTCCTGAATCAACTGGGATTATAGGAAGGACAGGCTCCAATCAGATATACCAAGGGCAACAAGCATTAGAGCTAATCAGAAGGCAGGAGGCAAGCTTAAGAACAGAAGGAACTGAAACCAAGGTTACTTGGCATCATCAGAACCAAACTCCCCCACCATAGCAAGTCCTGGATATACCATCACAAAAGAGAAGCAGGACATGGATCTAAAGTCACTTCTCATGGTGATGATGGAGGACTTTAAGAAGGGAATACTGGAAATCACAGGTAAACAGATGGAAGACTTTAAAGTGGAAGCACAAAAATCCCTTAGAGGCTTACAGGAAAACATTAC
Organism: Mus pahari; assembly: GCF_900095145.1. Taxonomy (NCBI): domain Eukaryota; kingdom Metazoa; phylum Chordata; class Mammalia; order Rodentia; family Muridae; genus Mus; species Mus pahari. Next base: position 5,729,987 of record NC_034596.1, on the reverse strand, counting down.
CAAACAGGAGATGGAATTGAACAAAACCATCCAGGATCTAAAAATAGAAGTAGAAACAATAAAGAAAACCCAAAGGGAGACAACTCAGAAATTGAAACCCTAGGAAAGAAATCAGGAAACATAGATGCAAGTATGAGCAACAGAATACAAGAGATGGAAGAGAGAATCTCAGGTGCAGAAGATACCATAGGGGACATGGATACAACAATCAAAGAAAATGCAAAATGCAAAAAGATCCTAACTCTAAACATCCAGGAAATCCAGGACACAATGAGAAGACCAAACCTACAGATAATAGGAGTAGATAAGAATGAAGATTATCAACTTGAAGTGCCAGCAAATATTTTCAACAAAATTATAGAAGAAAACTTCCCATACCTAAAGAAAGAGAAGCCCATGAACATTCAAGAAGCCTACAGAACCCCAAATAGACTGGACCAGAAAAGAAATTCTTTCCGACACATATTAATCAGAACAACAAATGCACTAAGTAAAGACAGAATATTAAAAGCAGTAAGGGAAAAGGGTCAA
>NC_034596.1:5728285-5729378 GCF_900095145.1 Mus pahari | reverse complement strand
ATGTTATACAAACACTAAGAGAACCCAAATGCCAGCCAAGGCAACTATACCCAGCAAAACTCTCAATTACCATAGATGGAGAAACCAAGGTATTCCATGACAAAACCAAATTCACACAATATCTTTCCACGAATCCAGCCCTTCAAAGGATAATAAAGGGAAGACACCAACATTAAGAAACGACACCCTAGAAAAAGGAAGAAAGTAATCCCTCCACAAAACCAAAAGAACAGAATCCCAACTTTAACAACAAAATGACAGGAACCCAAAATTACCTTTCTTTGATTTCTCTTAACATCAGTGGACTCAATTCCCCAATAAAAAGACATAGACTAACAGACTGGCTACACAAACGCGACCCTACATTTAGCTGCTTAAAGGAAACCCACTTCAGGGACAAAGATAGACAAGACCTCAGAGTAAAAGGCTGGAAAACAGTTTTCCAAGCAAATGGTGCAAAGAAACAAGTTGGAGTAGTCATTCTAATATCAAATAAAATTGACTTCTAACCCAAATTTATCAAAAAAGACAAGAAGGGGCACTTCATACTCATCAAAGGTAAAATCTACCAAGATGAACTCTCAATCCTAAATATCTATGCTCCAAATGCAAGCACAGCCACATTCATTAAAGGAACTCTAGTAAACCTCAAAGCACACATTGCACCTCACACAATAATAGTGGGAGACTTCAACACCCCATTCTCAACAATGGGCAGATCCTGGAAACAGAAACTAAACAGAGACACATGGACACTAACAGAAGTTAAGAAACAAATGGATTTAACAGATATCAACAGAACATTTTTAAAAATTTTTATTATTATTATTTTCTTTATTTACATTTCAAATGCTATGCAGAAAGTTCCCTATACCCCCACCCCCACCCCAGCTCCCCTACCCACCCACTCCCAGTACTTGGCCAGGCATTCCCTGGTGCTGGGTCATATAAAGTTTGCAAGACCAAGGGGCCTCTCTTCCCAGTGATGGCCGATCAGGCCATCTTCTGCTACATATGCAGCTAGAGACACAAGCTCAGGGGGTACTGGTTAGTTAATATTGTTGTTGCACCTACAGAGTTGCAGCCCCCTTCA
>NC_034596.1:5636449-5649136 GCF_900095145.1 Mus pahari | reverse complement strand
ATAGGGAACTTTCGGGATAGAATTTGAAATGTAAATAAAGAAAATAAAAATAAATAAAAAAAGAGAAAAGAAAAAAAGAAATTAATAGGAATATAAAAAAAATTGTCTCCCAACCAAAATAAAAAGAAACAAACAAACAAACCCAGGACCAGATGGGTTTAGTGCAGAGTTCTATCAGACCTTCAAAGAAGACCTAATTCTATCTACCCTCAAACTATTCCACAAAATAGAAACAGAAGGTACTCTACCCAATTCATTCTATGAAGCCACAATTACTCTGATACCTAAACCACATAAAGACCTAACAAAGAAAGAGAACTTCAGACCAATTTCCCTTATAAATATCAATGAAAAAATACTCAATAAAATCCTCGAACACCGAATCCAAGAACACATCAAAATGATCATCCACCATGACTAAGTAGGGTTCATTACAGGGATGCAGGGGTAGTTTAATATATGGAAATCTATCAATGTAATCCACTATGTAAACAAACTCAAAGACAAAAATCACATGATCATCTCATTAGATGCTGAGAAAGCATTTGACAAAATCCAACACCCATTCATGATAAAAGTCATGGAAAGATCAGGAATTCAAGACCCATACCTAAACATAATAAAAGCAATATACAGCAAACTATTAGCCAACATCAAACTAAAGGGCAATAAACTCCAAACAATCCCACTAAAATCAGAGACTAGACAAGGCTGCCCACTTTCTCCCTACCTATTCAATAAAGTACTTGAAGTCCCAGCCAGAGCAATTTGACAACAAAAAGAGATTAAGGGGATACAAATTGGAAATGGAGAAATCAAAATATCACTATTTAAAGGGAAACAGAGGAATGGACAGTGATAGAGAGGGAGGTGAAGGAGAGGAAGTAGGAAGAGAGGAGGAAGGGAAAACTGAAGTCCTAACATGAAATAAATTAAAATTAAAATAATAAAAATTGCTATGAACATAGTAGAGCATGTGTCCTTATTACCAGTTGGAAGATCTTCTGGTTATATACCCACGAAAGGTATTCCTGGTTCTACCGGTAGTACTATTTCCAGTTTTCTGAGGAACCGCCAGACTGATTTCCAGAGTGGTTGGTTGTACAAGCTTGCAATCCCACCAGCAATGGAGGAGTGTTCCTCTTTCTCCACATCCTCGCCAGCATATGCTGTTACCTGAATTTTTGATCTTAGACATTCTTACTGGTTTGAGGTAGAATCTCAGGGTTGTTTTGATTTGCATTTCCCTGATAATGCTCCACTCTGTTCATAGCAGCCCTATTTATAATAGCCCGAAACTGAGAAGATCCCAGATGTCCCTCAACAGAGGAATGGATATAGAAAATGTGGTACACTTGCACAATGGAGTACTACTAGGCTATTAAAAACAATGAATTTATGAAATCTTGGGCAAATGGATGTATCTGGAGGATACCATCCTGAATGTGGTAACCCAATCACAAAATAAGTCACTTGATAGACACTCATTGATAAGCAGATATTAGCCCAGAAACCTAGAATACCCAAGATATAATTTCCAAAACACATGAAAATCAAGAAGAAGGAAGACCAACATGTGGATACTTCATTCCTCCCTAGAATAGGGAATATAATATCCATGGAAGGAGTTGCAGAGACAAAGTTTAGAGCTAAGACAAAAGGATGGGCCATCCAGAGACTGCCCCACCAGGGGGTCCATCCCATAATCAGCCACCAAATGCAGACACTATTGCATATGCCAGCAAGAACTTGCTGAAAGGACACTGATATAGCTATCTCTGTGAGGCTATGCCAATGCCTGGCAAATATAGAAGTGGATGTCCACAGTCATCTATAGGATAGAACACAGAGACCCCAGTGGAGGAGCTAGAGAAATTACCCAAGGAACAGAAGGGGTCTGCAACACTATAGGTGGAACAACAATATGAACTAATCAGTACCCCCCAGAGCTCCTGTCTCTAGCTGCATATGTAGCAGAAGATGGCCTAGTCAGCCATCATTGGGAAGAGAGATGCCTTGGTCTAGCAAACTTTATATGCCCCAGTACAGGAGAATGCCAGGGTCAAGAAGTGGGAGTGTGTGGGTAAGGGAGCAGCATGGGGGAGGGTATAGGGGACTTTTGGGATAGCATTTGAAATGTAAATGAAGAAAATATCAAATAAAAAATTTTAAAAACACCAAAAAATAATAAAAATTATTGCAATAAAATATACATTTATGTTATATTAAAATTCTTTAAGTGAAAATACAATGACATTTAATATAGGGGAAATTAGCAAGGAACATCATGTAATTTTCTTCTTTTAGGTCATATTGCCTGCTGGATTCTGTAGAATGTTCCCTGACAGAAGTGAATAATCCTATGTCCACTTTATGAGTTAATATTAATTCTATATTATAGTTGGAACATAAGGCTTAGAAATATCTATAACTTCTTGTTAAAATTATTGTCATGTAATGACATATATGCCTGTATATATAAAATGCAGTACTGTGGGGGATGGGAAGAAGGAAGGGAGAATATTTGTGGGATGTCAGCACAGGTCAACTTAAGGCTCTGCTCTAGTTAACCAAACATGGTCGCTGTCCTCAGTAATGAGGAGATCACTCAAATCCTGCACAGCCTATTCTGACAGAAAGGTTCTGGGCTTCTATGTCATGCCACCAGCTTTGGGAAAATGTGTGCCCCACTATACCACCTAGATCATGGAGTTGTGGAATTAAATTGTCCATAAAAGCTGAAAATTAATTTTTCTCTTATTCTCCATGGCCCCAAAGAACAATGCCTCAAAAGCTATTGTCATCTGTAGAGAATTAATGCAATGACTATTTGAAAGTGCCTCCTAGAGAGAAAAATGACATCTCAATATGATATCATATTACAGAGCACAAACAAACTTAACCGGGAATGATTTAACATATTAATATTTCTTCCATTATTACATCATGTTTCTGAACATCAATAAAAAAGTGAGACTTGTAGCATTGTTCAGGTCCAAAGTGCTTCTTTTTAGAATAAAAGATCCTTAAAGTCACTACGTCAGTGAAGTGCAAAGGAAGCAAGGTCTAAAGATATTTGGTGACTTTAAAGAGCTTAGTTCAAAGAATGAATATAAAAGTCTGTTTGCCATTCAGTCTAGAGGTACTTAGTGGATTTCTGAGATGTAGCAGATAGTGGGCTAAAAAGAAACAAAAAGAATTAAGCAAATTAGAAGCAATTATTCCTGCTACCATAAAGTTTTTCAAGAAAACGATGGAATAGTAACTTCACTTAGAAACATAGAATCCTAAGCATATTATCAACCAAAATAAAGAATATAAGAAAATGATACCTGAGACGTTCTAGTTGCCCGTGACTATAATTCTAGACCTGAGAAAGCTGATGCAGGAGAATTGTCATGAAATTTTATTTCAGCCTGAGTTACACAATGAATTCCAAGTCAGCCTGACTTAAAGAATGATTTCTTATAGCAAAGCAAAACAGAAGAAAAAGGTAAATAAATAAAACATCATAAAAACTTGTCAATTGGGATGTAACAAAAAATACATGATGTGAAGAGAAAAAGGTTAATTATATTTTTTTTCTTTTTTTCTTTTTTTATTAGATATTTTCTTTAATTACACTTCAAATGTTAACCCCTTTCCTAGTTTCCCCTCTGAAAATCCCCTATTCCCTACCCCTTCCCATTGCTCACCAACCCACCCCCTCCTGCTTCCTGGCCCTGGCATTCCCCTATACTGGGGCATAGAACCTTCACAGGACCAAGGGCCTCTCTCCTCATTGATGACCAATTAGGCCATCCTCTGCTACATATGCAGCTAGAGCCACGAGTCCCTGCATGTGTTTTCGTTGATTGGTTGTTTAGTCCTAGGGAGCTCTGGGGATAATTGTTAGTTCATATTGTTGTTCCTCCTATGGGGCCGCAAACCCCTTCAGCATCTTGGGTACTTTTTTTAGTTACTTCATTGGGGACCCTGTGCTTCATCCAATGGATTGGCTGTGAGCATCCATTTCTGTATTTGTTAGGCACTGACAGAGCCTCTCAGGAGACAGCTTTATCAGGCTCCTGTCAACAAGCACTTGTTGGCATCTGCAATAGTGTCTGGGTTAGGTGGTTGTTTTGGGGATGGATCCCATGGTGAAGTAGACTCTGGATGATTATTCCTTTAGTCTCTGCTCTGAATTTTGTCTCTGTAACTCTTTCCATGAGAAAATTATATAAGTAAGGCACAAAAGAAAATCATCTGACTATCTCACAGGATATTAAATACATATTATCTTATTGTGCAAATTATGTGTGCTACAGCGAATGTGTGGAATTTAGAAAACAAATGGATTTGGATTCTATTCTCTCTCCCCCTATGTAGTTTCTGGAGATTGAATTCAAATCATCAGGCTTGGTGGCAAGTGACTTTATATACTGACTAAGTCAGCTCATCATCCATAAATATGACAGATTTTAACAAATTTTTATAGATTTTCACAAAAAGTTTTGTATGAAATATGAGTTAAAAAGTCTACCTTCACAGAATCAAAATTATTCCTATCACACTAATAAATAATGTTATACCCAATAGTAAAACTCTTGAATTTCCATTGAGTTCAGAAGCCAAACTTATCTACCAGCCTTCAGCATGTGATTTGTTATTTCTCTGGAACTCTAGCCATTGAAATATAATAAAAATCACATTGAAACATTGACTGAAAGCAAGAGGCCACTGTAAAAATACATGTGGCATCTATAATCCACATGGTATTTAAGGATATAAGTCATTTAAAAACACATATCTTGAGAGAATTTTAACTATGCACACTGGAAGCAATCATTTAGAAAAGTATAAAAAGTATACACCAAAACAAATTAATGTATCTATAAATAGTTATCAGTTGAAAAAAATTCTATTTTTCCTATATATTACTATTTCAAACTGTAATATGACGGAGAGATTTAAGCATATCTAATAAACAAATCTTGTCATTTTCATTCTTCTGTAGTCTAAGTTGCATTTGTACTGTTGAATAGGATTCGTCTGGACTTATTTTTCAAGTGTCTGATATTTTGATCATGTGGAATATACACTAGTAAGCATACTTTGTTGTGATTGGTTGTATATCAGGGCTATTCATATCATTTTTGTTTTAACTACTTATATACTGTTATACTGTACTGTGCACAGTTGGCTAAGTATTTTGTTTTGTGTTTTGTCAACAAATAATGCATATTTTTGAAACCTAGAAAAAAGTCTGATTACCATTTATCCTGCAAATATTTGGTAAATTTCTGCAGTGTCCATGACACTGGGCAAGGCTGAACTAAATCATAAATTTTCAGTGTAAAGCAAATGAGAACCTAAACAGGCCTGGCTAGTGGTTTCTTTCAAGATGAAATGTATATTCCAGAAAAATATAAAACAGGGCATAGAAAGGTAGTTTAGTAATTAAGAGCCTTCACCTCCAAGCTGGGTAACTTGAGATTGATCTCAGGAAAACAAAGGAAGAATGAGGAGAACCCAGCACAGCAGGTTGTTGCCTGACATTCACATATGTGCTCTGGTACACATTTGTACACATGCATGTATGCACTCATGTATACACTCACTAATTTAAATTAATATTTAAAAACTCAGAAAACTGTGCAATACTCAGTTATAAACACAGATTCCTAAGTACAGAGTGAACCAATGTATGTATGTGCGCGCGCGCGTGCGTGCGCGCGCATGTGTCTGTGTGTGTGTGTCTGTCTGTGTGTGTGTGTGTGTGTGTGTGTGATACAAAACAATAAAATCTTCTACTTACAAGAACACTGAAAAATTTAAGTGTCTCCCGGCCTCTCACCTTCCCTGCTATGCTTGATTATTTTGCTTCGATTGATTTCTGCATTTCCCCTTGTATCATTCCTATTTACAGTTGATATGTATCTATGTATATGTAGGCCTAGCCACCCGTTTCACCTTACTCTTTCATTTTGAATTCAATATCCTTTATGTTTACATATATACAAATACATAAAATAAACTTGCATATATATTCATTATATTATTAGGTATACATCTATATATTTTGTATAAAAATAAATATTATATATGCTTATATATAAAATGTTCACAGTACCCTTTTAATTTTGAATATGATTTACTCTCTTCAAAAGATAAGCTATTTGGTTGTTATTCTGTTTCACTACTACATTGATCTTTTGTTAATACTTACCATAGGTCTAATTTGTAAAAGCATTGTAAATAATGTAACATTTTCATTCAGGAAACAATTGTATTACTCTTTTATGTTGTACAATTATACTTTATCTCAACCAAATGTGGATGGCCATAGTTTTCTTGTTTAAGACCAAGAGGGTTCAGTGAATCAGAAAAGTCACACTTTCTTCAACATGGAAAATTTATGAGTACTGTACTGATTCTTTTTCTATTCACTTTCTTCCTTCATTCAAAGTAACCCAAATTAATTTTTTGACTACTATACATCTAAAACCCCTCTCTCTGTTCTTGGCATTTGCATTATAACAAGTGATTTTCTCTGCTCCATCTTCCTGTAAGCCATTTTTCTTTAAATCTTCCCATCAACCTGTACAAAGAGCATTTAGTATTCTTTCAATTTCTTACTTTGTTTTTAAAAGCTGTACCCTGTTGATTTTTTGTTTTGTTTTGTTTTTTTTTTGTTTATTTGTTTGATTTTTGTTTTTTGAGAAAGGGTTTCTCTGTGTAGTCCTGGGTGTCCTGGAACTCACTCTGTAGACCAGGCTGGCCTCGAACTCAGAAATCCACCTGCCTCTGCCTCCCAAGTCCTGGGATTAAAGGCATGCACCACCATGCCCGGCCTACCCTGCTGATTTTTAACATATTATATTCCTGTATAAAATTGTCCAGTTTTTCCAATTTGCCTGTTAATATTTTTTTCTTTTTTTGTTTTGTTTTTGTTTGTTTGTTTGTTTGTTTTCGAGACAGGGTTTCTCTGTGTAGCCCTGGCTGTCCTGGAACTCACTCTGTAGACCAGGCTGGCCTCGAACACAGAAATCTGCCTGCTTCTGCCTCCCGAGTGCCTCCCAATTAAAGGCGTGCGCCATGACACTAGGCTAATAAGTTTTTTCAACTTTTTTTTTTTTTTTTTTTTTTTAAATTCACAGATAAATTTGTTTCCAGTTCTTGTGCTTTTTGTTCCCTGTTCCCTTCTTCCTGCTGGTCCCTAACTTACTACATATTTCCTTGTTCTCTGCCTACCCTGAATATGTAATCACATGTGTGGTTTGTAATTTTTTAAATGCATTCCTCCTCCTCAGAGACCATATTTCATCTGAGTTCTTTAGTAGATAAGGTTGTAGGACAATCCCTTCAGCAAAACTTAACTATCATAGGCCACGTTTTTCCTAAACCACTTGGGGACTAGAGGATTGAATTCAGACCATCACATAATAGAAGATCTGAATCATTGTGATGCCTTATGCTTGATTGTTCTGTGACTTTAAGCAGTCTGTAGGTTTAGAGCAGCTACCTGGCTAATTGGTTTGTCCATGGGTATTTTGTTCCCCTTTCTAAGAAGGAACGAAGTATCCACACTTTGGTCTTCCTTCTTTTTGAGTTTCATGTGTTTGGCAAATTGTATCTCGAGTAGTCTGTTTCTGAGCTAATATCTGCTTATCAGTGAGTGCATATCATGGGGAACAAAATACCCACGGAAGGAGTTACAGAGACAAAGTTCGAAGCTGAGACAGAAGGAAGGACCATACAGAGACTGCCCCACCCAGGGATCCATCCCACAAACCCAAACACTATTGCATATGCCAGCAAGATTTAGCTGACAGGACCCTGATATAGCTGTCTCTTGTGAGGTTATGCCAGTGCCTGGCAAATACAGAAGTGGATGCTCACAGTCATCTATTGGATGGAACACAGGGCCCCCAATGAACGAGACAGAGAAATTACCCAAGGAGCTGAAGGGGTCTGCAACCCTATAGTAGGAACAACAATCTGAACTAACCAGTATACCACCCCCACTTCGAGCTTATGTCTCTAGTTGCATATGTAGAAGAGGATGGCCTAGTTGGCCATCAATGGGAGGAGAGGCCCTTGGTCTTGCAAAGATTATATGCTCCAGTACAGAGGAATGCTAGGGCTAGGAAGCGAGAGTGGGTGGGTTGGGGAGCAAGGTGAGGGGAGGGTGTAGGGGACTTTCAGGATAGCATTTGAAATGTAAATGAAGAAAATATCTAATAAAAAGAAAGTTTGCCCATTTTCATTTATGAATGGTCAGACTGTATGAACTCTGGTTTCATGTAGCAGCTCATTTCTAGCTCTCAGTACACACTGTGACAGTGTGCAAGAACCAGCCAGTAATTATGTCCAGTAGCTTCCCTTCCCTACTCTAACCTGAAGTTCATTCTTAAACAGATATTTTTTTAGTGTGTATTTTGAGCCAACCTACAGATCTACATCAGCAGTTATTGTATTGTAAGTAACATTTCTATATGCTGTAACATGATTTCTGAGATGAGCTAAGTCCAGCTTTGCGTTTACGTAAAAAATATTCTAATTGTCAGTTTAACTTCAGTCTTCCACACAGAGAGGTTTTATTCGGGGCGAGATTGCCGTCTATTGATCTGGACTTCTATTTGTTGAATGGATGAACTTATTATCTGAGTTCTCATCTTACCCTAGTCATATTTTCAGTAGAGTTTTTGTAGTGTTTAGTTGCTACAACAGGAACACGTGACACGCACGGTGACCTTTTGTGTGCGGTGCGGTTTAATGAAGCTTCGCCTGAATGATGGCTTGAAATCCAATGTAGAATAACAGGCTTTCCCTGGTCTGTATTATTAGGAGGAAATGAAAACAGAAGCATAATTATAATGTATGCCTTTAGTAAAGCTGTCACTTGGGATTAGAGGTAGGCTTCTGTTTATTGAAAATGTTAAATAATTGCTTCCAAAGTTCAATGAATCAATTAACATTTCTCCTTCATATTTAAGCCTACATTTTGGGGAGGAGGAGAAACTTGAAAATAGGTTCTCGCTACTCTGTTCTTATGAAGATGCACTTTTGAGTCTTAGAACAAAAGTGAGCAACCTAGTTTTGTCAAATATATTCAGATTTCAGTCCAATAGGATGATGTTTTAATTTGTCAAATATTACAAACATTTACATTTTTATGGTTGTCTATCAGAAACTTCATTAGTTTCATAAGATATCAATATGGCCACAATTGGTCCACAACTTGTGACTAGATGCAGTTACATCTGCATGGGGCAAGTAGTAATGTATTAACTTTCCAGAATGGGATGGGATGAATGTCCTATCAAGTGACTACTCGCATTGACTATATCATTATAATTATTAAATCAGAATGTTTTAATATTCTTTCTGATTACTGGATATTCTCACTTATACTCCCAAAAGAGCACAGAGATTCAATTTCTATTAAATGGAGTATTTTATAAAGTACAATAGATGACTTTACTTCAAAAAATATATATATATATCAAAATATTTTTGCCATAGTTTGAGCTGTTGCAATAAATCCAGTCTGCCTCATTCTAGAACAGAAGTATCCCTAAACATTATACCACAGTTGTTATCCATTAACAGAACTTGTTTACACAACAATAGTTTAAACTCCAAATTCTATGACTGGTGAGGTGGATAAGTTGGCAAAGATGCCAGACATAAAGCCTGGTAACCTATGTTTGATACTTGAGGCTCAGATAGTAGGGGCTACACAACTCTAGCAAGCCGGCTGATCTCCACCTATGCACTGTAGCATATGTGTCCACCACACACCAGTACACAAACAAACACATCCACAAGGTAACCTCTATACACACAGATCAAGGTAAATTGTGGAAGAGGCTGCAGAAAGATTCTAAAAGTAGGAGGACCAGGATGCCTGCTGTTTGACAGGACATGTCAGGGAAGCAGTACCCATGAAATCTTGTTGTATCCTAAAACTACTACACAATGACAATAGCAGTTGACAGATAAATGTTAATGGGGAAATCTCACAAGGCCACACCTATAGATAAACAGCTATAGCTGATTAGTCACTGCTAAGAGAGAATCAGTTTTCTCTAAGGAAAGCCTCCAGAAGGCTTATCCAACTCCAAGTGGTTAGCCTTATGTACAGAACACGTACATAGGATCAATGCAAAAGGAGGCATTATATATGTATATTTTCTATAAAGTATATATGTACATGTATATTTGTATATATGTAAAGTATAGAGGTGTAGATATATATATATATATATATATATATGTATAGGTGTATAGGGTATATATACGAGTTTAGGCTATGTATATGCATATAAGGTATGTATAGTTGTATAGGTATACTTATGGGTGTATAGGTACATAGTTGCACAGGTGATGTATGGATGATGAGCAGATGTTGCAGTAGTAATTAAAGAAGTCATGAATTTGAGGTGGAGTGGAGCAAACAGAAGGAATTGGTAGGTGGCAGAACGGTATGGAATTATATAAATACAGCATTTATTTAAAAAATTCTCAACCATATGCATACACAAGAAGCTGGAAAGCACCCAGATGTCCCTCAACAGAAGAATGGATACAGAAAATGTGGTACATTTACACAATGAAGTATACTCAGCAATTAAAAACAATGAATTTATGAAATTCTTAGGCAAATGGATGTATCTAGAGGATATCATCCTGAGTGAGGTAACCCAAACAAAAGAACACACATGATATGCACTCACTAATTAGTGGATATTGGCCCAGAAATTTAGAATACCCAAGATACATTTTGCAAAACACACGAAACTTAAGAAGAAGGAAGACCAAATTGTGGATATTTCATTCCTTCTTAGAATGGGGAACAAAATACCCATGAAAGGAGTTACAGAGACAAAGTTTGGAGCAGAGCCTGAAGGAATGACCATCCATAGACTGCCCCACTTGGGGATTACCCCATAAACAACCACCAAACCCAGACACTAGGCAGATGCCAACAAGAGCCTGTTGACAGGAGCCTGATATAGCTGTCTCCAGCGAGGCTCTGCCGGTGCCTGGCAAATACAGAAGTGGATGCTCAAAGTCATCCATTGGAAGGAGCACAAGGTACCCAATGAAGGAGCCAGAGAAATACCCAGGGAGATGAAGGGGACTGAGTCCCCATAGAAGGAACATCAGTATGAACTAACCAGTACCCCCAGAGCTCCTTGGAACTATACCACCAATCAAAGAAAACACATGGTAGAACTTGTGTCTCTAGCTATATTTGTAGAAGAGGATGGCCTAGTCTGTCATCAATGGGAGGAGAGGCCCTAGGTCCTGTGAAGGTTCTATGCCCCAATATAGGGGAATGCCAGGACCAGGAATGGGAGTGGGTGGGTTGGGGAGCAGGGGGAGGGGGAAGGGGATAGGAGGTTTTCAGAGGGGAAACTAGGAAAGGGGATAACATTTGAAATGTAAATAAATTATCTAGTAAAAAAAAAAAAATCTAAACTCTACACCCTGTCTGGCTTTGTTAAACTTTTACTGTATGTCCAACGTACTTATGGTTCATGAAACATAGCCTAATTTTTGAGTAATTAAGGTAATTTACATATGTATTTTAGGATAAAAGATTTATAGCCCTCCACATGCTGAAAACAGAAACCAGATGTAGTAAGCAGGCAAGAACTAATCTATGCCAAAATAAACAGATGATCAGCAAAACAAATGCAGCACATGTTTTGGTTTAGTATATAAAGTTTTGGAATACAGACATCTACCCTTGTTCCAATAATAACTAGAGCTACTTTTCTGGCTCCTTTAGCAGAGTTGAGAAATTGCAAACGAGGCTCTGTAGCCCACAAAGAGGAAAGTAGTCACTATCTGGCTCCTTACAGAAAATTTCAGCTTCTTGCTTTAAATCACTCTGGCTGCATTACAGTCAAATACTGTAAGGTAATTAATTCTTAAAGGGTTTACCACATGCATGGCTTTATATTTCTAGGACCACAAATTGGCACACTGCTTGAGAAGATAAAATTATCATACTAAGTATGTGCTATACCTTTCTAGGGGGAGATAATATTTATTTTCTGGCTTTTTCTATCCAGCATGGTCATATAGCTTCTTTGTTCAATGAACCATGAATTGAATAATTTGTTTCATCTCCAGGAGAAAGCTTGAAATCCAAGGCATGGTTTACTAGGCACTGGTTTCTCTCTGTGAGGAGACTGGATATCTTAGCGCTCGCCCTGTCACTCTGAAACCTGAATGAAGTTAACAAGGACCAGAACTTTGGCTGACCTACAGCAGACATCAGCATAGGTGAGGATGAAGCATTCATTTTGTGAAACCTACAGGGATATGGTGGCTGCTATTCAAACAATAACTAAGCATACAATCACTAGTCTGAAAATTTTTAAATAAATTATATTTTGGATGGTTCCATACGAGATTAGGAAGCTATGGAAATACCAGATAAGAAATCAGCAACAAATGAATAAGAAATTTTTGTAAACTATGCATGTAAACAGAGAACACTTTAAAACTATGTTTTTTAAGAAGTCAGGATCATATCTCACAAAGAGTGTCAGGATGCACTGAACAAGGAACCCAACATGTGCATATCTTTCTGTTTCTCTGTCTCTGTCTCTGCATGTGTGTGTGTCTGTCTCTGTCTCTCTCTTTCTGCCTGTGCCTGTGTGTGTGTGTGTGTGTGTGTGTGTGTGT
>NC_034596.1:5621860-5636235 GCF_900095145.1 Mus pahari | reverse complement strand
TGTGTATGTGTGTGTGTTTGTAGACAGCACGCATATATTCAAACAGAGGATGATATAGAAACAGAGTATGACATGTAGAGGTAAGAAATTATAACATGGGTCTAGTTTGCACATAGCCTGTGCTAAGAGCAGAAGAGACAGACAGTCTAAGGACATCCAGGTTCAGGCTGGCTTCACTTGCTAATAACTGTCTAATTTATGCATTTACAACATGCCGCTGTTTTCGTTTTGCTAAGCACATATGCCTGAACATACTCCTGAGCATTCAAAAGGTTCATTTCTTACACGTATTAAACCCCTGGTTTATATTCCAACAATTATACTTTGCATTGTGCTTGCATCCTCATATACTCATGTTTTTATCAAAAATTAGAATGAATAAGGCAATATTTAATTTTCTAGATTCTGACTAAATGATTTCATGACTATCAACTTAGTAAGCTCGTTAATAATAAGCAACAATCATGTTAAATATACACACGTTGTTAAAAAAACATACCCTAATTTTTGACTGGTTAAATTATTTTAAATATTTATTTAGGGATTAAAGATTTATAGCCATCTAGTCACTGAAAACAGTGACATCCATGAAGGTGGAATTAACTAAAATTGCAAACTACTCTCATATAAATATTAAAAATTAGAGAAAAAATTCTTTGTTTAGCTCTGTACCCCATTTTTAATAGGGTTATTTGGGTCTCTGGAGTCCAGCTTCTTGAGTTCTTTGTATATACTGGATATTAACCCTCTATTGGATGTAGGATTAGTAAAGGCCCTTTTGTCCTATTGACAGCGGGTTTTTTTTCCTTACATAAATTTTGCAGTTTTATGACATCCCATTTTTCATTCTTGATCTTAGAGGGTAAGCTATTGGTGTTCTGTTCAGGAAAATTTCCCCTGTGCCCGTGTGCTCAACGTTCTTCCCCACTTTCTTTTCTATTACTTTAAGTGTCTCTGGATTTATGTGGAGGTCCTTGATCCACTTGGACTTGAGCTTTGTACAAGGAGATAAGAACGGCTTGATTTGCATCGTCTACATGCTAACTGCCTGTTGAACCAGCACCATATGTTGAAAAAACTGTCTTTTTTCCACTGCATGTTTTTAGATCCTTTGTCAAAGACTAAGTGACCATAGGTGTGTGGGTTCATTTCTGGGTCTTTAATTATATTCCATTGTTCTACCTACCTGTCACTGTACTGATACCATGCACGTTTTTTTGTTTTGTTTTGTTTTGTTTTTTGTGTTTTGTTTTTTTTTTTTGTTTTAGTTTTTTGGGTTTTTTTTTTTTTTTTTCACAATTGCTCTGTAGTATATCTTGAGGTCAGGCATGGTGATTCTGCCAGAAGTTCTTTTATTGTTGAGAATACTTTTCGCAAAATACCCATGGGAGGAGATACAGAGACAAAGTGTAGAGCAGAGACTGAAGAAAAGGCCATTTAGAGACTGCCCCACCTGGAGATACATCCCCTATACTGTTACCAAACCCAGACAATATTGCAGATGTCAACAAGTGCTTGCCAACAGAAGACTGATATAGCTGTCTCCTGAGAGGCTCTGACAGTGCCTGACAAAAACAGAAGTGGTTGCTCACAGCCAACCAATGGACTGAGCACAGGGTCTCCAATGAAGGAGCTAGAGAAAGTACCCAAGGAGCTGAAGGGGTTTGCAGCCCCATAGCAGAAACAGAAATATGAACCAACCAGTACCCCCAGAGCTTCCAGGGAATAAACCACCAACTAAAGAGCACACATGGAGGAATCTATGACTCCAGCAGCATATGGAACAGAGTATGGCCTTGTCAGACATCACTGAGAGGAAAGGGCCTAGGTTCTGTGAAGGCTCAATACCCCAGTGTAGGTGAATGCCAGGACAGGGAAGCAGGAGTGGGTGAGTTGGTGAGCAGAGGGAGGGGGGATGGGAAAGGTGGTTTTTGGAGGGGAACAGAGGAAAGGGGATAACATTTGAAATGTAAATAAAATAAAATAAATAAATAATAAATAAATAAATAAATAGAAACAAAAGATATGTACATTCAAAAACACACACAAATGTATTTTAATTAAGTTTAATTCTGTAGACCCTTAACTTGCCTTGTACTCATTTTTAATACTCCTTGACCCCTCATAAATTATTTAAAATTCTAAATAAACTTAAATCAAGCCTTTCAACGAAAAATACATGAAGAATTACACTATTATTGTTTACTGATCATGTAAAAAGAACAGAGGTTCCCCATTCACTTTCTTGGAGGAGCCCCTCTTCTCACATGGCATATTTTCTGGCCAATCATAGTTTGGTTTATGAGTTCTGTGTATTATCAAATGAATCTCTTTGCCACTGGCATCTTAATGGTCAAAATCTTGTTTTCTTCACACAGACACCCACAAATACTCATTTAATTTCTAATATCAATTAAAAGTAAAATATAATAAGAAAAAGTATATATTGGGGAAATACTTTGTGTATTGTTAGTTTTTGTTAAACAGGATCATAACAATTAAATGCTTTATGTTGTCAAGTATAATTTGCAAAAAGCTGAACAAACAGATGATCTCCAAAGTATAAAGTCAGTTATAGGAAAATTTCTGCTGTTGTTTGAGTTTGTGTGTAATGATACCATGAGGATACTTGGGGGCAACAAAATGCTTCTAGAAGCATACATGTGCTCATAGAAGCACCAGGAAATGACGTTCAAAGACCATGCCTAGTTTATGTATGAAAATGAATAGTATTCATAAAGCAAAACAAACTGATACTTTACAAGAATTCTTTTCGTTTTGCAAAGACTTTAACTTTTTTCTTGTTTTGTACATATATGTATTTATAATTTGCTTTATTATTTTGAGAATTTTATACATGAGTACTGTGCTTATACTATTTATAAACCTCTCTTCTTCCAACTCCTCCTGTGTCTCCCCCCTCTCACTTTCCAGTCTATGACCTCTTCTTAAGTATCACTGTTTCTAAAGTACAGTCCAGCTCAAGGGGAGGTCCCAAGGTCTGACACTATTACTGATGCTATGGAGTGCTCACAAAAAGGGACCTAGCACGACCACAAGCTGGAAGACCCAACAAGCAGCTGAAAGAGTCAGATGCAGATATTTGCATCTAACCAATGGACAGAAGCAGCTGAACCCTGTTGTTGAATCAGGGAAGACTGAAAGCAGCTGAGGAAAAGGGTGATCCTGTAGGAGGAACAGCAGTCTCAATTAATCTGGACCCCTGAGATCTCTCAAACACTGGACTACCAAACAGGCAGCATACACCAGCTGATATGAGGCCCCCAACACATATACAGCAGAGGACTGCCAGGGTTTGTGTTCATTCAGAGATGATGCACCTAACCCTCAAGAGACTGGAGGTCCCAGGGAGTTTAGAGGTAAGGTGGGGTAGGGGTGGGGGCATCCATTTGGAGACAGGGGGAAGGTATGGGAAATGGAACAATTGGAGGGTGTACAGGGGAGGGAATAAAATATGGAGTATAAAAATAATTAATTAATTAAAATTCATTGTTGAATGAATTCTCTATTTCTCTTTTCTCAGTATCTCTGCCTCTATCTTTCTCTCTGTCTCTGTCTCTGTCTCTCTCTGTCTCTCTCCCTGTGTGTGTTTTGTGTGCATGTGTGTGTGTGTGTGTTTTGTGTGTAAATCTCCAATCTACATAATACATTTAGTATTGCTTTAGTGTTGCACATGTGCACATACATGTATTTGGGATAACCACCTGGAATTGGCTATCAGACAATATTAATTTCCATTACTACCAAAGAACATTCACATACATTTCTATTCATTTTCTACTAGCTAGTGTTTTTTCTTACAAAACAACAGAATAGCCTACACAGTAGTAACAGTGGTGAATAACAAATCCAACGAGGTAATTTACAAGTCAACAGGGTTGAGTGGTTCCCTTGGCAGCACTGTTGTTTCATATGGCATTGGAAGGACTTAGACTTTATGTGTTGGATTAGCTTTTCTTCCCAGTCTGAGTTTCTAAATGAGTATCTATTAATCATCCCTAAAATGATCTAAGTATAAACCTACATTCAAAACAAAATGAATAGAGGCTCATGTCTGACTAATGTATATGCACATTTTGATTCTTTGAGCCCTTATCTGATATCTGATAAAGAATGATATCAGACATGTATATCTGATATAGAATGATATGGACATCTGTTATCTGATATAGAATGATATGGACAAACCCAGAAGGTGTCCTTCCTCTAAGAACACTTCATGAATTGCTTCCTGTGTCTAGTGGTGAGTTATGTAGCGATTATATTACTCTTCTATAGATTTGAAAGCCTATTTGGGAAGATGAATGTACAACCAATTACAGTTGAATCCATTCCAGTGTTCGTAGAGTGATGTACCCCATCACTCATAGGAATGACACCTAAAGTAATCATTGTGGGACCCACCCTATCTAAATTTCTGCCCCTGAAGTCAGATAGTTTATGGACAGGACAAAGTATCATGAACAAGCCTTGATCTCTCAGTACCAAGAATAAAAATCTTTAAAATAAAAATGGCACAATTCTCTGACTACCTAACCAGAAAATATAAAAAGAAGTTAAACTGATCAGATGAAACTAGGGCACTATGCAAAGTACACAATACTGCACCTAGCTGTCACTCAGCAATGACCCAGGAACCAGTGAGTCATAGAAAACAAATTTCCTTGTAGTAAGTGACTGCAGCATAGTATGCTTTGAAATTGCTGTCTTTGGCTTATAATAGTTTGTGTCTCCTCTACAGCTGTCAAATAACACTTTCCTATGCATAACGAAAATATTCCTTGTAGCAATGTACTGGTTTTACAAATAGTGCAAATTGGAAACTACTGGGATATTGCTTTTTATTGTGCAATAAATCATGCCAATGCCACATTACAGGTAGTTCTTTGTTTTGTTTTGTTTTTTCCAATCAGGAAAGTGGGTGGGGTGTAAGATGCTTCTGCTTACGTGCAGATCATATGAGTATATTTGAATCTGAACAAAAAAATTAAAACCTCTGCAAGCCAAAGCCTTGACTACTATGGAGCAGGCACAATGTTAAACTAGTTTTGTAAGGGATAATTGAATAGTTAATCTTGGTCTATATTACTTTGAAAGAGCTTTCTACACTTCATTGTGTTCAATTATCCTCCCAATTGCTTGGATGGATAAATTTTGGGAATTCTTTGAAATGCTTACCTATACATTGCTGATGAAGTATTTTCATCCTGTCCTTAGTCTAAAAAGGGCAGGGTCAAGACTTTGGGTCCTCTCCCAGGTATGTGTGAATTTTATTTAGTGTACTAATGGAAAGTAGCCTTCATCAAAGACTCAAAGGCCTGTTTTAATTAAGGAAGACAGACTGCCAATGATCCCCAATGCCCCTCCCTTAACTTTGTACTTGAATCAAGGGCATTGTTAGGCAACCTCTGGATGATGGACAGCTGTACTCTATGATCTTTTTGCGTTTTGAAACTCTTTCCTTACCTCCAAAATTGTATCAGGAAACCTATAGATTCTATGGTCTTTACCACACTGGCTTTTTCCAGTAAAGAATAATTACCCAGAGTTCCTCTTCCTAAATCATATTTCACTTTGAATTCTAGGCTATAACTAGAGATGAGCTGACTTAAGATTTTAAAAACACAACAAAGGTAACAGTCATACACTTCAGAGTGGCATGTAAAGCCCTTAGGTTCAAGATCAGAATCTTTGAGAGATCAAACTCTGGCTGGAGATGTTCATGACTCAACAAACAAACAAACAAACAAACAAAACAAAAACAAAAATGAACAAACAAGGCAAACACCAAGGCCTTTGAATAACTATATGGTATATAGCTAGGAAGAAAATGTTCCTTGCTTCATGACTTCAAGAATCAGCAGGAAGGACACTGGGCAAGAACAGTTATTGTATATGTTGCTTCTGAGGTCATGATTCTTATAATATGTGTCTGTGGATGACAAAAAATGCTTCAAATCTTTACATGAAAATGAAGTTGCTTGCCACGGAATTGAACTACGGCCAAAGAAGATGGAGCTCACCCCCAATGAACTATTGTTGAACAGGTCCACTTGCCCCATATTCTAAAAACCTTATTCTTCCACTTCCTCTGTTGGGTGGTGTGCTAAAGGAGAGATTGAACCCTTGTTAAAAGTAAGTTGTAAAAAATAATATACCTACAAATAAAAAGAAAAAGAAAGAAAGAAAAAGAAAATTAAGTTCCTCATGAAGGAAAATAATGTGTAAATGCTATACCATACATTGGGTTGTGAGGAGTAGGAGTCAGGAGAAGAGGTTTGTCTCTAGTTCTCCCAGCAGCACATACAAAATCACAATGGCTACAACATAAATGCAGTTTTAGAATTCCCAAGAATAACCTCCCTCACGAACAATGTCAAAGAAGTATTCCCAAGGTTCCTAGAACTGAACCTATGAGAGAAGGCAGGAGGGGTTCCCAGAGACCAAAATAAATCAAGGTAAGTCATAGGATGGAGCTATGACATAAAGCACAGTTAAATTCTTACGGAGTCAGCGCAAAGCACAAAGCTGTCTATCAAGCACACAGTCAGGGAGAAAATCATCCCTGCCAGGCTTCTGAAGCCCAGGGCTGGGAATCCAGGTCTCTTCTCAATGCTTCTTGAAGTGACAGGAGCCTAGGGCAAGCCACGGAAATGGTAGCTGACATCTATATGCTAAGCCTTAGTTACCTGTCTCATATTTACAAAGCACATAGTTCTATGGGCAGACTGACCACTTATCTAGCCACAAGCACATAGTTTATTCCCAATAAACATTTAATTAAATCAAGTACTTCAAAAGCATAATTATTGCTTTATCAGGAATAAGTCCCCTTAGATAGGAAATTCACATTACCTTTTTATCAATCCAACTTCTTCCCAAACCTTTGGACATAAAACCAACACACTAAGAAGTTAAGACACACTTTTTGTTGTTTCACTTTTTTCTCTGAGGCATAAGTCTTTGGTAATTCATCTCTTGCATTTTTTTCTTTTTCATTTCCTGAGCATACTTTTCTTTTTTAATTTCCATCCCCACAGATTACAAAATCATGCAGAGAATTAGGTCACTATGTTTTTACCCAAAGAAATATTCTGAAATTGTAGAAAGAAAAAAGAAAAATTAGTTCACCTTCACAAAGTAATTTTAACTTGACTTTAAAATAAAACCTCAAAACTTTATAGAGACAAAAGACAGGCAGACATATAGACATACAGGCACACAGACACACACGCACATGCACTCGCGCACACATGCACAAAGAGAGAAGGGGACGGAGAGAGAGTTTTTCTTATCTCTCTCTCTTTTTTTTTTTTTTGGTTTGTCTATGTTCCAAGCCAGAGGTACTGTATGCACATGTGATGATCAGTATAAGCACCACCCTCACATGTCCCCACGTGGAATCTTGACTCTATTTCATTGTTTTCTGACTCTCCAACATCTAGATGGCTAAAAGTATTCATTAATTAATCCCTATTGGGTAACTAAATGGGTGGTACTTTATAATATCTATACCTGCTAGTTATAACCTTTCAGAAAGTATGTCTGACCTGAGATAATACTATCCAGAGATATGGTAAATGTATTTTTAAATTTTTCTACTAAGGTCCTGAAGTGACTGTAATGGTAAAATCCTGGGAAAGTTCATTACACAGTCCACAGGGCCAGGGAAAAGGCAATGAGCTGTGATTTGCAAGAGAAGCCAGAGGGCACATCAGGAGAAATCTTTTCAAATAAGCTCAAACTGCAGGAGAATCATTTGCTCTAGGAAATCACACAGAAGTGCCTTTAGGAACATAGTTCAAAGGCACAGAAGATTGTCTATAACTGCACAAAGCAAAAAGGGGCTGTAGGTCCTGAAGTTTCTGTTTATGCCAGATAATACGTAGCACTTGACCTCTGTCCCCCTGTAATCTATGAATCTCTATTATTTCCCTTGATACATCCTGGCCTCAGATTTAATTCTGCCTCGACTGGCAGTGGGAGGTGTTCACACACCAATATTTACAGAAAACATCAATTTCCATAAGCCTAGATATTTATGAATTACATTAGAATTATTCCTGTGATATATGGCAAATGTATTGCTGACCTAGTAAGAATTCTTCTAAAAGTGCTTTGTTAGTGTATTTTTAAAGTTTACCATGCAGGGCAGCCTGATTACAACAGGTTCTACTTAATTCATCATGGCCAGCTGCACTGACAGTTACTTAAGTTTTAGTCCAAGAACAAGCTCATTCAATCCTAAACACTTGTATATTCCCTTCTTAAGACATGACCAATAAGGCACAGAGCAGTGACTGCTATCCCTGGCATGGTAGGGCATTTCTTCTCTAAGTTCCCTTTGCCCACTCCATACTCACAACCTATTCCTGACAACCCCAAGTGTTCTCCATTTTCATTAAAAATCTATAATCATTTTGTGCTGTTTTCCAAGATCCTTTCCATTCCACAATTAGGGATTTTCCAAAATTAATGCTTTCAGAACTTGAGTCCAACTCATGCTATGGTGAAAATAAAGTTAGTGATCAAGCTTGGCATACCTGACCCAGGGATGCTTACAGCATGGTAGACAGAGGCATCAGTCATGTAATCTTAAGAAAAAAAATGCAAAATAAAAGAATTTGTGAGTTAAGACATGTTAGATTCTGGAAAGCATTTGATTGGAGAATGTGAAACTGGCACTGGGCCTTGGAGTATATCTCCCAGAGAAAAAAATTATCAAGCTAGGATATAAAATGGAGGAGAGATACTAAGTATAGGATCTTGGAAAGGCATTGCTTACATGAGTAAAGAAGAATGGTTGGTGCAGTTGTATTAAGTTTCCCTTAAAAGGGAAGATAGACAATGCTTTTCCTTTTAAGACACATCAAATGACAAGAAAGGTTCAATTATTAGCTTGATTGATGTCAGTTCTATATTTAAGAATACATGTATATATACATTTTATATGATAAAATCCGTATCAAAGAATTTCTATAAGCTATTAAGCATGCCAAGGCAAGGTTCTATAGCAGGTAGATTATAAAGTTTCCTTGCACAAACCCTTTCCAACTTACTTCTTTTTAAATAATGCTTTATATCGTGAATTTAGTGTGATGATACACTACAGTATCTTCTGTCATTTCAACATGTATCAACATGCCATCCCAAGCAATTAACTGGGGAGTGGACCTTTGGATTCATTTATGTCTCCAAGCTGTTGATCATGTTCTAAGAACTTGAGACACTTACTGTAGAGAGAATATCTTGTACATTGTATGGATGCATAACCTGTCAATTTAAATAAGCTTATGATCTTTGGCTGAGGCAGGAAATGGGAGGTGTGACATCCTGGAGGACAAAGAGTTCTGGGATAGAGATTTGTCAGAGAAGATCTGAGGAGATCGACACAAGGTACCTGAACACAGGGAACCAGGCATGTGGCATAATATTGGTTAAAATAATTGTGTTAATTTGAGTTATGAGCTAGTCAAAGAAGAGCCTAGATATATTGCCAAGGTAATCATGAATATATTTGGGGTCTGAGTCTTATTTCTGGGGACATAGGTCAGGGAAGAAGAATTAGACCTAACTCTTAGAATTTGTGGAGGTATCCTTTCATATTCTCTTAGTTTAATGAGGTTCGGATTACAGAGGTGGGGCAGGCCTTCTGGAACATGCCTCTAATCCCAGAGGTCCAGAGATAGAGGAGGGAGATCTCTGTGAGTTTAAGGGCAGCCTGATCTACCTACAACTTCCATGCAAACCAGGGAACACATGCCCTGAATATGTCACACACACAAGCACACACACACACACACACACACAGTACCCCAAAAGTTATAGCAAGGGAAATAAAATGTAAAACTCATTTCACCTTCTTTCTGAAAAGGACAGAAAAAGGCTGAAGCAATCTATAGTATCCAAATTAAACAGAACATGGCAGTAAGACCCTGGGGGAGTTAATGTCAGTAGTTTGCAAGAGTTAATCCTGGGAAAAGTGAAAATACTGCCTGGGTTAAGGAACTATCCACTCTATTCAAGTTCTATACTTCCAAGGGAGCAGAATGGTTGAGAATATTTCCCAACTTGAGAGAAAGGGAAGCAGCAACGGATATTACAGCAGTTATGCTAACACCCTTGACAACTCGGGCAATTACATGGGTATCTTCATAGGGCCAAAGAGTGTAGTGGCACTACAGAGAGTGCTAGGAGAACGGGAAAGTTAGGAAGTGTGGGACAGCAGTGACTAGGAGGGAACCGCCTAGAGCAGACCTAGGACATAAGAAGAGAAAACTCCTGTACATTTCTGTAGAGTCACAGGGTAGAAGCACAAGGGAAAAGAAATTACGAGATCCTGCCATTTGAAAGCAGAGATTGAAGGCTGGAGAGTGGGCTTGGAAATGAAGAACACTTGTTCCTGCAGAGAATCTGGGGTCAGTTGCCAGCACCTGTGTGTTTGCTAACAATTGTCCTTGAGTGGATTTACAAGGAATCCAGTGCTCTCTGCTGAACCTCTGGAGGCAAATGCACACATGTGGTTCACACACACACACACACACACACACACACACACACAAATGGACACACACATGCATAGACATACACGCATGTGTGTAGTATATATATATATATATATATATATATATATATGCAAAATACTTATACACAAATAAAAATAAAGACTTTTGAAAGAAAGATGAGAGCAGAAAGCAGAAACTATTGATAACCAGGTACTAAAAGTACCCATCCCGTCCTCAGCACTGACAGCAACATCTTATGTTCACTCTACATTTTCTAACACACTTGATATAATATTGTCCATGTTTTAGGATGTATATCTACACATGTCTAAGTATTTTAGTGTCTATATATGAGCAATAAAATATCAAGTAAGTTAATGGTTCAAAGATCCTCAGTGTGGAAACTTTCCAATGTCAAGGATTAATGTACCACAGCATGACAAACTACTTTTGATAATTTAGGATGAATCTGTAGACACTCTTATACATCCCACTAATACGTGTTCTTCTGCTAAATTTGATGCAAAGGTTAAGTAACTGGGAAAACATACCCTGGACTTGAAGACTTAGTACATGTTAGAGGAGGCATCTTTTATGTATCAGCTGGGCTCATTGGCTCTGAGTGAGAATAGCATCACTTCTGATCATGGTGCCATGTGGAATCATGAGGGCAATTAGACCTCATTAAGTTCTAAGAGGAACATTTCTGCCTTTTCTCAGTGAATCATTCAGAGACAAACTTTATTTTTGCCTCTCGCAAGATAATTAAAGTCATAATTGATATTTCATTAATATTTTCACTGTTTTTCATAATTTTCTTTTAGAGGGGCGGGACTGTGTGCAAGTATGAATTTTTCTATTTGATACACATAAAGCAACTTATTGTTTAGGTAATTACAAACTTTTTTACACTGTGTTCTTTCAAAAAGTAGGTCTAATCTTTTTATTCAACAAATAATTTAACACTACTTTATATAACTAACATGGTTTTAATTAATATTTTAATTGATAAATGATAAATGTTAACTTTATGTATTTGTGGGGTAAAGTATGATGTTTATATATATATATATGTATATATATATATATATATATATATATATATATATATATATATATATATATATANATATATATATATATAATGAAATGAATGAATCAAGCCTACTTGTACATCTACCAGCTAATGTCATTGTATTGAACTCATTGAAAATATACTTTTTAGGAATTTTTAAATAAGGATCATGCTATTAACTGTAGTTGTCATGTTCTGGACTAGATTGCCATTTTTTTTTTTATTTCTTCTGTCTATCTGAAAACTTATCATTGGAGTCCCTTTTCTTGTCCAACTTACAATCACCATGGCTTTAAAAACCCTACTATTCTCTCAATTAGTTGTATATTGTTCTAGCTTATTTTGCTTGACATATATATCATCTGGGTTTATCCGCATGATAGTATTTGTTTTAGCATTCCATGAGATAGTGCAACCATATCTTATCCTATCACATATCTTTTGATGGGTATCTGATTGCTCTAACATTTTTGGATATCTTGACCAATGCTGCAATGGGCATGGGGGTATAGAAAATTCTTACTTACATTTATATCCCACCAATGATATAAAAGTATTTGTAGTGCTTCACAGATAATCTATATTTTCTTTCTCATGTTTTGCTGGCTCTTTGGAAATATCGCAGAATTTCCTTTGTTTATGTCCACTTTGCCCTCTCATTCTTCCTGGATAAACCCCATTCTCTACCCACACAACTCTGTGTGTATGTGTGTGTGTGTGTCCCCTCTCATTTTAAATCCTATCAAATACAGTTTGTGATGTCCATTCACTCTTTAATGTGTGTTCTAGAGGGTGATCAACCCACCAGAGACCATAAAAACTTATAAAACCTGACTCTCCCTCTCCAAACAAGTGTCAACTGCCAATAGCTTCTTAAATAGGAATGCGACTTTATGCTTACCTCCACATTCCATGCTGGAATTTTGTCTGGCCTGAATTTATGCAGGTGTTACACATTCCATCTCAATTACTTCAAACTCATATATGCAACTGCTCTGTTCTCCTCACACAATACTATTTCCTTATAGTTATCCACTACCTGCATTTTTTTTTTACAATCTTTCTTTCATTTTTTCCACAAAGACCTCTGGACCTTGTGAGGAGTAGTATTTATTATTCTCTACACTTGGCCAATTGTGAATCTCTGTATTCAATCAGCATATGCTGCAAAAATAAGCTTCTCTGATGTGTGTTGAGAAATACAGTAATCTATGGGCATAAGACATTAGTACTACATGCAGTTAGCAGAAAAATAGTAGTAGACCATCCCCGACACAGGTACTTGCTCCTGATAATAATCCAAGGTAAGAGTTTCACTCCAAAATTGTGCCTTGGCCTTAAATCTTATCAGGAAGTGATTGCTCCCACTGTTGCCTCAGTGGGCATATCTTGCCAATCCTGTCATTGATGAATGTCCTTGGGGTAGCAGGTGGGTAAAATCGTGATGCCTTTCCTCCTCTAGTAGTGCGCATGGCACCTTCAAGGGCTTTGAAATCCACCTAATACTAGGATTAAGTTTCCAGATGATCACCATCTTTTTGATAATCTTTGTAATAGGTACAAAATAATTCTGTGGTTTTTTTTTTCAATTGGATTTGCCTGATGATTAGTGATGTTAATCATTTTTCCACACACCTATTGATTTTCTTTTGATAAATGTGTATTCAGCTCAGGGCACTTTTTCATCAGGTTATTTTTGCCTTGCTATTGAGTTGATTGGATTTTAATTTGGTTATTAATGGTTTATCAACTGTCTAGTTTACAAATTATTCCTTTGCTGATTATTATTTTTTAGTTTGATGTCCAAATTGATAAATATCTACTTTTGCATACATGGACGATGCTTTCATGTTCCTATTAAAAAAGCGTTACTTACATCTGAAGTATTGAACTTTCTTCTAGATTTCTTTGGAAGTTACAGAGATCCAGTGGTCCTTTAGCACTTTCACAATTCTTGTTATATAGTGTTCCAAAATCTCTGCATTTATTAATTTCTTGTGAAACAATCTGCAAAATAGATACTGGCTATATCTTATGTATAGAGGAAGATCAAAGCAGAGGGACTGTAACTGCTGTTACCAAAGGCAAAAACCTAGTATGGTATGATGTTAGAATCTGTTCCTTAGCAGCAAAACTTTTTAAAAATTATTTTATTAGATATTTTCCTCATTTACATTTCAAATGCTATCCCGGGTGTCCCCTATACCCCCCCACCCTGCTCCCCTATCCACCCACTCCACTTCCTGGCCCTGGCGTTTCTCTCTATGGGGCATATAAAGTTTGCAAGACCAAGAGGCCTCTCATCTCAATGTTGGCTGAATATTCCATCTTCTGCTACATATGCAACTAGAGACACGAGCTCTGGGGGGTACTGGTTAGTCCATATTGTTGTTCCACCTATAGGGTTGCAGACCCCTTCAGCTCCTTGGGTACTTCCTCTAGCTCCTCCATTGGGGGCCCTGTGTTCCATCCAATAGCTGACTGTGNGCATCCACTTCTGTGTTTGCTAGGCACCGGCATAGCCTCACAAGAGGCCGCTATATCAGGGTCCTTCAGCAGAATCATTCTGGCATGTGTAATAGTATCTGGGTTTGGTGGCTGATGATGGGTTGGATGCCCAGGTGGGGTAGTCTCCGGATAGTCCATCCTTTCATCTTAGCTCCAAACTTTGTCTCTGTAACTCCTTTTATGGGTATTTTGCTCCCTATTCTAAGGAGGAATGAAGTATCCACCTATTGGTCTCCCTTCTTTTTGGTTTTCTTGTGTTTTGCAAA
>NC_034596.1:5598852-5620880 GCF_900095145.1 Mus pahari | reverse complement strand
CCAGTTGTGCCAGCACCATTTGTTGAAAATGCTGTCATTTTTTCCACTGGATGGTTTTAGCTTCCTTGTCAAAGATCAAGTGACCATAGGTGTGTGGATTCATTTCTGGATCTTCAATTCTATTCCATTGATCTACTTGTCTGCATCTGTACCACTACCATGTAGTTTTTATCACAATTGCTCTGTAGTACAGTTTAAGGTCAGACATGGTGATTCCACCAGACATTCTTTTACTGTTGAGAATGGTTTTTGCTATTCTAGGTTTTTTATTATTCCAGATGAATTTGCAAATTGCCCTTTCTAACTCACTGAAGAACTGGGTTGGAATTTTGATGGCGATTGCATTGAATCTATAGATTGCTTTCGGCAGGATGGCCATTTTGACTATGTTAATCCTGCCAATCCATGACCTTAGCAGGAAGACTTTAAAGTCCATATGCTTTTATGTCCCTTTTTTTAAAAAAAAAATATTCATGTTCTTAGTGTTTAGGATTGTCCTTGCCAAAGAACACAAATGAAGTCATGTTGGCCATTATGCTAAGACAGTAAGAATTCATTGGTAGTAATTATTTCTCTACATTGAACTACTTCCCATCCTGTGTTTCATGGACTGTAAACATTGTATCATTTAGTGTTCTCAATAGCCAGGTGTATGTCTTTACCAGCTTCACTTGACTGATGATATCTGACATTTAGGATAATGAAACCACATAACATTACATAGTCTGTAAGCTACTGTGCTAGAATCTGAACCCTGACCTTACAAACTACAATAGTGATGTTTTTCCACTACAACAAAAAGTTATTAATGCTACACAATCATTCATTATTTACACATTAAATTTTTGTGACCGATTACATTGCTTTCTTTATAAATAAAGTTGAAATACATTTTTCCTCCAGTGTAGAGCACTGGGAACACATAACTCTTAAATAACAATGTAAAATTCAGTCTGTTGGTATGTATACACATATGCTACACTCAAAGCAACTCTGTCACACAGGCTAGTAAGTTGAATGTCACTATGCATCAACCATAAATACTGGTGAATCTAATGAAAAGAATCTAAAGTAACTAAAATTAATGTATGTGTACTGTATAGAATATAATTTGTGACTTAAAAATCCATAAAACAACTCTAAGGGTATTATGATTTATTCTATATTAAACCCATTTTCCAATCCTAATATTCATGCCCACATGTTTTTAATATGCTCCTTAACCACACATTTTACAGATATAAACATCACCATATGAGCTTTCAATTAGCATTGATTTTCATCCTGCAGAAAAGCCTATTGGAAAGAGATGGTAGAAATGGCGGGGAGCTGATGTATGTGTAGTTAAAGTGCTGTTAATTCAATTGCTTTATCTGATCCAAAGTCACTTAGATTATATTAAATTAGCCATCTGCTTGGCTTTCACCTTGGAATGTCTGCCAGATGCTGAATGTGTTTACAGAGTTCATTAGCAGCCTCAACCTGAGCAACAACTTTCTTGTGGCACAACATGAATGACCATAACTTTTTTGAAAAGATATCATGGAAAAGATAAACAAATGTACTCTAAAATAAGTATTTTCAGGAGAAAGGGCTTCAATGTATTATCAGATTCAAAACAGCAGCCAAAGTACCTTTGTGAGCTGGGGATATATCTCAGTTAGTAGAGCACATTGCCAGTAATACAGAGTTCTGGATTCTCTCTGCAGCACCAAAAAATTCCCAACATGGTGTGTCTTAGCTATCATTTCAACATTTGGTAAGTTGAGGCCAAAGAATAATAAATTTACAGTAACTTTTGCCCACATAACAATGGCTAGGGTTCTCATGACCTTGCCTAAAGAAATAAAATAAATTAAATTAAAATTAAAAATATTTCTGCTGGAATTTGAATCAAGTGTTTGTTCCTTCTAGATACAGAACCATCTTTTAATTAATTTTATATAATGAAAGTGATAATATTCTAAAATTAGTAAAGTACTAATTTCCATAAATTCACATATTTATTATAGTGGAACCATTCATGCAATATATGCCAAAAGGAATCTATTTTATCACATAAACCTTTGAGCTTAAATTTGTTGAGTGAATGCACATGAGTGTGTTTCATTTTATCTTGTAGAATATTAATGCCTTATAGTCTATGGATGGTGGTATGTGTGGAAAAACTAATTCCAACACCATGAAAGGGGAACAAATAAGAGGAAGATCAATATGCTGTATGAGAAGGAATTGTAGACAGGACCATTTGGACTGGATCTTGGAAAACTTAAACTACTTATCCACAGTGTTCTAGATGGAGATGATATCCTAGAAAAGTCCTCAGCCAGCAACCAAGAAGTCACATGACACAGCATGCAATTCAGAACTGAGAAAAGCTGACTTATATGAAGAAATTACTTGAATTGGTTTCTTCAGCTAAGAGGTTATTCTAATGGTAAGGGTGGGGGTATACACTGTAATAGAAACCTTATGCAAAACGAAGAAAGTAGATATGCAGAAGGGATGGATTTACTAGCTCTTTGGGAAATGAACCAATGATGTGTGCTTTATAATTAACAGTAAGTGCATAGAACTAGGATGATGGTTCCTATAACTCGGATTCAGGCTTGCACAACAGATTCACATGGACTAAGAGTTGAGATGAAATTTCTAAAGATTAATTAGAGACAATATAGCCCCATGAATTCATTTTTGGATACTTTGAATTCAATTTGTCTTTTCATTATTCAGCAAGAAATATCCATAATTAGCTTCATAAGTCAGAAATTCAAGACAGTGGTGTGGGCTACAGATACGTGTTTGAGACTGATTGGTATGTGCTATAGAGTTGGTACCAGGGAAATTAAATGAATTTATCCATGATCATGTGTATGAGATGAGAAGGATGCTAAACATGGACCTCATAGAGTGGCATTATTATCTGAGGATCACTACTGTTCAAAGCAAAAGAAAGAAATCAGGGTGTAGATATCAGCAGAACCATGGAAAAGTACTTCCTCTATGTGAGAAAGTGACAAGGAACTTAAACATGGTTAAAATTTGCATTTCTAAAAAAGAAATGTTGTCTCTTACTCTCATACATACAATGTAATGTGTCAAATTAATGTACCCACAAAACACTGGGAATGAGTAGGAAAAAAACATGGAAGGGATAAGCCATTGATATATACAGATAAGGTTAAGGACAAAACAAGTTTAAAATCTACATAATATAGGGTTTCATGATTTTACTTTTAATTCAGCCATCTAGAATGAGAAAATCAGAGGTGAGAAATAATAGATAAACTTTAATTAAGTAATAATATATCAGATTTACTCTAGCATTTTAAATGGGTCTAGTACTGTGGTATTAAAACGAGCTCATAATTATGAGACATTTGGAGAGTTATTATGATGCCAGCATTCTCACCTTTGATAGTCTAATGTGTGATAGTGTTTTAAACAGTTACTGGCCAGAGTGGATCACACCTGCACACCAAGCACTGGGGAGGCAGAGGCAGGAAGATCACTGCATGCTGCAGAAAGTCTGAACTCAATCACAAGTTCCAGGGAAGTCAAAGTAACATGAGAACCTTGTGTCAGAAAAAAAGGGGGAGATGTAAGATAACAGAATGGGACCATTTCCCCTCAACATGTGAAGAACATGCTCGGGCTCAAGTGTCTTGCACTCAAGTCTGTCAAAGATGCACTGGAAAAACACAGTGCTTTCTAAGTTTTCTGACAGTACAGCCTTGGTGAGATCAGTTGATCTCTTTCCTTCTGAGACTGAAGGACAGACTTAAACCAGCTCAATCTGTACTTCCTAAATGTTCTCAAAGCTGTACAATTGTGAATGTCCCCTGGTATTAATGAATAGATACCCTGACTTACAAAAATACTACTTTAAATCCAATTAACATTCCACAGAAATAAAGTTTATGTCTGGGAGCAAAGTATTAAGTTTTGATTAATTATCATTCAATATTTATAAAAGTCCATGTTTCTGCTAAGTTGGAGCCCTAGCTCCCATCACAGGTTATAATAAATGATGAAAGATAATTATAATTTCAATTACCTTGCTTTTTTCCCCCCAAGGAGTTCACGTGCCCTAGAAGTTAAACACTATAAAAACAGCTTTCATGGCTTGAATCCAGAATGACTTGTAAACACTTGTTGATAATCTAAGGGGCTTTGTGTAAACAATATGCACAGCACATCAAATACTATCTGAGTGAGGAGGTGTGTGAGTTGGGGGTAATAATCTTTACAAGTCCTCCTGTTTATTCATTAACTTTAAACTTGGGATTTATATAAAACCTGAGTAGGCAATAAGAACAGTTCTAATATACGTCGCCCCCCCGCCCCCGCATACCATAGTTTGGAATTCAACTGTCTCAAAAGCTTATGTGTTAGAGGTTTGATCCTGAACACTGTTTGGAAGCAGTAAAGGAAGTCTATAAGCAGGGACTGGCTGAAGGCAACCAGGTCAGTAAGACTATTCCCTTTAAGGAGCAGTGATGATTTAGTAGCCCCTTCCAAGCTGCTTAGCTTTGTGGCAGCCAATGGTGAGCAGCTTTGCTCCTGACTGCTTGAAAGTCTAGTGAATGTTTTGTTGTTGCTGTTATTGTTGATGATGCTCCAAAGCATCCAAGGCCAAGAATTCATGAGCAAAAATTTTGAAAACAGATGTTTAAATAAGTCCCTCTGTAATTGGATTACCTTTATCACCACAACAGAAAGCTAACACATCATATACACATTACATTTGATATAACTAATAATCCAATATTGATCTATGACAATGAACTAAAGATCAAAGTTACTAAGAGTCCCAACATTGACTGGTTGTATCATTCAACTACAGTGTTATTCTGAGATGATTCATTTTTGTTTTTGTTTGTGTTTTTGTTTTTTGTAGTTTTTGTTTGTTTTTCTATTCTCAGATTCCATCTGGGATGCCACAGTACATTTAGCTGTCCATTCAGGACAGTGACTCTTTCTTAAAGTTTTTTTGTTGTTGTTTTTGTTGTTGTTGTTGTTGTTGGTTTTTTTTTTTTTTTTTTTTTTTTTTGATGGGTTTGACCGTTTTGAGAAGTACTGGTCAGGTAAATTATAGGCTGCCCCTTTATTGGTATTTGTCTGATGTTTTTGTGATGGTTAGACTGGCATTAAGGTTTCAGAGAGAGTGTAATAGAGGTGAAGTGCCATTTTCACTCCCTCACATCAAAGAAAAATGCTATCAGCCTGACTGGGACTCCTGAAGCTGAGCTCAGTCGCCTTTTAGCTGAAGTCATGTTTGGTCCAATTCTCCATGGCAAAGTTACCCTCCCTCACTCCTTTCCACACTCCAGAACAAAGTTGTTAGACAAAGTTGAAGGAGAAAAGAATGGGAAGTTAGGCTCCTACTCTTTGAAGACTCGATAGTTACATAATCTTATTTTGGATTCTTCTAGAATAGATTTCCCTCTTCTTGTCCACCAATTAAGATTAATCAGTTAAATTTATAGCAATATGAAATCAAATATGTATTTTATGTTGTAAAATTACTCATTCGGTGTTTTTTCAGATGGTTCACTTGCTTAATTTTACTTAGCTTTTAATCACCATCTCTCTATGTAATCCAGGCTAGCCTCAAACTGGCTATGGCTCAGGCTAGACTACCACTCTCAGTTATTCTGCCCCAGACTCCCAAACATCAGCATTACAAAACTGAGTCCCCCATTGTTCTGCTGGTTTGAATGAGAAATATCCCCAGGTGGCCATATGTGAAAATACTTGGTCTCTAAGTGGTGGTGCTATTCAAGAAGGATATGGAATGTTCAAGAGATGGAGCCTTGCACATCATGTGGGGCAGACTTGGAGATTTTATAGCCTGGCTCCATTTCCTTTTCTTTCTCTCTCTATTTCCTATGGGTTGACAGACTGTGAAAATTCTGTGCTCTTATTGCAAGGCAGGCCTGACACTCTTGCTACCATGCCTGCCCTGAGTGATGGCTTGTCTCCCCTCTGATTAGGTAATCTAAATAAATCCACCCTTCCCTCTTGCTTTTTGTCAGAGTATTCTGTCATAGCAACAGAAAAGTAACTAATATAGTTGCCTGGTTAATTGATTTATTTCTAATAATCATCAGTACATTTTTTGTGGTTTGAAATTATGAGGGCAACAGAAAAAAGATAAGAGAGAGAGAGAGAGAGAGAGAGAGAGAGAGAGAGAGAGAGAGAGAGGAAACAAGTGTTTCTTTCAATGAATATCAAATATTTGACAATAATAGACACATTTTCTAGTTAAATAAACAAATATATACAAATTAAGTTCATATGTCAAAATAGTTCCAAGCTACATAAATGTGAGACAACATTTAAATTACTGATAATAAGTACAGT
The DNA here is from genome assembly GCF_900095145.1 of Mus pahari. Taxonomy (NCBI): domain Eukaryota; kingdom Metazoa; phylum Chordata; class Mammalia; order Rodentia; family Muridae; genus Mus; species Mus pahari. The sequence continues at coordinate 5,614,514 of NC_034596.1, read as the reverse complement.
CTCATTCTTAAAATGTTATAATTAAATAATGCTGAAGTACTATAATTACTAAAATAACTGAGTTAAATGTAAGATACCAAGAAAACTTCGGTAACATAATAATGTATAAGTAATAGATAAAACAGAAATTACAATGAAATATAATTCCAAGTCATGATGAATCCTTTACTAAGAATAAATTCAAATATTTTCTCAGCAGCATATTAAGAGATTTCCTGAAACAACAAACTGTTGAAAAGAATATGTGCTAATTATTTTCTTTCTCCTGTGTTTTTCAATGTAGTTCAGGATACTTAGAAGTTCATTTATGGACGTTAAACTTTCTAAAAACAACTAGAGTGAAGCAGAGCTACTTTGGTATGTACAGATTTTTGTTGTCAAGGCTAGTATGCTTGTATGGTAGACAGATATCCTGAAAAGCCAGTTTGATGGTGATTATAAAATAGTAACAGTGTTAAAATAGAAAGGAAGCTGATATGAGGGTCCCAACACACATACAGTAGAGGACTCCTGGGTCTGTGTTCATTCAGAGAAGATGTACCTAACCCTCAAGAGACTGGAGGTCCCAGGAAGTTTAGAGGTCAGGAAGATGGCTGGTGGAAACATCCACTTGGAGACTGGGTAAGGAGGGGAGGAGTTATGGGACATGGAGCAGTTGGAGGGTGGACAGGGAGGGGGATAAAATATGGAGTGTAATAAATAGATAGATAGATAGATAGATAGATAGATAGATAGATAGATAGATAGATAGACAGATGGATGGATAAATTTTTTTAAAAAGGAAGCGATCATAAGAAATTACCAAGATTATCTTGCTGATCAGGTAAAAATCAAAGATAAATTCAGAAGCCAAAGTAAACAAATATAACAGTCATGTAACCAGTTTAACAGAATAGTCTTTATCCTAATGATTTCTGAATTTTGACCCTAGATGTAAGCTCCAATCCCTTTGGTGTTAGGACTGAACTCTTAGTGATTTTTAACCTTCTTATCTTCTGACATATACCTTTGGAGTTCAGAGGTAAAGCCTACAAAAGAGGCTGTTATGAGAAGCTCACATAAACCTGGATTCAGAAGTTACATCTGAATAAAATGCAAACAACTTTTAACCTATTACAAAGACATGACCAGCAAGGCAGTGTTAGACCCAGACTTTGAGTACAGTTAATTGTTATATCGAAAAATAATTTTTTAATTTTTAAATTTATTCTCTCGTAATTACATCCTGGCTGTAGTTTTCCCTCCATCTTCTCATTCCAGTCTCTTCCCTCTACCCTCTCTCCCAAATCTCCTCCTCCTTTTCTCTCTTCAGAAAAGGATAGGCCTTGCATGGATATCAACCAAACACAACATGTCAAGCTGCAGTAAGATTAAGCATCTCCCATCATATTATGTCTGGATGAGGCAATCCAGTACGAGGAAAGGGTCCCCAAATCAGGCAAGAGATTCAGAGACAGCTCCCACCCCCACTTTTAAGAGGTCCATAAGAAGTCCATGCTATATAACCACAGCATATATGCAGAGGGCCTAGGACACACACACACAGGCTCTGTGCTTTAGTCTCTGTGAGCCCCGGTATGCCTTGGCTAGTTGATAATGTGGGTCATGTTCTTACTGTATCTTTGCCCCCTCTGACTCATACAATCCTTCCTCTCCACCTTCCACAGCAATCCTAAGCTCTGCCTTATGTTTGGTTGACGTTCCCTGCATCTCTTCTTATCAGTTTCTTGATGAAACCTCTCTGATTATGCTCATGCTAGGCTCCTGTCTATAAGAATAGCAGAATATAATTAGGAATCATTTCATTGACCTCTTTTTTCCAGGGTACATTTTGTTCTATTCTAGGTCTCTGGGCTATTAACCTTTTATTTCTTGACCTTCCAGGCACTGTCAGGAGTAAGCTCCCCCTAGTGGCATAGGTTTCAAGCTGCAACAGTCATTGGTTGGCCACATTTTAGTGCCACTTTTAACCAAGAACATCTTGCAGTTGGGAAAAATTTTAGGTGGAAGATTTTGTGGCTGAATTGCTGTCCCAATTCAGAGGGAGTTTCTATACTATTAGGCTTCTACCTTGCACCTAAAATGTTACACAATTCCAGTTGTCTCTGCCAGTATTCTCTCTCTCCCTCCATTATCTCCTTGTCTGAATCCTATTCCCACCCTACTTATCCCCTGTCTGCCCACAATGTTTATTCCATTTTACCTTCCCAAGGAGATTCATGTATCCATCTTTGAGCCCTGTTTCTTACTTAGCCTTCCTTGGTCTGTGGGTTGTAGCATGATTATCCTTCATTTTATAGCTAATATATATTAATAAATGAGTACAAACTATGCTTGTCTTTCTGGGTAAAGATTTCTCGCTCAAAATATTTTTTTTTCTAGTTCCATCTATTTGCCTGCAAATTTCATGACGTTGTATTTAAAGAGCTGACTACTACTCCATTGTCTAAATGTACCCCATTTTCTATGTCCATTCTTCTGTTGAATAACATCTAGTTTATCCCGTTTCTGGGAAATACAAATAAAGCTACTATAAACATAGTTGAGCAAGTGCCCTTAGAGTAGGATGGAAATTCTTTGGCCAGGGCTGGTATAACTGGGTCTTGAGGTAGATTGATTCTCAATTTTCTGAGAAACCACCATATTGATTTCCAAAATGTCTGCACAGGCTTGCATTTCTGTCATTAATGGAGGAGTGCTCCCCTTGCTCCATGCCCTCGACAGCATGAGCTGTCACTAGTGTTTTTGAACTTAGCCATTCTGACAGGTGCAAGATGGGATCTTAGAATCATTTTAATTTGCATTTCCCTGATGAAAAAGGATATTAAAACATTTTTTAAAGTACATCTCATCCATTTGAGATTCCTCTGTTGAGAATTTTGTGTTTAGAGCTATACCCTATTTTTAATTGGATTATTTGCTTTGTTGATATCTAGTTTAAGTTCTTCACGTGTTTTAGAAACTAGGCCTCTGCCAGATGTGGAGTTGGTGAAAATACTTTGCCATTCTGTGTGCTATCATTTTGTCCTATTGATGCCCTTGCCTTACAGAAGCTTTTCATTTTCATGAGGTCCCATTTATTGTGGATCTTGGTGCTTGCACAATGGTTGTTCTGGTCTGGAAGTTGTCTCCCTATTCTTTTTCAGGCTCAGTGTATCTGCTTTTATGTGGATGGCTTTGATCCACATGGACTGGATTAAAATACAACTTATCTACTACCAGTAGATATTATTACTACATTTTTGTCACTACTAAAAGATACTAAGGGAAGAAGGTTTATTTTTAACTTTAAATTTCAGAGGTTTCATTGCAAGGTGTTTTGTGTCCATGTTATGGGCCACCGGTGAATCAGAAGCTGATGGGAGAGACTGTCCACTTGATGAGCTCTAAAATCTACAAAAAGACATCCCTTTGGAGGTGGGGACTGTGAGGGCATTTCCAGGAAAGATTAACTACTTCCCAACATTGTACAATACCTACTTTGGGGTGACCCAGATACAATGATATCCAAGAAAGACAGCAAAGCTGCTTGCCTGCCTGCCTCCACTTCTTGCTGGTAAGTACATCCATTCTTCATTACCATTGTTGCCATCCTCAGTCATCACCAGACTCCAGCTTCTTTAGCCTTTATCATTACACTGGAGATTAATGACCCTTAAGAATCTTCTTGCCTTTAGCACCACACTAACACTGAAGAAACATTCAGACTCACAGACTAGGCAGCCTCTTGTTACTCATCCTTACCAGAATTCAATTGGCCACTGTTGCTTTCTCAGACTCTCCATGTAAAAAATATAGTCTAGTAAATCTCATTTTATAACGTAGGTACACTCTGTCAATTCTACTCTTTTAGTGATTCCTATTTAATGTATCCTCTGAAGACATGCTCCAAATAACCTCATTTTTTTTTCTATCCAGGCACCACATTCTAATAATAGGCCACTCGACTGCAAATTTAGTGATGTACCACCTCAATGAATTAAAGGCCTCTATGATCTTGTTGCCCCTCAAAGCCCACCAATTGACAATCAGGCCTTTAACATATGAAACCTGGAACCTGAACCCTTACCTTTCCCCATTTCTTACTTTTCCCAATTCAGGTCAGACCTTATGCGTATCACTATCAAACCTATGCAGACAAAATCTTCCTTCTACTCCTCACTCCGACTGACCACATCATTGCCTTTGGTCGCTGTCACATTGACCATGTGAAACCATTCACATGACCGTTCACATTCAGCTAGGGGAACAACCTAGTTGCAGGACAGATGTTTTCTAATGGATCAGCCATGCTGAGCTGTGTGCCTATCTCAGGGGTCTGATAATTATGCATTTGTCTAAGATAACTGTAACTCTACCTCTTTGAAGAACTTCTGGAAGGTGATACCAGAGCCAAATGAAACATAATTTCTTTTGCACCATAATGTTCTATCAAAGATAAAAACTCACAGGTTTTAGGGCTAGAGTAGAAGAGTGGACAATGTTCCCGATGTGCTACCATGCTGGGCCTATATTTCTCCATCTCTAAAGTAATGTTGGGCCTATGGTAGTCTGACAGATGTGTCCCCTAGGGAAGATCTCCTGGCATGCCTTTTCTCCTGGTTTCCCTGGTCTCCAACCTTCCTCATGTAATCAGTTGCTTGCCATATATCTATGACAAGTTACTAAGATATTGAAAAATTAAAGATAAATTCTAGGCAATGACAATTCTGTATATATTGGTCTAGGAGTATTAAAGTACATTTAGCTAATGCAAAACAATTGGAGAACACCAATAAACTAACTACAACAGTATTTTAAATATATACTTTAGGAAACAAAGTAACATGAGAAACTATACAGAGATCTGTAGAAGGAAACTGGAAAATCCTTAATACGTAATGTGGGAAATCTTGCACAGTGGTTTTCTATAGCATATAAAGGTAATTTACTCTATTAAAGCCAAACAAATAAAATCCTATTCATAGCCAGAACTACCAACAGTAACAACATAATAGAAAAGTAAATTTTATTCAGAATTAAAAGATAATAAAATTATGGAACTAAATTGTGTTTGACTTTAAAATGTTTTAATAAAGTAGAGCATCTCATAAAATAAAATCAAATATTCCAGTTGTAGTACTCTGGATCAAAACTATTTATCACATAAAATATGTATGATACACAGAATTTTTATCAATTTCATGAGAATTAAAATATATTATAAACCAATAAATTAAAAGTTTTCTGTATTGAATCTGATATACACGTTTGGAAGGGTGCTTTGTTGTGGAGCTTCAGTAGAGTTCAGTTTTGAAATAATTAGCTTGCACAATATGAAATTCTCACATTTCAAGTTTTTGTGACCTCATAACTGCAAATAGCAGTTAGTTATAGCTAATATATTGAAAAGATGGCCTTGAAAAAAAATGGCCTTCTGCTTTTCTCTTGGGAATGAGTCTGAGCACTTGTAAAGATTGAAAATTAGGCATCTCAGGTTTCTCAGCCGTCCTCTGTTTCATCATTTGACATTTTAAGAAGGACTGGGGAAGTTTCTGAGATTCATATCCTATTTATTTGCTATGCCATGCTAAATATTGCCCAGCCTCCCCCCTCACAGATGGTGACCAAGTTCATGGGACCACGATGAACACAGGGAAGCTAAAGACAGACAAGCCCAGGTCTTTAATAAACTTCCATGTTACCCCAACACAGTGCCTTAGGTCCAACCTGCTGGGCTTCAAGCTCCTCCTGCTTATACAGATCCACTTGGCTGAAACAACCTGAGAAAACTAGAATTATTTTCAGAATCACTGCAAGCGAGCTGAAGCATGGAAAGATCATTATTCATAATTTGCTGCCTATGGAAAATATCAGCATCAGTCTGCTCATTTCACTTACGTATTCACTTAATAAATCATCCAGTAGACATGATTTTCAACCTCCCCCAAGAAAGACAAAATTCCTTCAGAAAATAATCACTCAATGATTTAAGCTGAAAATATAAATGTAGTGCACAGGGTACATAGAAATCTATGTCAGCTATATAAATCTCGCAAACATTCTGCTTGTCTCCTGGGGTATGACAGTGCTAAAAGACCACAGAATGCGTATAAGCAAGACTATTTTTGAAACTCACAATATCAAAAAATTATTCTCATGGACATTAAAACAAAACAAAATAAAATCAAGTTAGATACAAACTTCTACCTCACCCCCTCTATCAATCAAGTCAAATTGGAAGGATGGATTTTTCTTTTCTTTATTTCTTTTTGTTTTGTAACTCACAATGTAATGAAATTCCTGGTACAGAGTTTTGGATTGAGAATATTAAGTAGACAGATGAGCAGAAAATCCATATGATAAAAGAAGGAATACCGAACATGAGAAAACAAAACATCTCATATTTTATAAACAGTGAAAGATGACGTTGATACAGATGATGAAATATGGGAAATTAGTGTGTGAATGAACACCGCCCGATTTCTGTTTAGTTTTATTATGCTAAGACCATACCATAGTCACAAATAACTGACAGTCTCAAGGGTGGCTGTGGGCAAGATTTATTTCTCACTCTCTCTAGCTATAACCCAGACTGAAGAAGCAACGTCCCTGCATTTGGAGTGCAGGCACTCACAGAAAATGAGACTATCTGTGGTGAATTTGTGGGATGGCTCCTTGAACCACAGTTGTGTCCACCTTTCACTTTCATTGATATTCTATTGGCCAAAGCATGCCACACTGTCAGTTGGAGGAAGAACTCATTTCCCTCCCAGGGAAAGGGCCTGCAGAAGAATGCCAAAGGGCAGAAGACATATGTTGATGAAAAATTACAGTGTGATTTCCCAAAAGTTCCAAGACAGGCTTAGTTTCAAAGATCAGGTGTCTCTGTGGACACGCAGTTTACGAACTTACTGGAATAGAGTGTTGTATAGCTATTATGAAAGAAGCCAAAATCTTTGAGCATGCAGTAGACCTCATTTTTATGATCATAGTTAATATCAGAGTCATAGTATGAATAAATCTGATTGCCCCTTTCAGTTCTAGCCTTATCATCCCATGTCCTATGCCCAGGGCTTTGAAACAATAGTAATCATCGCCTACTTTCTCTACTCTCTGAGACTGAAACCAATTATGAAAAAATGCAGAAGAAATGAGATGAAAATGTACAAGCATTTATGAGACAGTCACCAGGGAATATAATTCCAGATCTGGCAATAAATGAGTTTTATAACATTTATCCCTTTCTGTAAAGCAAAATTAATCATCTCTTATCGGTATTTTCAAGCTTTAGCTGCAAAGAGTAGTACAAGACCAAATGGATGACTCCTAACCAAATTCACAGGTTCATTTTATGGACCTATTTGAAATTTTAAAAAGGAAAGGAATGGGCTTTAGGTTGCAATTTCAACTGCTTCATCCAAATCCAGCAATCAATACAGGACAAAGGAATTTGAGGAAAGAAAGCAGGGGAAGATGGAGACTTCGTAACAACTCTACAGTTACCTCTCTTTCTCTTCCCACTGCTGTCCTCATCAATCTTTATCTCAACCCTCCCCAGCCTAAGGAAGGGTCTCACTCTGTAGCCCAATGCAGTCTCAAACCCAGGATGCTTCCCGCTTTGGGTTCTGAAAAATCTAGGATTACAGGTATGGAATAATATAGCTGGCTTCAATTTTAACTGTCAACATTAAACATTAAGTTTGTGGTCAAGCAGGGGCTGAGGCAGTCTCTATTTTTAACCTCCACATTGTGGGTATCCCCAAAGAACCAAGCATTTTATGGCACGGTTTCTGAAGAGTTTATATTTTCCTCTAACTGACTCCAAAGTAAGCCATTCCAGTACATGAAATGTCTCTAGAGTCTTTCTATATCTAGGGAAAGAATTACTTTCAGCTCCATTTTCCATCACTTTTTGCCTGTATTCAACTCCTGCACCTTAGGATGTTTTACACTAGAAAGAATAGTATGCTCAGGAGCCCATTGGTCACAGAGGTTCAGTGATGTCACTTTTCCTGTGTCTTTCACATTCAAGAGAATTTAACAGAGTCACACCAAACATAGCAAAGAACAAATCCTAATTCTAAAGGATTAATCCAAAGGCAAATGATGTTCCCAGAATTCATTACTTCGAGGTCCCAAAGAGCCTTTTACATGGATGATGAGACACTCATTGTGCTATCATCTTCAGCTACGGTTTTAGAAGAAAAGTAACTGAGCCTCCTGAAGCCCTCCTCCTAAATTTATCAGCCAAGTAATTTACACCTCTCCTCCTCATCTTACAGAGAGAAGAGAAAAGTCTGGCATGTTTGCCTATCTAGGACACTTCTCATGTCATGTTAATGTGAGACGTGAGGAATGAGTACTGTTTCCTACAACACAGTCATAGTTACACTGGCTAGCTCTCCTCCTTACACCAAGTTCGTCAGAGATAAGGAGTTTTATCATGATATATATAGGCTTTATACTTCCTAGGGATTGACCTGTGCAAGATGCTCCCACTCTCCCTATCAATCAATAGATAGCACAAATAGATAACTGATAATGCAAGTTAGTCTCTAATTAATTAAGGCCTTCAATTGCTGAGCATGTAATTTTTTCGAGATTCAATAAAGACTACTGAGTTAACAAAACAGTTCCAAAAGAGAAATCAGAAAAAAAATACCTATACTCTTGATTAATGTGTAAATTATAGAAGAAATATATTGTAGATTGGGCTGTTTGTAAGAGTAAAAAATATTTTCATTTATATGTGAGAGTAAGTTTGAATATATATCAAAAAATACAAAAGAGATTCAAGTAGTACTTACTTTACAGTTGTATTGGTTCATGCATTTCCCTTCTCTCTCTCTCTCTCTCTCTCTCTCTCTCTCTCACACACACACACACACACACACACACACACCACATACCTAATATTTACATATATGAATTAATTATCTCAGAACAAAAACAATAATAAGAAAAAAAGAGTAGTTCCATCATAGAAATTTGGCTTATATGGGTATTTATTTAAGGCTGTTAAATATATAGATGTTTAGTTCATGTGCTACATTTCTAAACTCTCTATGAATGCTGCAATAAACAGCCATATTCCCATGAAAGGAATCCAGTAGATCTGACCCCAAGTGCCTCGTAACTATGAAAGTTACTAAAGTATGTTTCAAAATGCCTCTGTCTTCTGATCTAGGGAAATTTCACCAAGACTTCAAACTCATGACATGTAAATATAATTAATATTTATAATACATAAATAAAAATTGTAAAATAAAATATAAATATAAACAAAAGATAAGCAATTAAATCACATACATATGTGTAGTGTTATAACGTGTGTGTGTGTGTGTGTGTGTGTGTGTGTGTGTGTGTGTGCGTACTTTCATGTAGCTTGTCATAGAAATACAGGTGAGCACAATCTGATGTAGTGTGCCATGTGTGTACCTCAAAGATAGCTTAAAGTCATTTATAAAATTACTTCATAGAATAATATTCAATAAAATATTTGGTAGAAAATAAACACATGAGAAAATATTTGGAATCTTGATCATAATAATCAAGTAAAGATCAATGCATCACCCTAGCCAACTCATAGATGTTTGTGTATCTGAATGATGAGGAAGGGAAGGCCAGATGGTAAATCTGACATTAAATATGCAAATGAAAAGGCCCAACTTGTTTTCCTGGCTGGCAATGGTGCTGTCCTAGCCCTACACTGCACACATGGAAGCACGTTTGTTTTTCTCAAATTTTTTTTCTCTTGATTTGCCTCATAGGCAGAAGTAGAATAGCAAGGGTCTGAGCATTTTCTAAAGTCAAGAAAGCTGTCTGAGAATGACTCTTGTGGAGCATGTGAAATTTGAGTACTTCTGTTTTTCCCAAATGACTCACTGTAAAAAAAAATTCCCTAGCAAATATTTGGTGGAATTTGATGTTTGCTCATTTCTATACTGGGGAATCATAGTTGCAAACAAGTTTTGTGATTTGGTTATAGCTGTTGCTAAAAACAAAGAAATAGTTTTCTTCTATGGTTTTTCTGGGATGGTAGACTAGAAGCCCTAAAAATTCAATTAATAATTTATCAAGCAATGAAATGTTTGTTACTTCATAGAGGTCTTATGCAAGGAGTTACATCTATAAAACAGAATAAATAAAATCTACATGTATTATTAAAGGAAGATAAAATCACAACATAATATGTTAAATGTTTAAATAATGCTGCTTTTATTGAGGATGGATGATTGGAGTAGTCTTTATAAATTTTGTTGATAACATGCAGCCATGTTCAAGTGTATCTAAAAGCTGAACCCTATCACATAAATACAGATAAAAGTGGTAAAAGCATGTAGTAAAATCTGGCCACATTACATTTTAATTCCATTTATATAATCAATGCACTCTTTTCTGAATGTCATTCTGGGAATTATAATAATCATAAAATTTGAAAGGGCATACTGAAAACATGGGAGAAACAATAAATACCTATAACATAAATGTATCCTTGAAGCTTACTGAAAGCTAGGCATCGTATCAATAATCAATATTTCAAAAACATGCGTCATGTTTACATGAGATATACAGAAAACTATGTGCCAACTATTGATCAGTTTTCAAATGACCTTTTTGGAGTATTTGGGCTTTAACTATTGTTTTTCATTATTTTTGTTTTTCACTCATGTTCAAGTCCACACAGGGAGAATTGTGACAATCAGGATCTCATTAACAGATTTAATATGGATTATGTAAGTTACAATGTAGAACATTAATCAGATTCTTAGCATATTTGCCTTAAAATAACTTGAATCACTTAGAGGTTTATGCATGCATCTGTTCCCATTCAATGTGTCCTTCTACAGCAGTAAAGGTGACCTACAAATTACTCATGTACAGGATTATACATTATTTTGCCTTATCCAATGATTTGCAATTTGTCACATTAACTCTTTGCCATTTAGGCCCACCCTTTAATCATATTGTGTTTAGGAATGGTATATTATCTAAAAGAAGGGCATCATTGTCCCTATGTCATCTGAGTTCTCTGCCTATATCCGCATAGTGTATATACAATGATAAACTAGGAGACTCAGAGGCACAGCCCTGGAAATCACCATTATCTCAGTATTGAGGGCCAGTGTCTGCTGCAGACCTGGCTCCATGCCCGGTCTCCATGTGATGAGACACATCAAGGTGCCTGTTTGTATTGCATTTGTTTTCCTTCTTTTATTTCTCTTCTTACATCCTCACCATAGTTTGTTGAATAACATCACCCAAAGGATACTATAATTGCGATATCTGTCACCTTACATCATCAACATGAAATATGTTGGATCAAAATTACTGAAATTTATGTACTTTTAAATGAATTAAAAAAATAAACTTTTAAATGAATTCACCAACAGAGAACTATCATCACACCAGGTTCCCTCAAACTTTCAAACTACAAATAGGTTCTACCATTGAAATCCGAAAATTCCCCACACAATGTAATTAGATAAACAAATAATTATTAAAGAAGAACAAAATGCTTCATAAATTTACCTAGTTAATGTTAGCCTGGATTGGACTTCAACCAGGAAGCTTTTCCCAGTGGGTGGCTAGAAAAGAATCTTCCCTGTGTTTTGGATGACATGGTAATCTATTAGATGCTTAAAGCTATTCTAGTGTGCTGGTAAAAAAAAAAAAAAAAAAAAAAGCTACACATCACGTGCAAGATGGGAGATGCAATGAGTGATAATGACCTAAGGCTCTGCTCCATCCTCACATTCAATTTGGGGATCTTTCTGGATAAAAAAGGCTATTATGTCCCTGAGACGTCACTGTCATCACTGTAGTCAATAGAAAAGCCATCTATTTTTAAGGAGATTTCTACCATATGTTAACCTTTCTAGATTGGGACTCTAAATTCTGCAGGATCAATTAGAACTAATCCAAAGCACAATATTAGACTATGCCTCCTTTTCATTTATTTATTTTTTAATTCTACAGCCAGAAATAGACAAGCAATGCCCAAGTTTGCTTTAAATAGTCCCAGATAAGGAAAGCATTTTCTGTCGATGATCATTACACAACTCAAATATTTTCCTGAGAATAGCATAATCCATCATGCTAAATTGGAAAATAATGTGGCCTTCACATAGTCAATGCTATGTATCAGGAAGGAAACTCATGGGCACCTTGCTGAATTACAACCATGATGAGCTGGTTGGGAGTTATTTTTTCCATTACTACCTGCTGCTACCTTACTCAAGTAAGGATTAATTGACTTGTACTGAATTAACAGAGACTCTGTGCAATTGCTTGATGAGTTAATGATGATCTCAGCTCTACCACTGATTAACCTGTTGGAATGCCCAGGTGAAATGATAATGGCTTTTAAAATTTTTAATTTAAGATTTTAAAAGAGAAAAATCTAAATTTCTGCAGACAACATGGAAGAGTAAGAGAATAATCAGGAAAGCTTGAGTTAATAATTCACTGAGATAGAAAAGGGAGCTCAAGATATCAGTTCTGCCCCCATATGTTTTCTTTCTTTCTTTTCTTCTTCTATGAAAGACAAAAATGGTAAAAATATTATGAAAGAACATGCAAATGTACATTAGATCTTTGAATCGACACCTGTGAGGAAGCAATGTGAATAACCATATTAAAAATGTAACAGCTAAGAAACTGGCAACAGGTTATTACTGAGCTGCTTATGAATACTCAAAGGTTTGTAAAGAGTTCTTAAAATAGAATTAATCCTTACCAACCACTAATATTCCTGTACTAGATTAATGCAACTATTCACAGGGGCTGATCATCCCCAAGGAAGTTCACAGTACATCAAACTAACACTCTTCACTAAAGGGCAATTATATTTGGTAGAAATAATCCCCTTGCAAGCAGAAAAGGAAAAGAAAATCAATCACTTCATGATTTAATGGACTATCCAAAAGCAATGCTGGCCTTTACCAAGTATGAACTGCAGTGGTAATAATTAGAACATGTCTTGTTAGAGAAAGAAATTCAGAGTTTATATTATTTTAAATTAAAAACTCATTAAAATTTAATTCACATGGTCTCCACAATAAAAATTCAGCAATTTTAAAAGTTCACAAATTCTAGATTTCCATTAATGACCTGGATCTTTTCATTTATTTAAGAACTACTTAATGGCTTTAATACATGCTTAGTCTTTTTTATACACGTAAGGGAAGTTATCTCTTAATAGGGGTCTATATCCTTCTGATCAAAGTCAGTATGAATAATGACAATTAAGTTTTATTTTAACATAAAGAATATATTCAATGGATTGGAGGACTTATAACTAACCACCTATTTTGTATCTAGTATAACATATCTAACGTGTGTGTGTGTGTGTGTGTGTGTGTATGTGTGTGTGTGTGTGTGTGTGTGTGTGTGTTAGAAATACTTATATGTCTTGCCTTCCACTAGCCTGTGTACATTTACAAAGTGTTTCCCAGGTTTATTCCCTGCTAAGCACAGGCTTCTGCCTTCTGCTTTCACACTTTTTGTTATACTTGTTTTCTGCCCATTTGACTCAACATTCCATCTCTATCTGTCAAAACCCGTTCTTCCATCTAGGCTCTATGTCTTATCCAAATAGACTGGTAGATATTTTCAGTCACAGCTCATATCTCTTTCTGCATCCTCTCTTGTCATTGCATGGATACCTCTATAATTGGAAAGTTGATAGTTTATCATAGTTGGTTAAGTTACCAATGTTTCTTCCCTCTGGCCGACATCTATGTCTAGATCAGAAACCCAAAACTACATAGAAATTCTCAGATAGAATAATTAGTGCAGAGAGTTACAAATCCCCTAGAAAATGAACACATCATCCCTTACCATTGATCAAAGTATCCTTTGTTTTTAGCAATTTTAAAGCTAAGTAACAATCACAAAATTATAATACAAATAAAAACCAAAATATCCTCTCTACTGTGTTCATGTTACAATATTTTAGTACTATGAAGGTCAATCAAATTATAATTAGTGACAAATCAAAATCACCCATCAATATAGAGTTCAAGTCTGTGTTGTGTAATTTTAGATCAATATGAGGAAATTCTTTAAACTACCTAAGCTTCAAATTCAGCATTAGGAAGTGATAATGTTGAAAACACCACTTAATAAAATGTTTGTAAGAACTTAGTGTATATTGCTGGATGCACAAGGAGCAAATATCCAATGGGTTGGTAATAGGATTAACTGATGCTAATTAATACCCTGGGATGGAACTGGCATTAAGTGGGCACTCACACAGGACAGAAGAGAACATAGAAATATGTCAGTAGGATTTGACACCCTCATCAAAGAAATTTTGAGGAATTATTTCCATTGCTTTAGACATTTACAGGACACCTCTTCTCGAAAACTCAGACCAATTGGAGGTCATATACTTCACGGCATATTTTCTATCAACATTTCTCTTGAATACTCTCATTTCACAGACACTCTGTCTTATAATAGATATAACATTGGAGACTTATAGTGCCAGACAATGTGGTTACAGTTCTTTGTGCAAGCTGGAACACTCAATTTCTTTAGATACTGGCAGATTTTGCCATTGCTTTAAACCAAACACACCATGTTCCTTCAGGAATTTAATGAGGTTTTAGTTAATATAAGAAGAATAACAATCATTACTACTATTAAGTGAAATGCAGCGATTTCATTGATCTTTATTCCTAAATATTGCAGCCATTGTTGATGTGTATAAACCATGAAGTCACTTCCAGAACATGACAAAACGTTAAGTTACATAATCATATAATTAGATAAAACTTCAAGAAAAATACTTTGGTGAATATCTGTTCTTTTCAGTATTAAATCTTTGTTTAAATATTTCCATACTTACAGGAAGGTTCAGTCACCTTGGAAAAGATTGTATGCATGAAGATGTTTGACTGTTTCCTAAAACTGTGGTTTATTTTTCTAGCTCAGTAGAATTGTCTTCAGCATCAAGGACCTTGATTTATGCCTGTGAATAAATCTCCTCCTTCATTTTCCTAATGAGCAAAGCCTAGTAGGAAATGAAACACATTTTGATTAATAGTGCTTTGATAGTTATCACTTCTTTGTTTATGAGAAAGCTTGCTAGTTTCCTCTTAGTTGTAAATTAGAAAATGATACTTTAGTCCTCAAATCCTTTCTAAGGCCTCTGAGTTCAATCATTTGTAGTTAATTGGCCATTAATGGGCTCCTTTCTGGGCTCCATTTTTATTGAGTATAGAACCAGGAGTAACCAAGGTACCTGCCTTCCAAGAGCATGTAGTTTAGCTAGGGAGATAGACAAGAAGAGGTGTTATCAAAGAGCTGTGACTTTAACTATCAGATGTCATGGAAATGGTGGGGTATATAAAAGTAAGAGAGCTTAATCATTGAAGTGAGACCATGTAAGAAGTAAAACTTTCCTACTCAACACTCTGTGAAATCCCCTCAACCTGTTGATATTCCCAGTTGTCAACTTGACAACTTGACTATATCTAGAATGAACTACAATTATGAAATGTAGGTCACACCTATGAATCATAAAAATTCTTCCTATGAATCCTTTTTCTGCACAATTATGAATAACTGTAACTATATACTACATATTAAATACATACCTACCACTTCATAAGATAGATAGAAAGAGAAGGGGAGAAGAGGAGGGAGAGAGAGAGAGGGAGGGAGAGAGAGAG
>NC_034596.1:5490833-5598674 GCF_900095145.1 Mus pahari | reverse complement strand
AGAGAGAGAGAGAGAGAGAGAGAGAGAGAGCTATCAATAGTTGGACTTTGACCCCTGCTAAAATGCTATAAAGAGGTGAGCCTGGATTTAAACGTATGTGAGAACTAGACAGAAAATATAAATGTGACATTCCAGGTTGAGAAATTACATGGACACAACACAGAATGGCAGACAGTGCAGTGTGTTTGGGTGTTCTGCTAAGCATCAAAATAATTTTATAACTAATGAGAAAGCCATTGATCCATCTCATCTGCAGGAAATAAGAGTAATATTGCCATCTGCCAAAATATGAAGAATAAGGGTCTGGAGAGAGGGTTCAGTAATTAAGGCATCTTGTTCCTTTTGCACAGAACCCGAATTGACTTTCCTGTACACATGTGGTGGGTTCATGTGTGGAAGTTAACTCCAGTTCCAGAAGATCTGATGTTCTCTTAATCTCTGTACATTCTGCACACACATGGTATATATATATATATATATATATATATATATATATATATATACACACACACACACACACACACACACACCAAACACTCACACTCAAAAAAAATGTGACCTAAATATGAAGGGTGAAATATATATTGAATTCACTCTTATTAAATAGCATTTGTGAGGTAACAGTCATAATTTATTAGTTTACAAATACAAAATTACAGCTTTGGCTATACGGTAGTTAAGCAATCTTAAAAGAATATAGACTAAGAGTGAAGAGTAACATTATCACCGAATTTCTAGATTAGATAACATACTGCTGACAATCAGTAAAAAAGTAAAGAAAAGCACTTTGAAGATGAAACATGAGAGTGCAAGAAAGATAACCATAGCCACAGATCACATGAGTTTATGAAATTGTGGTAAGGGCTGAATCGCATTCATCAGAGTTTGAACATGAAATTATACATTTGGTCCCCAAGCATTTGATAATCTGGTCCTCAGAGACTGGTGTCCCTTTGAGACTTCTTTGGAACCTGAGTTCTAGTTGGTAGAATTAAACCATTGGGGATACTTGTTGAAGACTATATAGTTCCAATCTAGCACTGCTTCCTGAAGGGCCCAGAAGTGAACAAGCTTGATTTAACCTTGTAACATTACATATTAAGCATCCATTAAACATCCATCTGTCCTGGTTAGATTTATTGTCAAGGTCACACAACCTCGAGTCACCTGGGAAATGGGAACCTCATTTGAATAATTGTCTCATCATCTTGGCCTGTGGGCATGACCATGGGGACATTGCCTTGATTTTTAATTGATATGGGAGGGCACAGCCTACTGTGGGTAGTAACACTTCTAGAGAGACAGGCCTGGACTTTGTTAGCAGGGCAAATAGAGGGCGAGCTAGTGAGCAGTGTTCCTCCCTGAATTCTGCTTGGAGTTTCTGCTTACATTCTTGACCTGACTTCCATCTATGATGAAGTGTGATCTGTAAGTATGAGTCAAAGAAACTCCTTCCCAGACTTTTGATCAGTGTGTCTTTTCCATCACAATAGCTTTGCAATTTTATGAGTTCCCATTTATCAATTCTTGATTTTATAGCACAAGTCATTGGTGTTCTGTTCAGGAACTTATTTTCTGAGCCCATTCTCCTTGTTTTTTGTTTGTTGTTGTTGCTTGTTGTTTTTTTTGTTTTTTATTTTTGCTTGTTTTAGTTTATATATATATATATATATATATATATATATATATATATATATATATATATATATATATATATATATATATATATATATATATATATATATATATATATATATATATATATATATATATATATATATATATATATATATATATATATATATATAACTTTTGATTGAAAGTCTATTTTATTCGAATAAGGATGGCTACTCCAGCTTGTTTCTTGGGACCACTTGCTTGGAAAATTTTTTCCAGCCTTTCACTCTGAGGCAGTGTCTGTCTGTCCCTGAGGTGGGTTTCCTATATGCAGCAAAATGTTGTGTCCTATTTATGTAACCAGTCTGTTAGTCTATGTCTTTTTAATGGGGAATTGAGTTCATTGATATTAAGAGATATTGAGGAAATGTAATTTTTGATTCCTGTTATTTTTGTTGTTAGAGTTGGTTTCTGTTCATGTGGCTATCTTCTTTTAGGTTTGTTGAAAGATTACTTTCTTGTTTTTTTCTAGGACATAGTTTTTCTCCTAGTGTTGGAGTTTTCCCTTTTTTATCCTTTGAAGGGATGGATTCATGGAAAGATATTGTGTAAATTTGGTTTTGTCATGGAATACTTTGGTTTCTCCATCTACGGTAATTGAGAATTTTGCTGGGTATATTAGCCTGGGGTGGCATTTATGTACTCTTAGGGTCTGTATGACATCTGTCCAGGATCTTCTGGTCTTCATAGCCTCTGGTGAGAAATCTGGTGTAATTCTTTATTATTATTATTATTATTATTATTATTATTATTATTAGATATTTTCTTTATTTACATTTCAAATGTTATCCCAAAAGTTCCCTATACCCTCCCCCGTCCTGCTCCCCTACCCACCCACTCCCACTTCTTGGCCCTGGCATTCCCCTGTACTGGGGCATATTGCCTTTATAAGTCACTTGACCCTTTCCCCTTATTGGTTTTAAAATTCTTTCTTTGTTTTGTACATTTGGTGTTCTGATTATTATGTGACAGTAGGAATTCTTTTTTGGTCCACACTATTTGGAGTTCTGTAGGCTTCTTGTATGTTCATGGGCATCTCTTTCTTTAGGTTAGGGAACTTTTCTTCTATAATTTTGTTGAAGATATTTACTGGCCCTTTAAGTTGGAAATCTTCCTTCTCATCTATACCTATTATCCTTACGTTTGGTCTTCTCATTGTGTCCTGGATTTCCTAGATGTTTTGGGTTAGGATCATTTTGCATTTTGATTTCCTTTGATTGTTGTGTCAATGTTTCCTTTAGAATCTTCTGCACCTGAGATTCTCTCTTCTATCTCTTGTATTCTGTTGATGATGTGTGCATCTATACCTCCTGATTTCTTTCCTAGGTTTTCTAACTCCAGAGTTGTCTTCCTTTGTGATTTCTTTCTTGTTTCTAGTTCCATTTTTAGATCCTGGATGATTTTTGTTCAATTCCTTCACCTGTTTACCTGTGTTCTCCTGTAATTCTTTAAGGGATTTTTGTGTTTCCTATTTAAGAGCTTCTACCTGTTTAGCTCTGTTCTCCTGTATTTCTTTAAGGGAGTTATTAATATCTTTCTTAAAACCCTCTACCAGCATCATGAGATATAATTTTAAATCCGAAACTTGCTTTTCTAGTGTGTTGGGGTATCTAGGACTCACTGAGGTGGGAGTACTGGGTTCAAAAGATTCCAAGTAATCTTGGTTTCTGTTGGTAAGATTCTTGTGTCTGCCTATCACCATCTTGTAATCTCTCTTGTTAGATGTTCTTGCTGTCTCTGGCTTGAGCTTGTTCCTCCTGTGAGTCTGTAAGCCTCTGTCAGCACTCCTAGGAGACCAGCTTTCTCCTGGCAAGACCAGTGCACAGAGGTCTGAGGATCAGTACTACCTCCTGGGTACAGATGTAGCACCATAGGACGCTGTCCCAGCTGCTTGTGGCTTCTGAGGCCTGTGAGCTCCTGAGTGGTCCTACCTTGGAGAGTCACCGGAGAGAAAAATCAAAATATAACTGTTATAGTGACACCAACCTTGGGTGAGACAAGATGAGGTGAAAAATAGAATTCGTAGGAACATCAAAAATATAAAGTGAAAGATGTGTTTTAAAACTAATATATGATCCCAAAATTATTTATTCTATAATTTATAGTACTGTGAATTGAACTTACTGCATTACACATACTAGGAATCCCACTGATCCATATCATATGATTGATTGATTGATTGATATTATATGATCCATTGTTGGTAAAATAGGTTCTATTCTTTTGAAGATTTCTGTCTTTTTACCTCTATTTGTTTTGAGTTTTATTTAACTTTCTTTTAAACAGAAAGAGGTCAAGTATATGCTGCATATATAGTTACTTCTTTTTCATTCTTTGGAGAAGTATGGCTTAAAAACTCAGTCTAAACTCCCTTCTGTAGCATTGGGTTCTAGTAGTTCATTCTTTGTTTCACAACATTCAAAGCCAAGGTCCAGATGTCCATATAATTCTGCTCTGTGTGACTTCCCTCATCAACATGGAGATATGTGATTACCAAGGTAAAGTCATGGTGCAGAGATTTACAGATTTTATTTTTTTAGAACATAATATCTTAGGGATGAAATTATTTTTCCAATACTGTGGCAATAATTACACATTAAATTTCCAAGTAGGTAACTTTCCTAAGTTGTTTGTTTGAGATAAAGCATGTATTCATATTCTTCATGAAACGATCACATGCATTATTTGATGGTATCATTCTGGAATAATAGGCCCTAACAAACTGTTCCAAACTCTTGGCATGACTTATCATAGCAACAAGGTCAATATGTTCTCTTTAGTGTGGATCCTGAGAGCTCATTAGTGAGATGACTACAAGAGAAGTATAACTTGCAAAGCTCCCCCTGGAAGGGTGTTTTGTAAGCTCCTTGGTTCTACGGTGCTTCTTACACAAAATCAGATGGTCCCTGAACTAGGAGACAAAGTGTATACAATAGAAGTGAGGACAACTGAAACAATGCATGCATCTCTAGGACCTACAGTCAGCTATGTCAGCTGCAGTGCATGACTTATGTGCCTTTTATTTGGGAAGGGTGTCCTCTTTCTCTAATAAACCATATACCTGCACATGTCATTGTTTTAATTACTTTGAGTTTTCCACAGAAACTAAAACCTATCTGGGTTCTTCCATTACGGCGGTACCACATACTCAATTTAAAAAAGCATTGATTTCCAAGTAGCTGAATAAGTAGTAACAACTTTATATCTTTATATATATATATATATATATATATATATGGAAAATTTTCTTTTTACTTTTCTTTGCTTCATTGACTTTTTAAAAAAGTGTTTTTCCTAAGAGGCCATTTTCTTCCTTTTATTTTTTCTTTTTTTATTGGATATTTTATTTATTTACATTTCAAATGTTATCACCTTTCCTGGTATCTACTCTGGAAACACCCTGTCCCAACCTCTCTCCCCCTGATTCTGTGAGAGTGCTCACCTACCTGCCCACCCACTCCCACTCCCTGCCCTGACATTCCCCTACACTGGGGCATGGAGCCTTCCCAGTACCAAGGGCCTCTCCTCCCATTGACGCCTGACAAGGCCATCCTCTGCTACACATGCAGCTAGATCCATTGGACCCTCCATGTGTACTCGTTGGTTGGTGGTTTAGTTCTTGGAAGCTTGGAGTGGTAGTGGGGGTCTGGTGTTTGGTATTGCTATTCTTCCTATGGCAATGCAAACCTCTTCACCTCCTTTGGTCCTTTCATTGGGACCCCATTCTCAGTCCAATGGTTGGTTGTGCGCATCTGCCTCTGTATTTGTCAGGCTCTGGCAGAGCCTCGCAGGGGACAGCTATATCAGGCTCCGGTCACCAAGCACTTAGTGGCATCCGCAATAGTGTCTGGATTTGGTGTCTGTATATGCGATGGGTCCCAAGGTGGGCAGTCTCTGGATGGCCTTTCTTTAAGTCTCTGCTCCACACTTTGTCTCCATATTTCCTCCTGTAGGTATTTTGTTTCCCCTTCTAAGAAGGACTGAAGCATCCATATTTTGGTCTTCCTTCTTCTTGACCTTCACGTGGTCTGGGAATTGTATCTTGAGTATTCCAAGCTCTTAGGCTAACATCTACTTATTAATGAGTACACACCATGTGTGTTCTTTTTTGACTGGTTTACCTCACTCAGAATTATATTTTCTAGCTCCGTCCATTTGCCTAAAATGTTATGAAGTCATTGATTTTAATATGTGAGTAGTACACCATTGTGAAAATGTGCCACATTTTCTGTATCCATTCTCTGTTGAAGGACATCTGTGTTCTCTCCAGCTTCTGACTATTATAAATGAGGCAGCTATGAACATAGTGGAGCATGTGTCCTTGTTATATATTGGAGCAGCTTTTGGATATAGTTGCATCCTCAGGTTTTCATTCAAGCATCCAATGGGCTTTGTGCACAGTCTTCTCATCCCCTATCCCTTTCTCCATTCTTACTCTCTCCCTTTCCTTTTACCAAGTCTTTCTTCTGCTTCTGTTTTTCAATACACGTATCATACGTTGTATCTACAAAGTCTACTATTTATACCTCAAAGAAAACATGAAATATTTGTCTTTCTGAAATTGACTTAATTCATTTAACATTGATATCCCTATCTACATCTATTTTCCTGCACAAAGCGTAACTTTATTCTTCTTTACAGTTGAAAAGAATGCTTTCTAAGGTAATCACAAAGACTAATGTTTGGAATGCAAGCACCCAGAGATCCTATACATCTCCTTAGACCTTTGACTTATATTGATTACTATTCCCCTCAGATACCACTTTCCTATTGTGGTTCTGTTTCATTATAGCATTCCCCCAAAGCCTCAGTTGTGTATCTATGATATCACGGAAAGTATCTCAATCTAATATGAAATATGAAAGTGTGGAATGCCTTGAAGCAAGATACTAAACACTATCTAGAAAAAAATTGGTATTTTCCCAGATGTTTAACATTCCCATAATACCTGAGAATTTGCTGTAGCACATGGGCCACTTCCAAAGACATCTTGTAAGCTGAAGCTATGGTAGGATAACAATAAGCATTTCCTTGGTTCGTAAACTGTAACAGTCAAGTTATGATTTGGAATGACATTATGAAAAGTTTAAATGGACATGAGAATATGACATAATTATTTTGTAAAAGATGGATAATTTGTTTTCAAGGAAAAAGGGAAACAAATAAACGAACAAACTGGTGGCTCAGACAAGAAACTTAGATGCACCTGAAAAAGAACCCTTCCCAGCAGCAAGCAGTTATCATATAAATCAAGAAATATTGTCTACTTAGACCTGTTGCATGGAGAAGCCTGTGAGTCCTCTCTTCATAATGCCTTTATGGGGCAAATGAAGCCCAATCTGTCAGGAACAGGTGTTTCCAGCAGGGGAGAATCATATTCTAGCAGAGACAGGATTTTCTCTTTGTGAGAATTTACCTTTGAAATATGGAAAAGATAATTACAGCCACAGATTTTGAAGCTTTGAAGAGCCAATGGAGAAACTTTCTGAATCAGATTCTTTGTTATGCGGCACATGTCTGCTTCCTGTCCTTCCCCTGTTCCTAAGGACAGCTATCAACTTAAACTTCTCTTTTCATTCACTCATTCAGTCATTAAACATTCATTGATTCTCAGCTCTGAGCCGGGTGTGCTATTTTAGACTGTGTAGGAAATGAAAGAATAGGATGTTGAGATGAGATAACCTAGGGATTCAAAGATTGGGTCATCTTCCACTTTTAAAATATTATCTTTGATTCTATAACTCAAAAAGCCCTTAAGAGTTTAGTGGACTCCAGCAGGGGGTGAGAAAAATGAAGCGGACAGTTCAAATGCTCTTTGTTCATGGAGATGTTTGTAGACACATATTCTCCCGGGCTTGATTCCTGTAGGGTGGTCTTCCCCTTGGGTACTAAAGAAGAGTGTCAGCCACCTGTTCTCTGGGTATCACAAGGCCCCACAGTGGAAGAAAATGTGTTAAGTGAGACCTCCTTTTCATCTTTACTTTCTCTACAGCAGCATCATTTTTTATCTTTTCTATCTTTTGGACATAAATAAAAGATTTCAAGCAAGCAAAAGGATTCTCTGGATGAAAGATATGACAAATAAATAAAATAGAAAACTTGCTCTCTACCTTTCTACTTCCTCTTCATTTGAAATTAAGAAAAAAAAAAAAAAAGCTCTCTTTTCCCCTCAATCACAGTGCTGGACCTCCTACTTGGGTAGAATTATTACAAGATTGCTAGGCAAAGCAAAAGACTTCAATGTAGTCATTCTTATCACAGAACAGGAGTGGTATGGAAAGTCTAACAGTTTACCAACAAGAAGTTAAGCCACAGTTGTTTAAGAAAAGTTATGGTGGCCAACCACACTCTGATGGCCCAATGTCTCTTCTGTTACAGTGAGAGACAAGTGACATAGAAAAAAAAAAAGATGACTGTCAAATCTATTGCTTTTGAAGGCTCATTTGGAGAATACAAGCTGAGGCTGGTTAAAAGATCCTTAAATTTAAATCACCCACTGTGTCACACCAATCGTTATACAGGCCTCATCTGCAAATGAACAAACTATTTAGAAGATAGCTGGAGTTCTCTGCAAGCTGGCAGACCTCATAGAAAAGCAAGAATGTTGAGTTAATCTTCCTAAAGCATGAATCAGTATTTCCTCCTTGTCTCAAACCAGGGTGATGAAGTCATGACTCAACAGAATCGGAATAAAAAGTGAGTGAGATTCCCTCTGCAGAATTATAGAAATAGGAAAAAGCAATCTGCATTGACATCAAATACCATTGCCTTAAAGTGGGGATCAAAATGCACCATTCCAGTTTGTAGTGGAGTGTGGGGTTAGCAGGACTGTGTGAACCGGTACACAGGCAGACAGTGGAGAGAGACTACCTCTGAAACTGACTACCTCATGTGCTTGTTCTCCAACAGCTTCAAGCAATTACATCAGTTGACCTTTGACAAGGTGATCATGAGTTATTAGTCAACTGGATTCTTAGTAATAGAAAAACTGGAAGGAGTTTGGTTTCTATTTGGATTATCCCATTTAAGTGCTGCCTAGCATTAGCTTCAGAGAGAATTGGTATCTGAACACACAATGAACTAGAAAGCATGCTGAATCCTTCCCAGAGATTAAGCTAAAATATACTAAGAACTAGGCTATATTACATGAAAAAGAGGACTTCCTCAAAGGGCCAAGGGGAGGAAGAGGATTAAACACAAGAATGATAATAGGAAGAATTCACTTGACTTTATTTGTCCCTCAAATCCTTAAGGAGACTCAAGAATTGTCTCATTTACAAACCATTCAATTCATTTTTGACAAGAGAGAATTATTTTTTAAAAAAATCATTATTTTATCTTCCTCATCACCATCCTCTAAAACCAATCTTTTTATTGATTTAGGGAAGTGATGGTCTCTAAAAAGAATCTGAGCCAATTTTATATTCTTCTCTCACATCTGGTGAAATTTGTTTCTAATCTGTAGAATTATATGCCCCAAATGCACAAGGAGAATCCTAACTGCTGGTGTTTGATGTTTGGTCCTTCTGTTTCTCAAAATGCCCTTTCTTTTATGATTTTGGCCTTGGTCAATGGCCTTAATGATCAGGTAAACTTAAGGAGAAATGTGTATTTCTTTGTCATGTTCAGGTTCAAAGCATTAAGCAAGCAATTTCTGAAAAATAGGAAACTGGCTAGCCAAGGGTCAGTGAGCAAAGAAACCATATGTCAGGTACTAGAAGTAGCTTAATACTGAAAATGTTTCCTGGGTCTGCCTTTCATCTGGGCTCACTTTTATTGTGCATTGAAAATAATTTTCCTGAAATTAGGATAAATGCACATGTCCCTTAAACAGTCAAATACATACTTTAAAAACTAAATTTATTTTTACTTTATAAGTGTATATACTGCATGTGTCTGGTGCCTTTGGAAGCCGGAGGCGGGGGGTGGGGGGGGAAATACCCTGGTTTTGACGTGACTGATGGTTATGAGCTGCCATGTGGGTGTTGGGTACCAAAGACCCAGATGCTCTACAAAAGAAACAAGTGCTGAGCCATCTCTCCAGCCCCCAAATCACAGTTCTTTTTTAGAAAATGGGTTCTAATACCCAAAGGGCTGATCTCTGATATCTGATTTTGGTAATTATTTTTCTTCTTTTGTTTTTGCTTTTCAATTGAACCAATGCACATGAAATTTATTTGTAGATGGAAATCTTAAATATGAAGAGATTATAAAACTGCTGTACTTCTCTCTACATTAGCCATAATAGACATGAGTAAATTATACAAGCAGAGTCCTTAGTTCAAGTAGACCAAAATTCACAGAGATAAAAGGAACAAGTAAAATGACAAAAGTTAAATATTTATAATATAGTAAGAATAATTCATGAAGGCAGCTTACATTTAATTATATAAATAAAAGAATAAGAAAATATTTTTTTAGAGTATGTCTCTGAGGAAAAAAAATACATGAGTTATATAATCTGAGCAACAAAGACTTTTCTTTGTGGAAGAAAATTTGGACAAACTTTATGTGAATTGATTTTTCTCTGTCACAGTTCAACAAGCAGAGTTTCCTCAAAGAGTCAACGAACTCTCTTACACTTAGCTTTCTGTTTCACCTGGCTTATATGAACAACTTCATTCATTAAACAAAAATCCCTTGGTTTTTCTACTTCACTTATGTATACAAAGAAATATGATCATTTTAACCATTATTTCCTATGTTTCCCTTCCATCTTTCTCCAGTCTCCTACCCAAATTTGTATGTATATGAAGTGTGATAACGTAAGTCCAGTAAGAGTTGCCAATAGTTGAAGAGGTGTCGAGCCATATGCTGCGGCGCTGGAACCTATCAGTTACTACATCATCACGAGTGACTCTCCGTTTATCAGCAACTGTCCACTGCCCTAGCTCCTTGGTACTGAGTGGGGATCAGAGACCAGCTATCTCATCTATGCTATAATTTTAGCTGCCTTGAGCTTGTATGGTCTTCTTCAAGGGCCATGATCAATAGCCATGTAATGTCCAGAAGATAGCATTTCACAGAATACCCTCCTCATCCTCTATCACTTACAGTTATTGAGCTCTTCTTCTACAGTGTTCCCTAAGCTTTGAGTGACAGAGGGTAAACATATATGACATGTGTAGGGCAGCCAACCATGGAGTCTTTTACCTTAACCACTTACATATCTCTCCACTGATTGTTGCCTGATACATTACAAAAAAAAAGTTTCTTTGAGTAATGTAGAGAGAAGCCCAGGTCTTTGGGTATAAACATAAGTCTTTAGAATGTAATTTGATGTAATTCTTTTCTGCACTAATCCCAATATGTATTTTGAAGGTGATCCCTTGGTAGGTAACCTAGACAGAGTTTTATAAAGACAGACAGAGCTTAGAAAATGAATGAAGTAACATGAACATTTGTCACCACGTTGTCCTATTACAAGTCCTTTATTGCCTACAGAACAATGCCTGTCCTTTTACTTGGACACCAGACTCCTCAGGACACATGCTCAGCTTCATTCCTCACCAAGTCTCTATGTATATCATTCACCAGCATCTAGTCAATTTCTCCCTGTTCTGAAAACCTATCATGTAATTTCATTACTTGAATCTTAGCAGAAAGTATTCCCTCTGTCGGGAATGACAGTTATTCCATTTGATTTCTGGAATGAGCTTATTCATTATTCAAAACTTCTTAATGAATGAAATAGAGGTAGAAGCAGCCATAGGGGAGAAATATAGAGGGAAATGCATATGTTCTCTTCCTACAATATCTTTTGAACTTTGGTTTTCATCCAGGCAACAGGCATTCCTTTGCTCATTCCCTCATTATAACCAAAATTATTTATTGAAAGCAACTAACTAAAGATTGCTGTAAAGACAAGTATACTAAAAATCCCCCCTGCCTGCTGAAAGTTGCTTGACATTTCTCCCTTCCGGGGATTGACTCAATTTCCTTCCACTTGGATCTTGGTGACTTTTTCTTATGTACAGAGTACAGTAAATGTGACACTGTGCCAGGTCTGGGCTCAGCCTTTGAAAGTCCTGGCAGCTTGTGTGTCTTGCTCTTGGAAGGCGGCCTTCATACTCTAGGGAAGCCTGTCTATACTACTGGCAGGAGACAGAGCATGTGGAGGACTGAGACGCCCAGCCAACAGCCAACACTGTCTGACATATCTGTGAATGAGACCTTCTTGGACTCTCAAGTCCTGGCCCAGCTCATGGTACATCACAGAAGGAGACTGCCCATCAACTCATAAAAGTATGAGAACTGAGATGAGTATTTTAAGTTACTAAATTTGGGGACATTTTGTCATGCAGTAATAGATAATTGGAACATTATGCAACTGATGATATGCCAGCCACTAAAGATAAAGTTATATGTGTGTATTTTCAAAGAAGTCAGTAACTAGGAAAGAAGATGGGTGCATGAATATTTAATGACACACACTAAACATTCATTACTGTGATGGAAACTGTGGTATTACTAACTTATTTTGGATACAAAATATTAAGACGAGCCTTCCTTTGCAAATGATAAAGAATTAAACAAACAACAGGTATAATGGCATACAATCTAGGGGTTTCTCAATGAAACCAAATGGATAAGTGGTTTTCAGCTCAGCCTTTACCTTAATTATTTAAAAAAAAATCATGAAGTACGAAGTATGTGTCTGAAAATACCACTTGACTATCTGAGAATATGTTAAAAAAAAAACACTGACAGATTTTATCTTTCTTTTTATATTTTGTCTCAGCTTTTACAGAGTTCTCCAAATTACTGTTTTGTTAAATAATTATTGATAATTTCCAGTCTAGGGCCTTGGTACTAGAGGAAGTTTTTTTTTTCCTTCTAATATATATATTTTTTAAAGCAGGAGATGTGTATGTGAAATCTAAAATCTAATTTTTTTTTAAATGTACAAAAAAGGATCATTCTTTAGTTAGAATTATGCTTCCCATACAATCCTGTTCTTAGGGCTTTTGTATTAAGCACATTTTTCGACCTCATCATGTGGCTCGTCATTAACAAGGAATACTAGGTAAGACAAAGATGCTAGAAAAACACATGTACGTGTATCTGCATCAACAGCTAAGAAGTTGACTTAACTGACAAAAAGGGTTTGTCTTATATTGTGATGTGACATGTGTGCTACCGAAGACAGTGTGGAGTGAGGGATGAGATGATATCTGGGCATGAATGATACTGTCTCCTTAAGCTCAGATGTTTGAATCCTTGCTTCCAGTTGGTGGCTCTGTTTCAATAAGTTTAGGAGATATGGCATTTCTGAAGGAAGCATGTCACTGGTGGGGGCCTTTGAGGCTTCAAAGTCACATGCTAGTCACAGCCCTGTCTCTTTGTCTCTTTTTTCTGTGTGTCTCTGTCTACCTCTGTGTCTCTCTGTCTCTGTCTCTCTGTCTCTGTCTCTCTGTCTCTGTCTCTCTCTCTGTCTCTCTGTCTCTGTCTCTCTCTCTCTTGCTCTCTCACTCTCTCTGAATCTGCCTCTTTCTTAGATTCTTTCTCTCTCAATCTTTCTCTTTCTCTGTGTTTCTTCCTGTGTGTCTCTCTGTCTCTGCCTCTCTATGTGTGTTTCTGTCTCTGTCACTTTCTATGTCACTTTTCTGCCTGTCTCTTTCTCTGTCTGTTTCTCTCTATCTCTAATGGTAACTCTCCGTGTCTCTCTTGTTTTTTTCTCTCCCTATATCTCTGTCTCTATTTTCTCCTTGTCGTTCCAGATGTGAGCTCTGAGCTTGCAGCTCTCACCTCCATGTCTGGTACCTGCTACCACATGTCTTTGTCATTTTGCCTAACCCTCTGGAATGATTCCTTCTATAAGTTGCCTTAGTTATTTTGCCACAGCAATAGAAAAGTTAGTTTTATAGAAGTGTAGGTGTTAAACCCAGGTTTGTTCTTCACTGAAGTTATTGTCCAATGGAAAAAAAAAACATATGAACATCCACTCATTTCATGCACTGACATTACCAGTGTCAGTAAAAATAATTTCAGAATTATAAAGATAGGTCCCTGTAAATGTATTTTACACTTGAAATCAGAGTGAACATTGTAGCCAATTCTGTAGCAAATAAAAATTATATCGAGGCAGAGAAAGCTCTCTCTAATTGTTAGAGAACATATTTGCATATCTACAACTTTCTGCAAATGCTGGACTATGTAATTTTAAGTAAATATGATAGATTTGTGTTAGTCACTATCACATAGCAAAGAGACAGTATGTTCCTATTGTTGTATAACACTGTCCATGTGAGGGCAGGGGATTAATATTCTTTTTTTAATGAGCATTACTTACAACCTCATGATGTCCAGCTTGCCTGCAAGGGTATCACAAAATTCTTCACCTCTCTATGGACTTCAAGGATCTTCAAGAAAAGATTGAGTTCTCAAGGTTCAGCAAGGTTTGAACTTCTTACCCTGGAGTTAGAGACTAGTGCCTTCTGAGAACTCGCTGTACACAGGTAAACATCTTTCTGGTATCTGAGTTCACATCTCTGTTCTTTAACACTATCTGGCATCTTGCACTATTTTTCCAGGTTCACATACGGTTTGCTTCTAACCACATAAGCTTTAAATGACCTTTAATTATTTTTAAAACTCCAATGTTGCAGGTTCTCCAATACAGCTGTTAAGTTCTGATGCATCAACTTGATTCTTTCTATGCCCAATATGATATTCATTGCATAGTCGAAGTAGAGCAATATTATTAAAAGATACTATTTAGAATGCACTTGTATTATTGAAAACATTTTTTAAAAAAATTAATATAACTCAGAAGGAATTATACTGTGTTAATCCCTCAAAGGAGAAAAGTTTGAAAAGCTTTCAAATCTTGGTAAATTATTTAATACAGTTAAATTAGGACTTTACACATGTTTGGCTTTAATGGGAATGAAAAATAAAACCAATAATAAAGATAAGGCTTTCTTCATATTGGCAAAAAGTCAGTAAAAAAAAATCTCACAGGGAAATTGTGTACATCTGTGGTTTGATTAATAGCATACATTCAAGGTTACATCAGTTAGCTTTCTTAAACAACAAATGCATGTTGTTGCTAGCCCCAACCCTTGAGTCTTAAAACAACAAGTCGATGATTACATGGATCAGAAACTTGGGCAAAACTCATCTAGTCAGAACATCCCTGCTTTCTTAGGTTGTTTGCCAAAATTTTGGTCATAAGATTAGTTGTTATACCACTAGTCAGCTTGCAGGAGGCTAACAGTTTCAGTTAGGGTTTTACTGCTGTGAACAGACATCATGACCAAGGCAAATCTTATAAGAACAATATTTAACTGGGGCTGGCTTACAGGTTCAGAGGTTCAGTCCATCAAGGCAGGAACATGGCAGCATCCAGGCAGGCATGGTGTAGGAGGAACTGAGAGTTCTATGCCTTAATCTGAAAGCTATTAGCAGAACACTGGCTTCCAGACAGCTAGGATGAGGGTCTTAAAGCCCACATCCACAGTGACACACCTACTCCAAAAGGCCACACCTACTCCCACAGGGCCACACCTTCTAATAATGCTGCTTCCTAAGCCAAACATACAGAAACCATCACACACACATTGCTGACATTCGGAAAGATTTTCATATAGGGGCAGCGTCCCTCTCCTTTTTTTTTTGGGGGGGGGTGGAGATTTCGAGACAGGGTTTCTCTGTGTAGCCTTGGCTGTCCTGGAACTCACTCTGTAGACCAGGCTGGCCTCAAACTCAGAAATGCGTCTGCCTCTGCCTCTTGAGTGCTGGGATTAAAGGCGTGTGCCACCAAAGCCCAGCCCTCTCCTTTATCAGATAGTGTCATATCAACTGTGATAAATTCTTTAGAAATCTAAGACTTCATGCACAGGAAAATAGAAAAAGTATTTTTGTCAATTTCTCACTGGTTGAAATAATCCATGGGCTAAGATTATATGAAAGGGGCATAGGGCAAAATTACTTATGATAGACAAGCATCAAAATTTGTGTCCACTTCCTACATTCAGAAAGAATATTTATAGCCTTTCTATTTTATTTTCCTGTTTGACTGTAAAAATAAAAACATTAAAGATTACTTTGTATATAGAAACTTTCGTCTTATGCACATGACCCTGTGTTATTTCACAAAAGGCATTAAAAGAAAAATACAAACTTTTAAACTAAAAAAAAAAAAAACAGGAAAACACACTGTCTAATATCATATATCTTGTCTAGAGTAGTACCTACCCTAAGCCATAATTCATATTCTTAACCTGTGATGGAGTTGAATTGTATCTTCATTTAGTAAGATAAAATTTTAAGAGGCAATCTAATAAAAGAAATAAAGATAACCCTTTAAAATCAATTCAGAGTGTCTCATATTATAACATGCCTGAAATTAAATTGATCTTGTATATGCTGTCATGCTATCACAGCTGCTAGTACCTTTGATTTTATGAAGGTACAAAAGTAATGATGTATCTTGCCATCCATAGCATCTTACATTGCATAATCATGAGAGAATCATCATGTGCCACTCCCTAAACTTATGGTGTCAATATATTCAGCATCAGAGAGGCACTAAGCAAAGAGCTCAGTATGTGCCATGTAACTCACTTTACTCTAAATGAAAGCCATTGTATGCTGCAGTACTGATACTGGCTGCATATTATTCTAATGACATTATTTTAAATCAAAATAATAGTTGTATGGTATGTTGTTACTTGCAGCTAAGAAAAAGCTCTCTGCAAGAGTCATTTTCATGAACATATCATATGTAACTTGCATCTCACATATTTCAGTGGTTTATATAATAAACAATTTTCTCAATTTCAGTATCAGTGAAAAGCCAATACATAAAACTAGTAAATCTAGAATGGCTCTGAGCAAGAGTGGTTTGGTGAATGCTAAGCAGGTAAACTGGCAGCATCACACCTCCAATCCAGAGGATACAGTTTGGAGTGGCAACTCTGGAGTCCAATTTCCTGATTTTGAGAGTTCGTTTATTTATTGTTCTTGAAAATATTGACTTGCTATCTGGTCGGGTTGGCTTCAATTTTCTAGTGACTCTTCTGTTTCAGCCTCACAAATACTTGATTTTCAGATGAGTGTCTCCAGTCTCAGCTTGAGAAGGAAATCTTACGTCATCTCACTATCACGTTGCCTTGTCTTCTGGTATAAAAGTAGAAGATTAGCAGCACCCACCCAATTAAGAAATCAATCACTAGTCATAGAATAGCATTATAAGTCATAGTAATGATATACCTTCTTTTGTATGAAAACTGGGGTATGGATATAAGAGAGTTTATCAACAATAAGATACCTTTGAAAGCTAAAACTTTTGGCAAACAACGTAAGTAAGAGTTACTTCTCAGATGCTATGTGTGAAGCACATAATAGCTCCATGTTATAGAGAAGAAAACAGGAGTACAGTCAGGAATATTTTAAGAGGTTTATAATAGCTTCAGCGGTAGGCAGAGAGTCTCAGAATAATATCTACCAACTTACAAGTCACTGAAAGTAACCATGGTCAGGCTCACAAGACACAAGTGAGAATGGAGAAACTACAATGCTTGGTAATGGTAGGGATGTTAGAGTCAGCAGATTTGCCATTGTCTTTCTTTTACTGTCCCAGAAAGGCTTTTCCCATCCTTTCTATATAGGATGCTTCTCATCAGAAAGAAAGGGATATCATAATTAACTTCTTCCTCTTGCAACTTTCAATCTGAGATTCAAAAGGGGCTTCAGAAAGAAATAATTCTTGCCAGTGTTCCACAACACAGTCATCAAAAAGGTCTTAGCTAAGTCAATTAACAGCAGGGGTTGAGATCAAGTCTTTCGGGTTGCTTCTGGGGCATGATCCTTTATAAAAAATGTTATTTTGTTCTTAGTGACAACTAACTTGGAAGAGTACCTTAATGAAAGAGTGAGCAAGGTCAGTGTACAGTTGGTTTTCTCCTCCATTAAATGACTCATAATTTTAAGTTATGCATAGTTGGTAGTGTGCTCCTGAAAACGTTCCAAAATCTATCACAGACCAGGTGTTAAAGCACATTGCCATTAAACTCAAGGCATGAGCTGAAATCACAGTACATTAAAATCAGAGACTTTACTATAGCTGTGCAATACATGGTGTAATTTTATTTTTCTAATACCACACAGACAAAAGCAATTATTGTCCCAAGTTAATCTGCAAGTGGGAGCTGATGAATAGCAATTACAAGTGTAATAATTCCCATAAGCAGACAAGGTTTGAAACATATAACCCCAAAGTGAAAGATGTTGGGATTGCCTTTGCAGAAGCACATGCTGAGAAAGCATCTTCCTGTCTTATCTACTGTCCACTGTGCGTACATCTACCAGAGCAGTGCCTTCCAAAGGAGATCTAGGAACCAGGTTAACAGAGTCTCCAGAAGAAGGCATTAGGCTTTTGTTATAGAATTCTGTGTTCCACCCTGGGAGGCTCTGCTTCAACACATTTGAGAGAGGCCTAGAAAACAATCCGAGTCTGGAGCAGATACCTTGAATAAGTCTATTTTAGAAATATATTGGGAAACCATATAGAAGCATTCCATTACAGTAGGTTAACATGTTGTTTGTAATTTCTTCCTAGACTCAGTTCAAGATGTCAAGACTTAAGTGAATCTCTTGTGAGCCAGTTACAGTACCTGATACATAGCAGGCATTTGGCATGTCTAATGAGTGAATGGATGACTGTTGTATGCTTGGCCACATGCCCTTATGTGTCATCTATTCTCTTTCCTTGTCTTTTGGGCTCCGGTAGTTCTGAGTTGTATAGTAAATACATTGGAGAAAGGACAGTCCAGAGGACAAAACTCTGGGTAACTGCAGTAGCCATATGAAGAAGATATGAATAAGACCTACTGAGGACTAGTGCTGGCCACTGTCCATCACCTGATTCCATATAGAGTCTATCAAGTTTCCAGAAAGAATGGAGCCACTGCATGATTCCTTTCTGGTCAGCTCTGAGTGGATTCTGTGAGTATTGGCCTCTGATACCATACGTGTCCTTCTTTTTACTGATGCTAGGATCACATGATGGTAACATATTTATTTTTATGAAATGAAAAGGAGACTACAGAAAAGCCATGGGAATAGATAAAATAAGTTAGCTCCAATATTTTTCAAGACCCTGTCTTAAAAACTGTCCTCTTGCTAAAATGCTGGCATTGATCTGGTACTGAGTTTCAGTACTTGACCAGTTTATATAAGATGCTGTCTTCAATGGCTTTTCATTACAAAAATAAATATGGGAATTGTGCTTGCCTCTCATCTACCCATTGCTTTTTTATGGCTGTGTATAGACATATCTGCATGTTTGTGGATAGGTTTGCTTAAGTAAAACTGAGATAAATTTTGTACAATGCCGCAGCCCCCATGATACCCTGGCTACCCTGTACTTCGCAGGGAACCACAGGGAGTGCAAGGCCCATCCACTGCCTTTATGTTCTTCACAAGGGCCCTGCATAACACTGTCTGATCTGGGTAACCCCAGACTGTCAGTCCTATGAATTCATTCCATCAGATGTGTAAGAAGCTTCTGATAATGGAACATTACCCAAGTTCAAGTGCATCTAATCTGATTTTTATATTCTTCATTCATATGCATGGCCTCCTGCCTTAAGATTTCATTTGAAAACATAATACTGTGTCTTACTCAAGCCACTGACTTCAAAATTTCATTTATATGTTTCCAATCTCAAACAGGGGCAAAGGCTTTTTAGGTAACAGATGTGGAAAGAATAATTAGTGCTTCGTTTTATGGCTACATGCTGTATTTATGTAATTTAAAACCTTGATCCTGCCAATTGTAGTAAATTGGTTCTTCATGACCCAATAACTCAAGATGGGTAGGCTAAAGGTATTAGGAATATGTAGTTTAAGTTTCTGGTCTCTTCAATAAATTCAGCATCAGACGTATTATGCATGTACCTGGACAATAGTGGGATGCTGAACAAACAGAATCATACATGTTTCAGGCCATCTTTGTTCTGTGGGAAGGAGTAGTTATAGGTATAGTAAATTGTTCCTGTACTCTTCTAGCGTCCCATCTCTTGAAGAGGGTCCATTTCATGCAGCACCTTATGCTGCTGTCCTATATCATCTTACCAGAGACCATTGATTACTAATATAATCCTTTCCTATTGTGACCATTCTAATGTCTCTCAGGTTAAAACACATCTTAAGCTAATACAGCAATACCTTGTCCTTATTAAACACTTCATCATTACGAGAGGAGTAAGCAAATGGAGAAAAAATTGTCCCAGCATAAAAAATGAGTTAGTGCTTAAATATCTACTGCAGTAGTTCTCAACCTTCGAAATGCAGTGATCATTTAATAAATTTCCTCATGTTGTAGTGAACCATAAACCATAAAATTATTTTCATTTCTACTTCATAAATGTAATTTTGCTACTCTTATGAGTTGTAATGTAAAATCTGTGTTTTCTAATGGCCTTAGGTGACCCCTGTGAAGGAATTGCTTGACCCCTAAAGGAACCGTGATCCATAAGTTGAAAACTACTAATCGACTGAATATGTCAGCATTCCAAGATTCTATCATTGTTGAACTTAGATCTTAGGATAAGGGATGCAGAACTGAAAAAGCTTTAGTTTACTAAACACATAGGTAAGCAAGCTAACATCAATTTACAAATAATCAAGCAGAATTAAGTTTTTAAATGTTCACATATTAGTATTGTTTGTGAGATGTGGGTGAGGCATACATGGCAAAGCAGACAGGTTTAGGAGATAACCACATTGTGAAGTTCTCTTCTTCCTTATTTATGTGTATTCCAAGGATCAAACTCAGGCTGTCAGAATTTGGCATAAGGACATTTACTCAATATGTTGTCTGTATACACCCAACATGAATTTAGTTTGAGCACAAGAGGCTGGGAAGATGAGGACAGCTTTGTATAGAACAGTCAAAGAACTTCCCTTTACTCAGAAAGAGAGCATTCCAAAAAGGGGTGAAGGCATAGCAGGCTTCCACTTGCACCCCAAGAAAACAGTCATTCGTTCATATTTACACACCGTTAGCTAAAGTTGAAATGATGTAATTCAACTGTTCCTTAGTCATTCACATATCTTCCTTGGCATTTATTTAGTGCATTAAATAAAATTTTGGACATTGAGAATACATAGATGAGCTGAGTAGATCGCCCTTGTCTTGCAGAGATACTGAGATGCCCTTAGAGCCAGCGGGTAGCCTACCAAATTGTACCACAATTTGCTATCTATGCAGTCTGCAGAGAAGACTCGGGAAAGACGGAAGGATGATTACATAATTCATTCTGGGATAGTCAAAACTAAGCCCTGCATAAGGTGAGGCTTGTTTGACATGTGTCTGGAAAGATAAATAGATTGTTGAATAGGAAAGTAAAAACATGACGTCTAAGCTCTGTGGATATGTAATACATGTCACTGTGAACAAGCATAGTGTTCGGCAAATTTGAAGCCTGATATAGAGTCGATTCCATTGACTCCAATGTCAGTTATCTGTAGGTATCATTTCCTCCCATTTTCCTTAATAATATAAATATGCTGTAAGATAGTTATTATCTTAATATTTGAGTTTCCTTTTAATGTAGCACAGTGTCCTTTCCTCCGGTGCTCACCAATAATTTTAGGTTTTCTTTCTTATTTCATGAGGCAGAAATATATGTCCAGTTTTTCATGGAACCTGCAAGATACATAGGGGCAGTTCTCTCATATTCTGACTGTGCAAAGGCATTACAATTCAATATTCATCCCAATGAGGGAACTGAGGCACAGGAATGAAGCCACCTTCCCTTTTGTCATACCTCTTCCCATTGTCATGGAAAACAATGTGCTTAGGTTCTGCTTCAAAGGCAGTGTTCATGTCACAATGCTGGGACAGAGCTGGTTATAAATCAGGCTGGCAGCCCATCAAGCTTGTGTTTTTGGCTGGTGTGAGGACATTGAAGAAAGGTTTGTATAAAGATGCTCTGTGATTTTGGCACAAGAGCTTTGGAAACATATGGGCCCCTGGAGAGGTTAGCAATATGAGCAAGAAATAAGAGGGTGAGATTCAACTGGAAAAATGCTAACGAATACATCTGGAGACAAACAAGCAGAATCAGGCATGGCTAATGGGAAGCAGAGCAGCAGGGGCTGTGAGGGTTTGAAGAAAGTGGACATTTTATCATGAAGACATTGCCAAGAAAAGATGGAAGCAGCTGAGCAGGAATCGCTTGAGCTATGGATGTAAAATGGAGGAGAGACAAAAACAGCCTTTGCATGTCTGATGTTTGGGATCTGCAATGCCATTTTCACTTTATGTCTCTGCGTTTTAAACGGAGGCCAGCTTGGGCTGGGGAATTCAGGGAGAGAGAGAAAGACATACAGAATTTAATACCGGAGGGGAATGAAATCTAGGGGAACAAACACACAAGCAAATAAGCTCTTCTTACATTGCTACAGTTCTGAAATTGTAATCATAGCAAGAAGGGATGAAAAGAAAATGTTCAAATATAGAGAAGCCAGGGGTGAATGTGACACTTGTCAGTACAATGCGGGGTACCGGGTACCCATCATTATTTCTTCAGCCTGTGTTTATCATTAAGAAACAGGTCTCTTAAAACATGGACACTCCTGGACTGAAACCCAGTCCTGCCACCATGGAAGCTGATTCTGTGCTGTTAGAGCTCTGAGCCTCAGAG
Source organism: Mus pahari (assembly GCF_900095145.1). Lineage (NCBI taxonomy): Eukaryota > Metazoa > Chordata > Mammalia > Rodentia > Muridae > Mus > Mus pahari. The sequence continues at coordinate 5,576,340 of NC_034596.1, read as the reverse complement.
GCAGCTGGGTGCATTCCTAACTGGCCACCCTTACTTGATGATCAGTCATGAATGAAGCCTGGGTATGTCATGTGGTGTCCATTCTCCGTGAAATGCATCAGACCTCAATTCCAGATCTAAACCTACAGAGCAGGAAAATAACACCATTTCCCAAATTCCACTGTATTTTTATCTCCGTTTGTCATTGGATACTGGGTGGACTGTAAGTGACCCAGGTATGTCTTAGCAATTTCTCAACCAAATGCTGTTTCCCGATAACCATCTATCAGGGAAACAGTCTCTCCCATTATCTTTTTCTAACTGCTTGAAACAGATGGTACTTTATACCTTAAATTTATGTCCAACTCATTTCAACTACCGCTGCCCTGTGATTTGGGACTTGAGGTCAGAGAGGAAAAAGCACGTTCACATCGTGAAGTGTGCAAAACTGTGTTTGATTCCATAGAGGAGCGGGCGATGGTGATTTGATAGGGTACGTGTTTCTCTGCAATAAAGGTTGATGACCTTGGTGGAAATACTGCATGGGAGCCTACCAGGACTGTACTGTGGCACAAAAGTCTCAAATGGAACTCATATGTATTGCTATACTCTGCAAGTGAAAGGAATTGAATCAAGTCACCACCCTGCTGTATGTAACCCCTGTGTTCACCCAATCATTGTTGTTACATCAGAATACCTGATTCTGAGCAATTTATAAATATAGAAGGTATGAGAGATGCTCTGATATGAATAATGAGTCACTGGGAGTCATCTTAACACACTGCTCATTTAGCGAATAATATTGTGTAGATAACTGCCTCAGTGACTCCTAACCTTCCTAACGCTTTAACACAAGTTCTCATTTTGTGGCGATCCCTAACCATAAAATTATTTTTGGTACTACTTCATAATGGTAATTTTTCTATGGGTATGAATCATAATATAAATATCTGATATTTGGGATGTCTGCTATATGATCTCTGTGAAAGGCTTTTTCAGCTCCAAAGAGGTAGCGACCCACAGGTTGAGAACTGCTCACCAACAGTCATAGGTTATCTTTCCCTTTAAAAGCACTGAGTGTGAATTTCTTCTTATGACATGGACAGCAAGCTACATATTAGAAGCTTCTCCTTGCAGTAGCTGGCAGTTAATATAGAAACCCCACACAAAAGACTGTGGAGTCCTCAGCTCTAAATTGAACCTTCATACCATATCCCTCACTGCAAATCAGGGATCTTTGAAGAATAGGGAGCAGAAAAATCACAAGAGCCAGAAGTGGCCAATAATATGAAGGAAATAGTGATTTTCAGACACATCAGGGCAGAAGCACATATGAACTCACAGCAATTGTGACAACACAAATGAGACTTTCACAAAACACTACACAGGATCTCAGCATGGAGGTGCAGAGGTTAGAATGAAATCCCAACATTAACTGAGGAATTATGAATACTTGACAGCTGCTGTGAGAGCTATAGTCAGTTTTCTTTGATGATGTAACCCTTGGTAGGTCTCCCACATGCTCAGGCAGACCTCCTTCCCAAGAGTAGCCAGGCAACACAGATTTGTTTGTTGTTGCCCTATTCACAGGAGCCAGGAGGAGAGAACATTGGAAATATCCCTCAACAAATTAATGGATAATGAACACATGGTGCATATCTTGTCACACATCATTTTTGAGATGTTATTTCTGAGATCATAGATAGATTAGATAGATAGATAGATAGATGATAGATAGATAGATAGATAGATAGATAGATAGATAGATAGATAGATAGATAGATAGATAGACAGTGTCTACAATTGAAAATATGGGACTCCCAACAGATTTCATCCTCACTCTATAATGACTCCACAGGGGCTTTGTCTGGACACAATTTCATATATGATCTTTTTGACTTGGGAAATTTTCATTTGACACTAAAGACATAAAAGAAAATCTATTGTCTTTTCAATTATAAATATATCGGATTATTCTCTCTCAATTATCTTACTTGTTAATTAAGCATAATATTAATAGATATAGAATAAAGATTTGGTTTTGAAAACCAAACAATTAGAGAGACAACACTGAGACCTGAGAACTTAGTAGATAGCATGAATTTTAATGGTAATATCTGACTTCCCTATGTCCATATATATAATATGTATATATATGTGTGTATGTATATATATATATATATATATATATATATATATATATATATATATATGTGTGTGTGTGTGTTTGATATTTCCTCTGCTTATTGTGATTTTTATGGTTTATTATGTAAAAATACTGACACACACACACACACACATACATACATATACATATANATATATATATATATATATATATATATATATATATATATAATATGAGATCCTTCAGCTATAGGCTTGATATAACATTTATGAATATATTCACACACAAATGTTACCAAGTTGAAACAACATTACTGGAAACTGGAAATTTCTCAATGTGTTTCCAAAACCCTGAAGGAATTTCTATTACACAAAAGCTCAGATAAAGTCTTGAAGAAATAACAGTGTCTATGTGAGATGGCAGAATCTGAAGGTCAGGAACACTGATGAGTTTTCTGAGATGTAGTTTTGATGCATGCTCTATACCTAGAAAGTTACTATTGGATCCATCTAATTATTCTGAATTGAAGAAGTGTTTTTCTGTGCCACCAATGAACCAAACACTAACAGACATATATCCAATAGATATTCATCATAGAAGTAAAATAGACTGAAGTTTGTACAACCACCACCTATGTATTGGCAAGGAGGCTTTGAAAGGCTTACTGAGTGTTTCTAGACCTTATAGTTATATTTCTAAGACAAGAATAATCCTAATGTCTCTCTTGTACAAATGCTATTAAAATGCATCTGAAGTCCTTAGCACTGGGAAATAGAAAAAGATACAGACAGTACATGCTAGCTACTATTTATGTAGTTATTATCATACTATAGGTGGTGTGCTGATTATCAACTCTCACTCCTGCAAAACACAACTCCCTCTCCTTCTCTCTCTCTTTCTCCTTCTCTCTCTTTCCTAAGCCTTACAATGTCTAGAAGCTTGGAAAGCACTTTTTTGATATTTCTTTGACTTTTGGCTTAGACTCTATCCTAGTTGAAATAGGGAAGGCAAATCAGGAAGGGATTTCTTTTTGTCAGCCTCCAGTGGAAGGCACATCAGCAGGAAATCGTCTTTGTTTATTAGAGTTCAGAGCACTCTCTGGACATGATCCCTTGAATACAGTTCTGAAGACGGGGATCTTTTTGATTATCTGTAGAAATTCCTCTAATTCCTGCCTTTCCTGATTCCTGTAAAGCCAACAGCTTTAGGTGATCTTCCCATGGTTTTATTAACAGCAAAATTCCTTGTATGAAATCCTCCCTGTGTGAATATCCAGACTTTCACCCACTAGAGAACATCATGAATATACTTTCTTCTCCTTTTACAAGCATGAATTTGTTTGACTCAGTGGTGTCTAGTTGATGGTGAACGAGCAGGAAACTCCATCTTGCTCATTGGCTGTGAATTTGAGCCAGGCTTCTATCTCAGTCTCCAAGTAAGGAAGTCACTGGACAGAACACAGAGGGATTAAAAAATATGCCCTCATTAAGAGATGAATAACGAGAAAAATCGTGCCCACAATTTCAACAAATTGTACTGTACTGCAATGCCGCAATCAAGGAGCAGAGGAAAACAAATTATGATTTTTACAAAGTGTTCTAACACTTATGAAATAAAATAACAATGTTTCAAAATAAATACCTCAAGAAAATAACAATTAAAAAATGAAGTCGGGATGCTTTTTTACTCTTTGTCTCTGAGCATCTTGATAGAAAGTTCATATTAATCTATATTTACACATCTTCAGTACCTGGCATGAATTAAGGTATAAGCATATTTTTTGAATCAAAGGGAATTTTACAAAGTCAGAGTTAGCCTGTGTTGTGTTCGGATCATCAATGCACTCTGAAGGCCCTGATGCTTGGTTTCCAGCCTCACTTTCTACCAGGAGCTGCTGTCAGGAGTGGCATGTGGGAATGGTAAGGAAAGGGAGAAAGTTTATTAGGGGCATGTAGTGAGGACGGCGAATGTCCAGCCTAGGCTTCCCCTTTTGCTTCCCTCTCAATATTGACTGGAGCATCACTGCTTTCCTATGCACTCTACACCATTATATTCTACCTCAACACTAGTTCAGAGGTTCAAGGCCAAGTCCATGAACGAAATGCTCTGCAAGCTTACATCAAAATAATTTTTTCCTCCTTTTGAGATGATAACCTAGATAGTGTGCTACTGACATGGCAATCTGATTCACCCTGCTTGGCTTACTCAGAAGACACAAATACCGCTGTGTATATCACCAGCCTGGCTCCAAGTTTCTCTGTGTTATTAATCTTGATCGTATTTTCCAGGGTTAACCTCTGCCGCATGGAGCCTCTTCTTGGAGTATCCAGCAACACTGGCTCCTGGTTCCCTCCCACCATCAGGGAACCACCCTCTCTCCATTACATGTGAACCATCCAGGTTTAATAGGCAGGCTTTTCTCGACTGGCACCCATTACTTTTGATGTTCTTGGTTTCCTAAAATAAAAGTTTTAAAAAATTTAAGAAAGTTTAATTATTTAAAAGATGTGCTTTAATTTAACTAGAAGGTTACAATAATGTTTCCTTCCTATTAGAACTGACAGAAGAGCTAGAAGTTGTGGAGAGTGTTACACTGTGATGAGATAAGTCTTTCTTCTCAGAGACATAATTAACTTCTTTGAGAAGGCACACTAAGTATAAATGCAAGGACATTTATTTGAAAACTTCTGAAGGTCTGAGATTCTGCATTGTTAAATCCAGGCAATGAATTTTAACTTCTATTAAAATATTTCAACGCTTACCTCTTCTGCACTGTGCATTTTTGGTTTAAATGGACTTTGAACCTATCTCTAAGAAACTATGGTAGGGGACTTGATAGCTTATTTAGAGGTTATGAGCACTGGTGTCTTTTCTATAGGACTTGATTTCAACTCCTAACACCTACAATTCAGCTCAAAACTACCCATCAGCCCATTTCTAGGGGGTCTAACATCCTCTTATGGTTTCTTTGAAAACTCATGTAGTTCACAGATATGCATTCACACAAAAAGAACTGTGTGTGTGTGTGTGTGTGTGTGTGTGTGTGTGTGTGTGTGTGTGTTGAAAAAGTCAGAGAAAAAAATACCATAGTCTTTAAAGCAGCCCTGTACATGACTATAGGCACACAGAGGACCAGATCTATTGACCATCTTTTTTTTTTTTTTTTTTTTTTTTTTTTTTTTTTTTTTTTTTATCTTTAGGAAATGGCAGTGGTAGTGGGGCTATCAGCAAAGACCTGCCTTTCAAACATCTCTGGTCCATAACTAATTACTAAATTTCCTGTGTCCTTAGGAGAAAAATAATCTCTGTCTTTACCTGCTTTCTGTATATTTTTTATTTTGTGACCCCAAAGCCCAGTTTCAGTCTGGATCTTATTTGTGATACACAGCTCATTTGGAATATCCATTCTCCATAGAGGTTGGCAGTAGCTATTGCTACAATTCTGAGGTTCTATATTTTAAGAAAAATGTATCTTACCGATGAGTGTTTACATAAAAGGAGAATCCAGAGGATAAGGACTTCAAGATGATGGATCATCCAATAATTACAGCAGTCAAACCTACTAATGACCCACCCAACAAAGCTTGTGGATAGAGTGTTGGTTTTATATAACCACACTGAATTTCAAATGAAACACAGTTATCATAGTGAAACAGAAGGTTAATGTGGCATTCTTGTGTCTCAGTGACAAAAGGATTGAAGGCATCAGTCAAGAAAGAAATGTAGGATATATAATAGATGCAGCCTGTCTGCAAGTGCAGACGTCAGGGTTGCCGGAAAAGGGCCATTCTTCATGCACATACAAGCACACTGTAAACAGAAGCATTAATGCTTTTTGGATTCAGGTGAGAGCTAGAATTTTGCACGTCTGTGTTGCGATAATCCATCACTGTCTGCAATGTGGCACTCTGGCACTTTCCTGTATGAAATATAACAATTAGAACTAATGATTTTCGGTGTTCACAATTTCAGAATGCTTTATAATTTTTCAAACTGAGCAGTTCAATCTTAAACAGGTGGGATATAAATCAACACTTGCTTCCTTTTGGAAGGAAGGTTTTTTAGACCCTTTGTCTAATAAAAGAATGTAATTAGATAAATCAAGGTTGGACAGAACAGGGTTCCCATTGGCTAAAGAAGTCTAAAACATATCTCGTGTTTTATAGAGATCAGAGGCTCTTCATGCATTCACATCACTTCACTGAATCTGGAGGTCCTGGTAAGACATTTGAAAATCTCCTTCCTTTCCCCCAGCTTTAGCTTGATTTACACATAAAGGTAACTGCTAAATTTTCTGTGCATTATGTAGTCACTGAGTCCCAATACGTGTACATCAATAATGGAGACTTAGGATACTAAGCTTAGTTTTCTGGGTTTGATACTGTTAAGCCTCTGCAATGAATGAGTTTACTCTAGAGATACTAAAGGTTGTATGTGATTAGCCCCGTCTCTAACACTAGTCTAATGGTTTCTGATATCCATATGGGAACTAACCCAATTTTCCTATGGACTTTGGCAGTGGGGAGATACACAAACAAGTCTGGTGGCTAGTGGCATCTGTGAACACATCAGGAGTGCCACCACTTTATAATGGCAATTGAAATAGCAGTGTATTCTATAATTTCCCTCACAATATAAACTCTTTTGAAGGTAAAAGATGCATGGATCACCCAACTCTGATCAGTCTGTAGTACATGGGAATACATGGAAATTCCACGGCAATACATGGGAATACATGGAAATTCCACAGCAATACATGGGAATACATGGAAATTCCACGGCAATACATGGGAAAGGCAGTTTTATTGTCATTAAGCATAAAGAGGACACTCCACTTCCTCACTAAAATGTAATTTTTTAATTATTATATACTTCATATCACCCTGAAAATGTGACCAAATGTGTTATTAGTCACCAGATAGACCACATGCAACATCGCAATTATTTGTACCAAACTCTGTGGCTCAATGTTTCTCCCTTAACTAGAGAAGTAAGGCATTCATTTTACAAAACATCCTCTAGGTCTCAATGTTAACATTTTTTTCTCCATTCTGAGAGAGGTATTTTAGTATGAAATCAAAATCTCATTGTGAAGTCTTCAGCAACAACTTCACCACAAGCTTTAGAGGTCAAAACTACTGAGACGCAACTGAAAGAAAACTCAGAATCTCACATATTTAAAACCGCATTTTACTGTAAGATATCATATATCTTTAAGAGAGTACTAGGGCTTACAAAGGAAGGTGCATGACTCAGTGCTGAGAAGGGATTTCCAGGAAGCAGTGGCTATGGCCTCAGCGATACTACTCCACACCATTCTTTAACTCATGGTTCTTAGGGTTCAGTATGGGAGAATCAAGATGATGGATGGAAGGTAAATCATGTGTATTTATGGCAAATATTCAAAGCTCCATTTAAAGAGAAAATTGGTACTATCAGATAATGTAGTCTATAAATCATTACAAACAGGAAGAGCAAATATTTGTAGTCAAACACCCAAGAAAGGAAAATGGAGCAGGAAAGGCAAAGAATAAAAACCAAAGCTGAGTTCAGTGTATGTTACCCATTGGCTGCTGTCCATGCTAGCAGTTACTGAAGGCACTGGTCCAGACAGATACAGACCCCTCCCCGAAGAGGCAAGTAGTTCCCTTGAATTTTCCAAATGGCATTAGGTTCAATCCTTGATATATAATATAATAGCTGTGAATGTAAGAAAATTGCCTTCCACTTACCAAGCCTCTGTTTTCTCCGTTGTAAAATAAAATCTTCTTTAGAATTATAATGCTGCGATGCTAAGATAACAAATGTAAATTACTTATGCACTTAGTGGTATGATGACCCACTTCTATCATTATTTGCATCTCACCTGTGGGTTAGATAACAGCCCAGACTCAGTGTAAGAAGCCCTGTGGTCTGGATTAGGGTGCTTAATCCAAGAAGCAGAGACCCATAACTAGGAGTGATCTCTGTGCCCAAAATATTTTATTTCTTCTAATCTGTTCTGTGTTTGTGAAATAATATGACATAAGAGACTGTAATATTAGAACATCAGAAAATAAATACATAAACATTCAATGTTACCAGAGCCTTAAGCAAAATCAAATGCCAACACATCATAGAATAGGCAACATGAAACTCACTTTTATTTGAGGGAAAATAATCAACTTGGATGTAAACATAATCAGACAAGGCACTGAGAAAATAACCACCTGTCAGATTGTTGAGCTACTACTGATGGGAATCCTTAGAAAGTGTTGAAAGGCTGAGCTTTGGTGCTCTGGTCCTACAGCAAGCTTCATGGAGGTACCAAAGACTCAAGGCAGTACCCCTACAGAGCCATAGAGCTTATCCCTATGAGTGATGACAAAGCTTTGAGTTTGCAGCACTATCTGCAGCTTTTAATCTGCTATTGGTTCAGTCTTACAGAAGCCAACGANCCAATCTTCCCCCTTTATGAGTTCATGCATGATCAAAGTAGCCACAAACATAGTTTCAAATTAAAAGTTCAACTCCTGTCTTAAAATAATTAAGATCAGGGGTACAAGCATATTCTATATACCAGGGGTATATATTCTAGGTATCTATATATTCAGAGGTATATAGAATATAAGCAAGTTTAAAATTTTATAGACTTCCTGGGATTCAAAGCACTGAGATTCTCTCCAGGCTCAGTTATCTGACCAAACTATGCTGCCAGTAACTCAATTGATGGCACAATCTTTTGATGGTTTTTTTTTTTTTGTTGTTGTTGTTATTTAGGGGAACTTTGCAAATGAAATCACATTATTGAGAGCCTTGATAAATGGAGCCCCATGATGTCATCTAGGAAGTAGCCCGCCATAACTCCACAGTATATGCTTCTAGAAAAATTCTGTATCCATGGAAGCTAGATGACTCAGAGGAGAGTGGAGAATAGGAGTCTAGATAGTGGGGTTGAAACTGTAGTACATTAAAAAAAAGTTCCTTTATTCATTTGATTTTATAGGGAGAATAAATTTTAAAAAACTTTAATATAAAAAAATGTAACAAAGAAAATAAAAACCTTGTATTAACATATGACTCAACATTAAATACTCATATTCTGCAGTTATGCATACATAATTGCATGTATATATTATAAAGCAGCCTAATATATGAATATCTGCAGGCTTTTCTTTTCATTCCCCATATACAATAGATAGTTTTCCATCTGAAACAATCACAACCAGTAACTGGTCAATTAATCAAGCAAAGCAGTAAAACAGAGAGCCATTTAAAAACACATGCATTCCTCAAATGCTTTAGTTTCACTTCAGACATATCAATGTGCATTTGTTAGCATTGCTCATTGGGTAAAGCCATCGCCTTCTCTCTGCATTCAGCTTTCAGAGATGATCACCCGGTATGTGACATGTACTGCTGTATTTTCTTTGTCTTTCTTGTGTTACTAAATGAGAAAGAAAATACAGAAGTTGTAGAGAGGCAATATGAGCTCAGAAAGTTGGAATTCTTCAATGTCTTTTCCAACATTATATTTGTCTAACCACAAATATTGTAATAACTTTTTAGAACCCCATGACTCTAGAAAAAAAATACCTGAAATGCCTTTTCTCTGCATTGACAACTGGTTTATATAACGTTTAACTGAGAATGCAATTAGAATGGCAGTGATGACTGTCCTGAAAGTATTCACTGACTTATACCAAGGTTATTTTCAGAGATAAGAGCAGATAGAAAGAGAAAAAGGAGAGGGGTGTAAGGTCCATGGGCAGTTTTCAGCAGGTTTAACAGTAGAGTAACTGTGTTATTCTGGTGACTTGGTTACACAGAACCTGGATGATGTATCTGCAATAACTGTCAGCTTTCTCATGTGTCAGCAATTAGAGTGTTTCCTGGTATTTAACTAAAAAGAACTGTTATAGATGTTGGAATGGACAGATAATTCTCCACCAATGCTAAAATACCTCTAAAGTGGTATGATTATGGTTTTAGTCATTGTTTTAATAAACCTAGTAGCATCTATCTATAAGCTTGAGCTTTCAGAGTGAAGGGTAGGGTTGAATCTATGATTTGCAGTGGAGCAGGTATTTGCCTTTATAGCAACCAGTGACTATCTTCCCCCTACTGAAACTAATCCTTCTGCTTCTAAAGCATTGGAATATCTAACAGTCCACCGTCATTCATGTGCTTTGTATGAAAATTCAGCAAGACTGCTTGGTGCTTAAAGCCACTAAGGCTGAATCAAATGGCCTAAGTTTAATCCTCAGAACCTATGCAACTTGTCCTCTGACCTTCATAGACATACTGTTACACACACACACACACACACACACACACACACACACACACACACACTACATAAAAAGCTTAGAAGGAAACATTGGTGTGTGTTGATGTCCTTATCTCAGATCTATATATACCCCAAGGTTCTGACGTCTTCATACTTTACTGCCAACATACCTTTTCAGGAGTCAGCAGTGTTCTCAGTAATGTGCATGGCCAAAGTGCTAAGCAGAGACTCAATGACACGTTCATTAGTAAAGGCATTAATGCACCTAATAACCCTTTATTGTAAAACAGACTGTTCGCTACGAATGTTTTACTCCACAACATTTACCACATTATTTACTGTCAATTAGTTGCTAAGGAATAGCAATCATTATCTCGTGGTCAAAGGCTGCTATAAAAGAGCTAAGAACTACACTATTGATGATCTTTCATTTGTTTATCAAGACTGTTTGTCTGGAACCATAGTCATATGATTATTTTCTCAACACACTGTATTTCACTTCTTACATGTTGTCCTTTACCTATGGTATATTCCTTATATTTATCTACTGCCTATTAAGAGGAGAACCAATTCAGCGCACCTCAGAATGGGAATAGCCTCTATTAAACACTCACTCTGGCTGCTCTTCCAAACTAAAAGTTCTCTATATAAGCATAGTTTAAAGTGTGTGTGTGTGTGTGTGTGTGTGTGTGTGTGTGTGTTTGAGTGAGTGAGTGAAACATCATCAATCATCCTGTACACAAATGGTACATTTACATTTATATGTAGATGCATAGAGGGGCACATATTCAGGTATTTTTTTAACATAGACTTCTTTCTTTTTGATTTATCTTCCTTTATGTTTCCATCCCATGAAGAAGGAGATATGCTTCTAGAGTAACAGACAAGCCTCTTTCTTTTTACGTACTATATTAGTAGGTCATATCATTAAGAATTTACTTCTAAAATGCCCCTCACTTCTCTAGCCCACTTTCTATCTGCATGGCCTTGAATCTGGTGTTGACTTTTTTTCATGCAGATTTCATGGGTTCTTTTTTGTTTTGTTTCATTTTGTTTGTTTTGTTTTGTTGTTTTTGTTTTTCGAGACAGGGTTTCTCTGTATAGCCCTGGCTATAATGGAACTCACTTTGTAGACCAGGCTGGCCTCGAACTCAGAAATCTGCCTGTCTCTGCCTCCCAAGTGCTGGGATTAAAGGCATGCACCACCACCACCTGGCTCATTTTTTTTTTTCTAAAAGGAACTCGATATATAATATTCCCCCCATTCTTTATAAAATATGTTTTTGTGACTTCTATTTAAGATATGTTTTTATTAACAGAAAAAGAATTAGAGCAGGTTGAAAATGAGGATCGAGACAGCAGTGATAAGCCCTTGCTATATGAAACAAGAGGTAATATTTGCCATATGAAACAAGAGATAATATTTCAGATTTTATTCCTAAAGCTGGTTCTAGCCATATCTAGAAAACATAATACACAAAAGACATGGGCAAGTTAAGCTGTCTATAGAAATCTGATTTTTAAGTCATGGATGAAATAAGTTCTAAATAAATGTAGTGTTGAAAGAGATTATATTTTTTACAGGCTACATTTCATCTGTCCCCCGAATCACATGTGAAAGCCCTGATTTTCAGTAAAGCAGAATGTGACTCTACCGCAGTGATCAGTTCAAAATGATGCTGTTGAGGTAGGCTCTATTCCAATATGTCTGGTGTCTTTATTAAATAAAGAGCCTTGGATAGGCAAGATGACAACATCTTATAAAATAATAAACATTTTGACAAAAATATTTACAAAATTTAAAATATTTACAGAATTACAAAGGAATGAGCATGATCCTAAGGTTCATGCAATACCATGGGATACACAGTGATAGACAGCTATCTGCAAGCCAAGGGAAAGGCCTCAGGAGAAGTCACCATGCCTGCCAGTACCTCCAGCACTGTGGGAAGTTGCTTCTCTTAGTTATGTCATTTGGCTGTACTATTTTTTGTTAGAACAACCCCAGAAAAGCAGTAGAACCTTTCTCCTTCACTCCTGGGAAGGAATGATGGACGGTCTTTTATTCAGTCACCCCAAAACAATGTGAGAGGAAAGAGGTTTCAAACTGGAAAGGAGCCAGGGCTGTGTGAGTCTCACAGGAGAGCATGCTAACAAAAGGTTTGTAGCAATCAAACTTTAAAAAGCCTCCCAAGATCGCCCACATTTAATGTGCACCTTTTCCTAAAGCCAAGTACCAGCAAACATATCCCGTGCAGAGAGGTGCCTTCGTTGCTCCCTCTGGAATCTAGTCATTTACTTGACAACCTCTTATCTCAACTGGAATATCAAGGTAGAGCCGTGTAGTGGCTGAGGTGAAACTGTAATGAATCTTGTCAGGGGTATACATCTAAATGATACTTATGTCAGTTTTATTACAACTATTATTAGTGCTGCTGCTACTGTTGCTATTACTACTACTACTACTACTACTACTACTAATAATAATAATAATAATAATAGCTACAAGAACAAGAACAAGCAGCCCAGGTAGCCCAATATGTCAAAGCATTGACTTATCTCAGATAAAAATGGAAGTCAGACACAAAGCAGATTTTGTCCCAAGATATTCTTTCAAGAATTTGAACCCAAAATTGAGTTATTTGTTAGACTACATGATAGAGCAAGGGATGGATTCCGTACTGGCTTTGGCTCTTCAGCACACCTACCCAAGGCCACCTTCCTGATGACCGCAGGCTCAGAAACTTTAGTGTCTCCTATAGTACCTATTTCTAATCACTTGCTGTGCAGTGGGAGTGATTGAAGGCTCTCATCAGGGCCACTGTGGATAATAATCCTTCAGTAGAATGTACTGTCCATCAGTCCATAAGATGCATTGTACTGGAAAGTCGGTGCTAAGAGATTGAACTGTGACTTTTTTTTTTTCCTTTTTTAAATTTTTTTGTCACTTTCAACGTTTAATCTAATTTTCCACTATACATAATGTTCAAATGCTTCCTGAAAGCTTTTGTTTGGGTTGTATGCTAAGATACCTACATGTAGAGTGTGTATATTCTCACTCACTGCACTCTCCATGACCCTTTTCTCTTCATGTGTCTGAGGAACCCTGAACTATATGAGTTTTTTCGTCATTGATAGGCATTGCATGCTCTAACCCAACCTACAAATGGAAAAAGGTAAAAGTATTGTCTGGAAATCCCCAAATTAAATATATCATCTGCAGATTCAAAAGTCGCAGCAAGCAGAGCAGTTCTCATAGCATGAGGAGATAGATGCTAAGGGAAAACTCCTTAGATGCTGTGGGTACCACTTGGTCATCGAAAACAGCAATACTCCTCCACTTTACCTTCCATTCTGCTACAAGCAAGCTGACTCCAATGTGACTTCCCACAAAGTCCCTTTCAAAATGTAAATATGTAGGCTAAAAAAGGATAATAAATTAATTTATGAGATTGGGGATCTAGTCTATTTCCCAGAAGTAAAAAAAAAAAAAAATCCACATATCATTTTCTTCTAATGTAAGATAGGGAAATGATGACTGAGAATTGAAGAGACCAAACCGGGAATAAGGATTGCAGGGAAGGGCGCTTTGTGGCCAATGTTAATAGTCACTGTAGAAGGTCATTATTTTGACTAAGTTCCTGCTTTGGGTCTCAACATATCTGATTAAATATCAAAACTGAGTCACCTATGCTTAAGTACTGTCATAAATCCAAACTAAGTTATCTGCTCTAGGGAAGCTGGAGAGAGGTCCCAGTGACAATAAGCCCACCTCCATTTTAACCCTCATGACAAGAGCAATGGGAAACCTGGAGTCAACCAGCTTACATGCTGCTGTTCTGCTTCCATGGCCCCACCCTCCATAAAAACGCAAAGGATCAGTCCACTCCCTGACTTTTGTTTCAGCTTTTCCCTGTCTCCAAAGCCTCCATGCTGTTTTGTGACAGGAAGTGTTCCTCTTTTCTCAAATTACAAAGCTAATTAAGATCTTCAAACTACAGTTCCTGTAATTTTACCCTTTCATATCCAAAATGAGGAAATCATGGTTCTTGAGAACAATTCATCTAATAATGTCTGTGCTAGACAGCAAATTAGTTCTTGTTTGATAGATGCAGCAATCCACTGACCTGAATTTTCCTGGGTAGCCTTAGGCTTAGGAAGTGCTGCTGGCTAAGGAGATATATGTGTGCATTTCATTCAAATTGGATGTCTAAAGATTTCTCATATAAATAGAGTACTGCACCAAAAAAAATTTTTTTTGATAAATTTAGATAATTTTATTCAGTAATTATGTTCAACGTGTTCCAAGCTAGAAAACAACCCAAAACATTATGACCTGCTTTGTATATTCCAGATACAGTTAGGACTCTAGCTTGCTCTTTGTAGTTTTTAAAGATACAATTACTAGCTTGGATTTATGAAAAGTCAATTGATAATGTGTCAAAAGATTAATTAGGAAAAGAACAAAGAATGCATCTTAAAGCAGAATTGGGTGACATTGTAACACATAAGCCGACTTTGCCACCCAGGGTAGCATTTCCATAATCACCTGTAATCCCCATCTGTGGGTACACGGGGATAAGTAAAACCATCTTTTGCTTGGTAGCATTAAGTAGAGAAATAATAATATCACACCTACCACTAGCCACATATTCAAAAAGGATTTGGAAAAAAAATTAAAGACTTGGATAATCCTTAGCAAGTAAATGTGCTGGCTCTCGGCTTGTACCTTAGATATGACATGTCCTTTGTCTTCTGCACACATGAACTAGGAAGCAGAACCCTGACCTTCAGCAATTTCTCTCAAGAAACCCAACAACTGACATCACGGTTAGAGTCTTACCTCAATCCATGGAGTCCTAGGAGGAACTAATTCCAGCCACTCCTTACTTGGGCCATATGTCTTTGCTTAAGACAAAAAAAAAAAAGATATCATCTCCCTTTATTGGTGTTTCTCCACTTGTACCATCTCAATTTCCATTTGGGCATATTCGTGAATTTTTCTGTCTTTTTAATTCTCCCCAACCCCTGTTTTAATCTGGACATGGAATCATTAACTTCTGTTTAAACTCTGACCTGCTATTTCCCCTTTCCTCAGAAACCACTGTACTCATGTTCTGTGTGTTCAGTTGCTGTTCTTACAAAACAGGATCACAATCCCCCTTACATCCAGCACCTTCTTTGTTAGATATCACTCCCATATTTGGGTGTGTATCATTTCCATATCATTACAATGCTCTTCCTAAGAGGAATCAAGTAAATGAACTGCTCTCCACCTAAGTATTTTAAATTACAGACACCCTACATACTGAAACAGGCACAGCAACTGAGCAAGGTGGAGAGACTCTCCCTCAACCAGGCACAGTACTTACACTCTTGATGCCTCCCATCTATATAATTATGGGGTTGACATTGAATATGACAACTTAGAAAACAGGTGTCTTTATGATACTGGAGATCTATGGACCAAAACGGGATCGTGGCTCATACAGATATAGAAATGTGGGAAATGTTCCGGGCTTCATTCTAAGACCACCACAGGGAAATCAAGGAGATAAAGAGCCAGCTCTGTTCCATCACTGATGATGCCAGAAATGGAGCCTCTGTGCACCAAGACTTCCCAAGACATTTCCTCTGTGAAGTCCAATCCCAGCCAGCACTGTCACTCACACTAGTCCTCAGCAGAGAATTCTGCACAACTCTACTTCCCAACTCCTCTTAGCACAGCATGAAACGGCGCCTTTGAACCATACAAACCCATAGCTTCAAAATGCCAATTTTATATTCTCTCTCTTTACGGATGAGAACAGAGAAAGCGCAACCCCAGTGTGGGGGTCTTTTACAAATTAGCACTGACTCCCAAAGGCGGGCAAAGATTCGCCCCTGAAAACTCTCCTACAGACACAGAGCCCTATAGTAATACTGTTGTCATAGCAACCAAGAGACCGCCAAAGAGCAGAACGGATCTTATCGCCCCACAAGTGGTGCTTCAAGTTTTCCATCTCATCGCTCTTTCCATGTGACAAACTACAACATTAAGTAGTTCCAGATAGTAATTAATTACCAAGTGTGTTTTCGTCCATCTCCAAACATAGGAATGCCAGAACCATTTTGAAGATGCAGCTAAAAGAAGATATGCTCACGCACATGGTCTAAAAATTCAAATTGGGATGCAAAGGAGGATCCTAGGGAAGACGAAGCGTGGCGGTCATCTCACTCTCTACACTTAGTCAGCCCTTCTATGAGCATGAAGATGAAAAACCATGGAGTGGAACATAGGATTGCCCTTTTAGAATTCCCCAAACAAGACACTATGAATTTTTAATGTCCCCTGGAGTACAGACCCCCACCCCCAAAAAAGGAATAGCAGAAGAATAGGCAAGGTCTCAGGAAATCTCTGTCTACCCTGGTACAGCCAAGAGTACTTTGGTATTAGAAAACTGGGATAGATAATCATTTGGGGACAAGTTATTTTAATATAAAATCTATTTTGAATATATTAATAAAATTCTACATCATATTGTATGCTTATTTTCCCTATTTCTATTTTTGCCCTTCCTATTCTTAAGGTTTAAAAAAAAAAAAAAACTTCTTATTTTTAGAGGCGAAGTAGAAAGGTCTATTTTTCTATGACTCATCCAGAAAACCTTGAAAAAAAAATCATGATGTTTTTAAAGGACAGGTTTTATTGCGTCATAGACAGAGAGCATGCTGAGTGAGGGGTTAGAGCAGAGATGCCCAGCCCACCTCACCTTTCCAAAGTGATAAAAAAAAAAAAAATGATTAGCAAGCAACCTGAAAGAGGGAGTGGGAACTGGTGAGATGTCAGTTTTATCTAAGTAACAGAGACAACAGAATATAGACGCATATACCTAGCAAGACCAAAGGGAGAGGTGGGCAGTCTGATCATGACCAGGGTTAGCTAGTGGCATAAAAAGTTTTGATTGTGTTTCTAGAACAAGCAGGCATTGATTAGATTGTCTCGAATTGATTACTTCAGTTAGCAGGTAGGTAGGTAGGTCCTTAACAAAGAACAAAACCAAAGAGCCAACACAAATACATTTTTGAGAAAAAATGCCCTGTACTGTTATATGAAAGAGGAGACTTTCTCATGGCTGATGATTATAAAGCTATTATTTATGTAGCTGTAAACAAGCAAATTCCAAGTTTCCTCTATGGAGAATGGTGGACTGGACTGTCTAATGGTATAGCCATAGGCTTATGCTGGTGGGGGCAGAGTAGACCCACATAAAGGAAAGAAACCTGTACTGGCTAATTTTGTGTCAACTTGACACAGGCTGGAGTTATCACAGAGAAAGGAGCTTTAGTTGGGGAAATGCTTCCATGAGATCCAGCTGTAAGGCATTTCCTCAATTAGTGATCAAGGGGGGAGGGCCCCTTGTGGGTGGTGCCATCTCTGGGCTGGTAGTCTTGGTCCTATAAGAGAGCAGGCTGAGCAAGCCAGTGGAAGCAAGCCAGTAAAGAACATCCCTCCATGGCTTCTGCATCAGCTCCTGCTTTCTGACCTGCTTGAGTTCCAGTCCTGCATCCTTTGGTGATCAACAGCAGTATGGAAATGTAAGCCAAATAAACCCTTTCATCCCCAACTTGCTTCTTGGTCATGATGTTTGTGCAGGAATAGAAACCCTGACTAAGACAAAACACCACCCCCATACAAACACACCAAATCAATTCGGCAGAATCTGTCCCAAGGGCTGGGCTACAGATGGTCGAATACCAGTGCATATGTTCTGCTAGTACTTCCAAGAATCACCTATGTCTTGGCACTTAAATACTTTGCAACAGAGAAAAATGTGCTGCTAATTTATATATTCAATATGTGTTCATGTGTGTACATGCCCAACATTCACACACAGCCAAGGCTTTGAAAGCTACATCATCAACACTTAGCTTCTGGGTTTCACTCCACTTCTGCTGTTCCCTCTGTTTCTGATGTCTTCATACCCCCTTTTTTCTCTCATCTTCAACCCTTGGGGAAGTGTTCTTACATCACGCTCTTATCCTTCTGAAATGCTCTAAGCTTCTTGGGAGTGTAAATTGCTAATCCTTGTCATAGGATTGAAGAAAGACATTTCCTCTTGTTACAGAATTCAATGCATGGATAAGCATGGAAGAAAAGGCTGTCTATTGACCTCACAGTACAGAGTTCATGGTGTGGTTTCTATGTACATGTATTTGTGTAAGTATGCTACTAGTGTGCATATAACTCATGAAAGCCAGGATTTTTCAGTGAGGATCCCAAATGTCTCCTTGCACACCACACCTTTGTCAGTTCCTTCATTCCTAGTGGCACCAGTAAGTGGGACAATGGCTGCAATTTCTCCATAACAAAGCAAGAAAAATGACAAAGACTACACCCCTGGGGGGAACTGCCAAAATCTTTGTGTTAAACAGCCCATTTTGATTACAACATCCAATACCTGTATTACTCAATGGGCTTACACACTCATTCAGTCTGTATCTATTGTCAGAAGTCTGTATCCCGTCTCTCTCATCCACATGAGATAGAACAGCTCATACTTCCCAGTTTGATTTTCTTTTACAAAGTACTCCCGAGATTCACTGCTTGCTTTATGCTTGCATGTATTGTGATTGAGGCTAGTAGGCTGGAAGTTCACATGCTTGCTTCAGTTTTGTATTGACTATGGCTAATTCTTGACAGGACGTTTGTAAAGCACAGCAATTCTCAGGTCCTTCTCACACAGGCACTCAGCTCACAGTACATAGAACCACACATTCCTCTTTTTCTGAAAAGAGCTGAAACTCTGCCCATCCCTACACAGATGCATTTATGCACATAAATACGCTCCACGGATACAAATACAGTCCTCACATAGATTTATGCATGTGTTTTATAAACAGCTAAACCTTGCTAATTCACAAGCCTCTTTGGCTGGTGGATTACTGGTGTGTACAGATCAGAAGTAAAACAAATGCTTACAAAATCATGGCTACCCCATTGCCAAACACAGTCTGTTCTTTTGCTCAAAGTTATAGTTTTGCCTTAATTTATGATAATCCTACCCACGCTCAAATTAATGTACTGCTAGTTCATAAATGGAGTGCTATGATTTCATTTTGGTGGGAGGTGGGGTATTTTCATGTTTTCTACAGGATTTAACAATAAAATGTATACTTCTTCCATATACCAATGTAAAAATTGTTGAGATTCCCCACTTTTCATACTCATGGTGTACGTAAACAGTTATCTATACTTGCAGTGGAATCAAGATGAGCAAGAAGTTTCATTTGCCTTAACATATGATACCTTGTCTCAATTTGAAAGAACACAGGCAGGAGAAGAAAGGGAAGAAAACTAACTGGCTTCACTGTCTTCATTGCATAAAGAATACATTTCTTATACTCACCATAGTTTACTCTACTTTATCCTGTCTTTCATCTCATGTTGGACTTCAAGACCCCTCTGGCTTAGCTGAGCTCCTGTCATTGTGATAAAATACTTCTTAAAAGCAATTTAATAGAGAAAGATTTTATTTTGGCTCACAGGCACCAAGGTTTGCATTCCACCATAGAAAAGAATTATGTCGGCAGATAGGGAAGGTGCCATGGTAAGATCAGCGGGCTGGTTGGTGGCTGGTGACAATACATCCACACTCAAGAAGCGGAGATGAAAAGGAAACTGGGGCAGTGATACAAAACTGTGCACAGAGAGAGAGAGAGAGAGAGAGAGAGAGAGAGAGAGAGAGAGAGAGAGAGAGGAGAGAGGCATACACACCAGCAAGGTTCTACTTCTAAATGTTGCATAGTCTTCGTATGTAGCACTATTTACTTGGAACCAGCCCAAACATGAGAGCATCTAGGGGGCAGTACACATTCAAATTCATTCCGTCACTTTGTCATTCTACCCTCTCCTGAGGGCCCTCTCCTGAGGCTCCTCTCCTGAGGGCCCTCTCCTGAGGCTCTTCACCAGAAACACCCGCTTAAACTCTGCCAATGTATCTCTCTGTAATATGACATACACAAATCTATTAAGTTAAAATCTTGGCAGAACTTTTTATCAGCTACTGTTTCCTTCAATTCCCAATCATCCTTGCATAGACCTCAGTCCAAGACCATGTTATAGATGATTCACTTTGGTGGAGTCTCTGGTTCTTCTCCATTGAGTACAAATCTGTATCATCTTTTCTTAGTCTGAATTTATTCCTTGTCAGCGAATAAGTCAGAATGTCTCTTTTCCATGAACAAAGTTTCTAATAATTAATTACTTATCAGAGGCATAAAAATAACTAGAAAAAACTTTATCATATCTGAATCCCACCTAAATTATAAAGTATTTAAATACTGTATGGTGATATAATTTATATGCAGAATAGTACACAGATATTAAATGTTCAGTTAACTCTGCTTTTCAGAATTTAAATACATCCATGTTTTATCCACCTATCTTGAGAGACTGAATAATACTAACACAACAAAAGTTCCTTCATGACCCCCCTCATGTTTATGACTACTTCAAAAGGTAGTATAAAGTTCACCTTCTTCATATTAGAACAGAGTTACTGACCGTGCAGTGGTGGCACACACCTTTAATCCTAGCACTTGGGAGGCAGAGGCAGGCAGATTTCTGAGTTCGAGGCCAGCCTGGTCTACAAAGTGTGTTCCAGGATAGCCAGGGCTATACAGGGAAACCCTGTCTCAAAGAAGAAAAAAAAAAGAACAGAGTTACTTGGCCTATCCTGGATTTTGATATTAATAAAATCACATGTTATTTATTCTGTCATGTCTTGCTTCCTTTGGTCAATGTTACATTTGAAAGTCAATCTTGTTGCTTCACACAGTTGCAGTTCATAAACTCTCTCAACTGCTAGAGTTCCCTCTTGGAAATAAATGAAACACAATTTATCTCCCTGTTGGTGTACATTTAAGCAATTACTTATTTTATGGTATTACGAATACTTCTGCTGTGAATATTTTTGTGCATGCCTTTTGGTGAATATGTATATGAATTACTATAGGAAAATCCTAAAAGTGGAGTTACTGAGTCATAGGATATGCATAAGAGAAAGCACAGGAGAACTGCCTGTATTTCAAGTGCATGCAAGAATATTCTACTTCATCGTAATTACATAAATGCCCCAGTAATCCCTTCATATTTGCCAAAACAGCCCTTTGCTGGTCTCCTTGCCTCTTTTCTCCCCTTCCTTCCTCCTCTCCTCTCTTTGTCTCTCTTTATCTCTATTGTCCTATTTCTCCTCCACACATGCTGCACTTTTGATGAATTCTCATTTTCTTTACAGCATATTTTTGTATATCTATTCTCCATTTGGATAACCCTTTACCCAAATGCACAAAAAGGAGGATTTTATCATTAAGTGCCTTTTACTCCAGTTAATATTTTTATATGTTCTATCTGACTTAATCTTTAGAACCCAACTATGACAAAGGCAGAAGCAAGGGTATGTGCTTATGTTAAGAAAAAGAAAATGGACGCCCAAAGAAGACAAAAATAGTCAACAATATTTTGGAAACTAAAGTATACCTAAATTCCCTGTGATTCTTGAACATGGGCATCTGTTTACATGAAAACTGTACCTCTCTACAGCCAAAATGGAAGTTCCCTGGGAAATATAAACCCACCCCAAAATGGTAATCATGGGTTTTAGTGGCAAACTATATACCTTAAAAATACAATGAACTTGTAATTTCATAAACCCAAGGTCTCTTATTTCCAACAAAGATGATACAAAAGACTTTTAGGAAAAATTCAAAGCTCACATTTCTCCTACCATTAAATTAGGTAGAGAGGACTGTGCCCCTTACAGCTTTTGCCCTTCTGGTAGCCTTTACAATAAGAATAAAGAAAGATGTGGAGAAAGGATGAGAAGCAAGTTAGAGAGGTACAGAGTAGAATGGAATGAGAAAGGCACACAGCACTTGGCAAGCAAGGCAGGGGAGGGGAGAGGGAGGCAGCACAGAGCCAGCGCCCCAGCGTGTGTTACCACTATCATTTTATACACACACACACACACACACACACACACANATATATATATATATATATATATATATATATATATATATATATATATATATATATATATGGTGGTTAAGTAAAAAGTAATTTAAACATAACTATTTGAAAGGGCTACAGTAGTGGCCAAATCCTGAAGCCATTGTTGGATAGTGTGCTTATATAACTGCAACCCAGTAAGCAGGAATTATGAACCTTGCTATTAACAAAAATGGATCTGATGGCTCCTTGAAGGGCTGAGTACACTACATCTGGAAGGCTCTGGACTCACTCCGTGCCCAGCTTCAGGTATGATGAACAACTTCAGACTGAGTGCCAACGCTCCACGACCAGCTGAGCTTCATTAAGACACTTATTAATGATCATATTACACGTGAAACAGAGAGAAAATCAGTTTTTCCAATGACAAATACGGTGTCAGAACCTTCAGGCATAAAAAAAATAATAACACTGTCAAGCAAGATATAAAAATAAGATTAAAGTGCAGCAGTTTGCTTCTCTTTAATATTTTGAAGGAGTTTTCAACTATGTTCTGGTATATGTGCATGCAGACACACATATACACACATGTATATATGTCTTCTTATTCCAGGAGAAAATAAGTCTAAATATTTTGCATATTTGTGTGGAGCTTGCTAATTTATTTCTATGGATTTGATACTTTTCATAATTATTATGTTATATATATAACATAATATAAGGATATATATATCCTTAAGATAGGGCCTCTCATATCTCAGGCTAGCCTTCAACTTTATATGCAACAAAAGATGACTTCGAAATTAGGATGCCCTTTCCTGTACCTCCTAAATCTTGGGATCATAGGTTTGTACCACACTACACTGTTAATGCAGTCATGAGACTGAATCCAAAATATTGTGTATGCTGGTGTACTTTACCAGCAGATCTAAATCCCTATTCTATCAAAACTAAACTTGTTTCTAACAAACAGTATTGAGTGCTCAGATGGGATTGCAAAGGTGATGGATGGGTAGAAAATTACCATCATTTTCATGCTTCTAAGAGCCCAGCTCAGGTGTCCATTTCTTACAGAGAAATACAGGGAGAAAAGTGTTTGCAAGTACAGGCAAGTCCTCTGTTGATATTATGGAGCTCCCAGACTAATAGGGAATATGAGGTGATTCCGATGTAATCCCAGAAGCCTGAGAATTCACATCTTGCCCTCCACAATCATTCAAGGAGGGGCCTGATGCCTGAGGCATCTAATGTTCCCAGCTGTTGCTCTCTTCCATGCTCTGGGGAAGACAGATGATTTTGAGGTATAAAACAACAAAGAAATGGCTTTACATTTGCTTTTTCTGATGAGCACAAAATTCTTTTCCTTCCTCTGTTGAGTCCATTCTCACATGAAAGGAAGAGGGTTCTTTAAAAATAAATAAATAAAAATTTATTAAAAGCAAAGGCCAATCTGAAAAAGTAGTAACGATTTAAGGAGAGCTGAAATCTTCTACAATACCTCACAGAGGGCAACTTAAAGAATTCTCTGAATGTGATTTAAAACACAGTACATTCAAACATTAGGAAAGCATAAGTGCAGTCAGCTGTGACATGAGAAGTGGGGTTTCTGAGTTGAGAAACAAAGAGCCACAGCAGCCATGCTCCTAGGTTACATTTGTGGACAATAAGGAGGTGTCATGGCACTGTTGGATACACTCTCCCAACTGTCAGTTTTAGGTATCTGGAAGCAACTGAAACTCAAGGACTGAGGGCAACAAGCTTATAATGTTTATGTCTAGGGAAATGTTTTATGTATGTATATATGTTGGTATGTGTTGGGGGATTGCCACAGAGCAGTGTAGCACTCAGAAGACAGTCGTGCATGGTCTGTCTCTACTTTCACATTGTTTGAGACAGGGTCTCCTATCTTTCAAGGCTATTTATGCCCACCAGGCTAGCCAGCCTTTGAGTTTTCTATTCTCCTGACTGCCACCTAACCCCCAGAAGGATTACAGGGAGGTATGTCACTGCCACAGGCTTTAAGTGGTTCTAGGTTTCAGAACCCAAGTCCTCATCCTTGCACAGAAAGCACTTTAACCTACCAAGCCATCTCCCCAGTCCTGGAATGTGCATTTTGATGGGGACTAGAGAGTACCATATCTCTACATTGGCTCCAAAGTCCTTTGTGGGGCTCTGAGACCACGTTTTGCCCAGAATGAAGCAGAGATGGGACCCGACTTCTCACCTAGGTTCTCTTTCCTCCGAACTTCAGCCCTGTGTCATGCAGTACCCTTCATACTGCCCTCCCCAACCCCCCATGCAGCACTGGCTCTCCAATCACTGTGCAGTCTGCACCAGAGCACAGAACTGGCTCTCTTCTGTTCTCTCTCCGAACTCCAGCCATTGACTCTGATTGCAAAGGTCAGTGAGGTTGAGACTGAAGTTACCTTGGAAACATCTCACCAGGGAAAGACGAGAACGGAAAGAACTAGAATGCTGCTACGGTGGCCAGATGCACGGGGTTTGTTTTGGTCCTGCTTCCCTGTTTGCTCTGTGCTGTTAGGAATGCACAGAACTATCGCTGCCACAGCTTTGGGGGAGTTATCCACATTCACAGCTACATGGCTTTCCTGTGTGTAGACAGCTAATGCATAATTATCACTCCAGGCAAAAGCAGCTCACTAGAAAACTTTTAACAGGGCTTTTCTCTGCAAAATCATGTGGCAAGTGAATTGACTGTGGTATATCTCCTTCACACACACTTAATGATCATTTATTTTGGTCTAAGGATGCTTTATACTTTTTAAGCAAACATCATGCCTCTCAATATGGAACTGTAATCCTTCCTAGCTCCACCACGCAGCACATGCCAGACAGTCTTCAAGGGGAACAGATGCCAATTTGTTGCAAACGTGGGAAAGAGGTCAAATTGACAAAGATTAAATGCTTCCAAAATATAATTTTTAAAAATGAGAAAGAAATCCTCTTAGATGTTGGCAGTACTATCAGAAAGACATAAGTTTTCTAGACTTGAAGGCCCTGAAGTTGTCTTACTTTTGTTATTTGTGGGGTGTGTGTGTGTGTGTGTGTGTGTGTATGTGCATGCGTGCACGTGCATGTGTGTGAGTGTTTACCGTAAGGATGCTGTCATAAACAACCTGACTGTTGCTTCTATGACTGATCTACCCTGGGGCCCTCACCTTCTAGACAAATATTGTGACATCTTTCTTCTCTAAATGGCAACAATCTTCTCTTCTTTCACCACAGAGCCGCTACCTCAAAGCTGGAAGTCTGTCTGATAATTCTTTCATGTGTCTCCTTTGTAAAAAGGGGAAATGATTCAACCTTGTTTAACTTTTCACTTTGAAGCAGGCATGAGGATCCCCCCTATACCCACACATATGTTGAGACTATTAGTGGGTGCAAACTAGATAGCCAAAGATTAATAAAGCAGATTTAGCATTTAGAGCCATATTCAAGGTCACCCTAAGTCCTCCCTCAGGGTATTCAAAACCGAATCAAAGTACCATATTTATCCATGTCTTCAAGAGCTCTGTTTTCATAAAGCTAATATTATGTAAGTCATACGTTAATTTTACTCCTGCTAATTAAAGAGTTCAAGCTCAATACTCAAGCACTTTGTGCCGTTATAGCCCATTTATGGATAGTCTTGCCTGGAGGTTCACCATGGAATTAGGATGGTAACTACGCACACCAAAGTATTTGTTTACAATCCATATAGAATATTCCCCCAGGAGAGAAATGGTTCCTCTTTACTTCTGTCCTTTGCCTCAGGTTGTTTCTCAGCTCTAATACTCTATAGCACATAATATTTGTATCGTAACTTTCATTTATTTCACCCCAATTAGCCATCATGTTTTCAACGAACTGAGAAAAGAAATCTCAAACTCATGCCAACACATAATAGCTCCTATCTCATCTAGCAAAACATCACTTGAAAACATATACTTTCAAAAATTCACTTAGTAAAGATGAAAACTGGAAATATTATTTTATTGAGTAGTTTATCTGTCTCACACATAATTATCACGATGCACAATACACTCAGGCAGACACTGTACTGTGCTTCATTTGATTCTGTCTTCCCACTTCTGCACCTTTCAGGATTATTCTGTACTTCCTTAATATATGCACACAAAATCAATTTTTAAACAGGAATAACATACTGAACATTTAAAAATACCTTTCTCCTGGTGATAAACAAATCTGTTGGCTGTTAAAAGGAAGATCTGAAAACAACGAACATCTTAGTGAGTCCTTTAGCGTTAATTTTTTTTTTTTTTTTTTAGGAAAAGCATCATGTTCTGCTGGTCTTCTAGCAACTGTCTGAAGTGCTTGCCACCAGAATGGTAAGGCTCACAAGCAAACCACCTGAGGCTCTGATACCATTGCTGTAGAAACATTGTTACTACAGTAAGAACTTGTATCTGGGTTGGAGAGAAGCACTTGCCTTTGTGTTTACTATTAGAGAAAATTTTGTTTCAGCCAAGTTCCCCTCTTGGAGTGAAAGGTAAATCAAGTAAGTGCAAAGGACACACCTTGATTGTAAGCAAGGTAAGTGAAAGCAACTGAACTTTGAGTGGCTTCTTGTTGGGAGTGCTACTGCATTGGGAAGATCCTCCAATACCACATCATAATATGTCAGGTTTAGGAACTTATCTCACATACTGCTAGTGTCTCATTGATTGTGTTCAACTGAAGCAGGATAACCCTCAGGAATTCATTCAGAAAGAGTAACCAGAAAAGTTCAATCTAGAGTTCTCTGTTTTCTCCTCTAAGTACTACAGAGATCTCTAGAGTTTGAATATACCAGAAATGGAAAGTAACATACTATTATTGTCAGTGAATGAATGATGAATGGATATCTTTCCTTAGAGACATGAAAATATTCAATAACACTACCACTATTTAAATGGTACAACATCCCACCCTGTACCTAATCTCTAGAATTCTCCATCATCCCAACTACTTCCTCATATTCAATATCAAGAGAAAGGCCCTCCTGTCTTTACAGCTAGTATCTCTTAGAATGTCATTACTCTTCTTAGTCAAGAAATAGAAACAGCCTAGATGTCTACCAACAAATTGATAAATAACATGGTATACATATACATAAGGGAGCATTGCTTAGCAATAAAGACTAATGACAGCATGAGAGTTACAGGGAAGCAGATGTGACTAGAAATCACTTCATCAAGTCAAAGAGCCAGACTAAAAAGTACAAATTCGATATGTGTTTTTTTCTCATATGCAGAACTTAGGTTTTAATTTGTCTATATGTGTGTGTGCTTGAGCATGTATGTGTTCATTTTTACGTCAATGTGCATGTGTGTATACTGTGTGTAGTGTGTTTGCTTTTGCCTGGTGTGGGGGTGGGTCAGAAAAATAGAAAGGACACCATGAGAAGGTAAGAAAAGACAGCAAGGGGAGAAGAACAAAAGGCTTACATGTAGCATGTAGAAATACTTGTAACAAGAAAGAAGTGAGCCCATTTGTGGTACAGGAAGAAGAACAGATAAAGGAGGGAGGTAGACCAGGTAGGCCAATAGAAAAGCAAGGTTAATAAGAACAATGTTGGCCAAGTATTAGGCTGCATACCTTTAATACCAGTGGAGAGAAAACAAGCAGGTAGATCTCTGAGTTCAAGACTATTTTGGTCAACAAATGTATGGAAATATTATAATGTAACAAAGTACTTTGTCTGCAATGTTTCTTAAAATTAACAAAAAAGAAATGCAGATATTTAAAGCAACACACACACACACACACACACACACACACACACACACACACACAGTTATATCCAAGAACACTATCTCATTTTGTTTTGTTTTGTTTCATCTAGGCAATGTCCAATGTCTGTGTTCCGTTTATGTTTCTATCCTGTCTCAGGACACTTATTCTCAGGACCACTATCCATATAACACCATTACACTGATAAGTGAGGACTGCATTGTCTCGTTCACATCTAAAGCAGATGCCCATTGTTCAGGACTAAGTTTTGTAAGGCACTGTTTCCTCAGAGCATGAACAAGACTTTCAAGACTGGACATCCATGCTACTAAACAAGATACTATCACATGTCTTTACTCTATATTGTGCTCCTGCAAATTTGGAGACCAGAAGGCTAAGGTTAAGGTTATTAATGAATCTGTATACTCTCTAAAGATCTGAGAGAAGGAAGGTCCTTAAAGCAGGCACTCAATAAATACTGAAATGCTGTTTACTATGATTTAAAAAAAAATAAAAGGAAGGTCCATTCTATATGTTTCTCTTGTTTCTGGTGCCTTCTACAATCCCTTCATTCCTTGCTTTAAAGGTGCTAAGCTTTTGTCTCCATGCTCATGGGGTCAGTCCTCCTCAGTGTCCCTTTATCTTTGTGAATACTCTAGGTTCCTCTCAATATAGAAAAACTGCTTATATTGGATTATGTCCCCTCTTGTACAATGTGATTTTTTTTCCTACCATAAGTAATTACATCTGTAAAGACTCCTTCCAACTACAACTCTACTTGGAATGTTTGAATAGACATGATATTGGGGTGGCTTACTATTAACTCCTTTATCCTGGGTCTCCATACTTTCAATGCTCAGTGTCTTCCTTCATTTAGGAGGGTTTACTGATTCAAATGCTAAGGAGGACAGGGTGCATGTGAAGCCTGCTTGATGATGTGTTTCTTCTGACTCTGCATAGGGCTTTCCAGCACTTACTGTGGTACAGAAGAGCACTAAGGTTGTACCTTCCTAAATGTCTCCTTTCTACTCAGAGAAAGACAGTCACTTTGTTATGGTGATTGTATTTGACCTGCTGGCCTTGATGCTACTGCCAGGCACTACAGAGCTCACTTACATAATGCCTTAGTGTAGAAATCAGAATTAATTAAGAGAGGGAGGGGGTCGGAAAAAGAAACTATCCCATAGAAATCTCATCTCAAAGCACAAGAAATGTCAAGTTGGATTTATTCTATGTAAAGGTCAGCCCTAACATGCCAACCTTTTAAAATTTCATTGAAAGGACTATGTTTAAATATCATGCCACAAATTTGCTAAAATAACAATAATAATAATAATAATAATAATGATAATAATAATAAATAGAAGATATTCAAAGAAATTTTTCTCTATAGCCACTGAAGGTAGGTTCTACATTAGAATATAATTCTAAAAAAAAAACAAAGTTAAGTGTATGCAGATCTGCAGAAACAAATAAACAAGACAGAAAAGTTTCCATTGCCAGAACTCCTAAGCAGACTGGGAAATATGTAAGCCAGAAACACGAAAACCTAACTGATCTTTGAGTCAAGAAACTCACTTTCTGCCTCCAGTCTGCTCTTTGCTGGTTTTATGATGTGCAGAGGAAAAAAATAGTTTCCTTTCTCTGCTTTGCAAAAATTGACCAACACACAATAAATGATTGCTTTGTGGATTGAAATCTTAAAAGGAAAATGTAATGAATAACCATCAATCATGCCATGCTTATATTTATGTGCACAGTGGTTTCAATACCTACATATAGCAGTTACCTATAATTTTAGTGTGACCACATATTAGCCATTGTTTTGAAACAAAACACTTTTCCTGAGTTCTATACTTGAACATGAATGTAAGCTGGATTTCTAGAAGAGGCACTGAAGAAAAATGTGTACAAGATCTACAGCTATAGTCATGCACAAAGAACTAGTGTTTTAAAGGGTGATCTAGCTAGTGGACAAATGATTATGCTCACTGAGTAGGTAATAGGTATTCTGTAAAACTTTAAAAAATGAACAGTAGCACTGACCTAACAAAGGTTAGAACACAGCCAAACTTTATTACAGAGTAAATAGAATGTCACTATACCACATGAAGAATTAAGCAGAAATTAAGAATGGGTGGCCTATACAATGTGAATGTAGTGTTTAGAGAATATAGTGGCCATACGAACAATATGATGGAAAAGATGATCAAATGAAATGTAAAAACTGGAACTGGAGAGATGGCTCAGTGGTTAAGAGCACCAACTGTTCATCCAGAGGACCCAGGTTCTATCCCAGCACCCATATGGCAGTTCATACTTGTCTATAGTTCCAGTTCTAGTGCTTGTAGCACCATCACACAGAAATACAGGTAGGAAAATCACCAAGGACCATACAGTAAAAAGAAATTTAAAACAGCCGAAGATAGGTATATGATTATATAGCTAATGATACGTAGCTAGTGTTTCGTGTCTGTAGAATAAAGGGAATGCTTAAATATCTGGAGCAGTGTGGAAGAATGATTGTGATGGTGCGGGAGGAGGAGAGAACTGCTCTGACTTATTTCA
Source organism: Mus pahari (assembly GCF_900095145.1). Classification (NCBI taxonomy): domain Eukaryota; kingdom Metazoa; phylum Chordata; class Mammalia; order Rodentia; family Muridae; genus Mus; species Mus pahari. The sequence continues at coordinate 5,545,671 of NC_034596.1, read as the reverse complement.
AATTGCATTGTCATGCTACATTCCTGACTATGTGTGACACCTGTGTGAACCTGCATAGAAGCAAAGGAACTTTTTAGGAAATTATCCAAATCTCAGAGAAACCTTATGAGGGAAAATGCACTTTCTCGTCTTTTCTAACAGAAAAGGAAATAGAGTGTAAAGAAAATCCTTTCAGGGTTCTGCAGGCATGTGGGTAGCATGATCACAATTTAAGGCTAGCTCCACCCATCTACTTCTTTTACATACTTACAAAAGTATGCTCCCTGTGATGGCTAATTTTATCCACTTGATAAAAGCTAGAATGTTTCAGGAGACAAGCCTCTAAGCAGATGAGGATTATTTAGATCAGTGGTTATGACATCTTTGGGGGTTGAACTGCCCTTTCACAGGGTTGCCCATGACCACTGGAAAACACAAATACTTACATTACATTTCATAGTGGTAGCAAAACTACAGTTATGAAGTAACATTGGGAGTACTTGTATGGTTGGGGTCACACAACATGAGGAACTGTATTAAAGGTGGCAGCATGAGGAAGGTTGAGAATCGCTGATATAGATCACATCAGTTGAAGCAGGATAATCCATCCTAGTTGTCAATCAAACTAAAAGAAATTGCATATAGTAATTTAAAAATGAAACAAGGCACAGAGCTAAGTTGGAGTGTATATCATGGATCTTTTCTCCATGATCTTGGATATGATAGCATGACCAACAGCCTCACCTGCACTACTGTGACTTCTCTACTTACTTGGATTTCCATTCTAACTGTAAGACAAAATAAACCCCTCCTTTCTTAATTTGATTAAATGTTTTGTTTGATATTTTGTCACAACAACAAAGAATATAACTAGTGCATACATGTAAAAATGATTATTTCTATAGATGAAAACACACACTAGATTCCATCAGGTCTGTTGGAAAGGAGAAAAAAAAAAAAGATGTAACTCAAGAGAGAAAGGAAGTGTAAAAAAATCAGAATGGAATTTAGAGGTACAAATGGATGCTTTTTTAGAAGATTGAACAGAAGGAAATGATCAGACTGGAATTAGCTGGCTTGGAACAATGCTTTCTAAAAAGTGACCTATTCTGAGATGGGAAGATCATACCCCTTCAAGGAGAGACAATCAGCCTTTGTGTGCTATGTCAGTGTAAAAGCTGCTTCCAGCCGAGAGCAGCTCAGCCCAGCACTTGCTTTTGAGAGGAGACGGTAAGATGACAGAGCGATGAACTTTAATGGGCTATCAGATATTTTTAAATAGCATTTTCCATTTTAAATGTGGATCCAAATCCAGTGCTTAGAGAATGGGGAGCTAAAAGCTTCGATTCAAACTGGTAAGGCCTTCGCCACACTTGATTTCCAACCAGCAAGGGACTAGTTATTCCATTTAGGGAAATGACATTCTGATGACCTAAAATTACTCCTGCCATTTATGTAGCTCAGAGCTTTGGCAGTTCATCTGTCCTGGGTCATGGACAAAAGTTTTCTTAAGGCTTTTGGGGGGCTTCTTCTTGGGCATGGGGTATACTAATTTCCCAGATGCTTTATGAAGGCAGATAGGGATTTAGGTCAGTGTGGCTCCTGCTAGTCACCAAAGCTGACTATTCATTCATTGAGAAATAACTAGTGAATATTTACTACATGGTAGCCTTTGTGTTAGATGCTGGTAAAATAAAGATTGGAATTGAGATGCTTGTCCACAAAATATCATGGCCCGATGGGGAAGAAGTCAAGCAAACAATGGAGTAGAGTAGGCTTGGAAGGACACCAACTGGAGTCCAAAACGGGAAGGCAAGTTATTTGGACTGTCTCTATTCTCTTTCAAATTCACTCCCACGCTCATGGACTGATGCTTGTCTTTCTAATATTAATAGAATTATTTAACCATTGTATCTGGTGACCAGTTCAATCTTCAGTATACCATTTTCTAACATACGTCACTTGTGTCAGCCACTAATTATTTTCATTGCTTCTCTGAACTATCCTGTCTTGAATTCTCTTCCTGTAGTCATAAACATACCTTCATAATGTCCTGGGATAAAGTTTTTCCCCATTATTTGGTCTAAAATATTAAGGCTACACTGATATTTATTTTGTGTATATGTACTTTCCTAATATAATATCTCACAGATTCACAAGTAAAACAGAACCGTATTAATGGCATCTATATAATGTGTTTTGTCCATTCAAGGTAGTAAACAGAATCCATATATTGAAGTAAGCCATAGTAAATTTTCATCTATATTCACAATGATATATATGTCTATATTTGAAAATTATATTAGTATGACCAAATGGAAAAAGATGACATTCATGCATTCAGTGTTATATGGATGTTTTCCCAAAGCAGTACACAAAGTTTAAAATACTAGATAGAAAGAAATATTTATTACCTTATGACTCAATGTGTGGGAAGGCAATTCCCCAATTTACTCAAATATACATTACATGGAATTAGACAAATGGGAAAATCTCAAATAAGCAAGGGAGTCCAAATATCACAGTGCAAATCATTTCTAAGAATCCTTGCAGTATCCAAGCTTATGCTCCTAGTCTTGGATTTTAGGGCTACAGGCTGTTTCTCAATGACTGCCAAACAAAATCGGGACATTTATTTAATACAACATTGAGGAAATTCTACTATTCTAGTATTTTTGTAACTTTCTTTAGCCAGCTCCATAGATAGTAAGAACACTAGTTGTAACTGAGGAGTTGGAGGGGGTTAGACATGGAGGCATTTGTCCATCAAGACCTTATCTGACATCAATGGAAGGGGATGCCCTTGGTCCTGAAGAAGCTTGATGCTCCAGTGTAGGGGAATGCTAGGGCTGTGACGCAGGAGTGGGTGGGTGGTTAAGTGGGGGAGCACCATCATAGAAGCAGGGGGAGGGGAGATGTGATGAGGGTTTGTGGAGGGGAAAATGAGAAGAGGGATAACATTTGAAATGCAAATAAAATAACCAATAACAAATAAAATATAATAAGAAAAAGAAGGTGTCACTCTTGTGAGTCATCAGTATGTGTTTGCAAGTATTTATAACTGCATGTGTTATAGTAGCATTCACTTAGCAGAAACTTAGGCTTTGTTTTCCAGATGATACAATGGTCTATGGTTTAAGGTTATCATTAGCGTGCCTCTTTTTATCAGACACACCATAAGAACAAGACTTTTGCCCCCCTGCCTGAAAAAAAACTTCCATCTACACCAGTTACACCCCGGAAATTAGATATAGCAAAATAAGACAAGGAATGTTGTTGGTATTTGAAAATATAGTACTTTATTATTCATTCGTTAATTTGTTCACACTTCCATCAAGTTGGGTTTTTGTTTTGTTTTGTTTTTGTTTTTGTTTTTTAGCACACCAAAGTCAGCTCTTTCTGTTGTTGCCTTGTACTAATAGAAGTGGCTCTGTTCCTTGTGGGGAACTGGATGTTCGTGACTCTCAGCTTCCAAAGTGAGTTCTTGAAAATAGTTGCCAGTAAGAAGCTATTTGAATGTAGGGTTTGGAGGAGGTGATCAGAACAGGAAGGTAAACCTCTGACCAATGGCGTTAGTGTGCTTTTGAGTATGAAGTAGGCCTTGGAGCACTTCTCTGTCCAATGTGAGGACATTGGCAGAAGTTGTCCTTTATGCATGACAAAGCCAGACCTCACCAGACTTTAGGTTTATGAGTCCTGATCTTATACTTTTCATCCTCTTAAAAATATGAGAAAAAAATGTGCTACTTATAAGTTACCCTATTTAGTGTATTTTCTTAAAGTAGCTCAGATAAACGAAGACACATGGAGTTTTCTTGCAGTAATTTTTCAGCGAAGCATCTACTTCATTTGTTTTATGCATATGTGTATTTTCTATGTGCAGTACAAAGGATTGAATCTACAGCGACTTGCATACCTATCAATAACTTTATCACTCAGTCATGCTCCTACCTGAAAGTCCCATAGACAGTATGAGTAAAGCATGATGAATCAATAAATATTGCCATATCAATTTTGTGTGATGAGGAACAATCTAACCTTCCTAGGCTACAAGGCAAGCATTGATTTTCCTTGTGTCTGTCAGTCAACTCCAGCCTCTCTAGGATAAGATTGTCTTGGCTATAGGTTAGAATCAGAACATTCTAATGATTTCTCTTAGAGACAGTGAATCCCTAAAGGACATACGTCCTTTACAGGATCATAGAAATGAGAGACAGTAAGCAGAAGCACAGGATAGAAAACAGAAACCCTGAAAAAAATGCTTTGTAAATCCCAAAGTTGAAACTCGTATATTGTCTACCTGCCACCTATGCTGAAGCTCATCCAAGGGGAATTGAAAGAGACTACCCAAAAGACACAAGTAAAGATGAGAAGTGAGGGTAACTGTTGGCTACATTTTGTGAGATAAACCCCTAATCTTATCAATATTTAAAAATATGCAAAAAAGAAACATTTGTCTCTCCAAAATGCAGTTGACAGTCGGGTGACACTTTTGCTTATTGTTCGCAATTTCCCAACCCTGTCTTTCCCAAGTTGTAAGAATATGCATTGGTGCCTTATTTAATATTGCTGCATGGCTGTTGAAACTTTGGTTGTAAGCAAGAGTAATTCATAATTTGATACTGCAAACATGTCAGTATGCATGCTTCCTTAAATTATTTGTGTCAATGCAAATTTTTCCTTCTTTGCAGGTAAAATATAAGCTATGTACACACACATACACACATATATTTGTATATATGAGATAGAACAGGTGATACATATCATATATATTTGAGACCTATCATCATCAATACATGTCTGTAATTATACACACACACACACACACACACACACACACACACACACACGCCTGTGTGTATCCATTTCATTTGACCTGGTAAGACATGGCAAAGTGAGGGAAGGAAGAATATTAAATTCATAGGACTTAAATTCCCTATCTTCCACTCAATAATTACATATGTGTCTTGCTATACTTGTTGATACACATTATTCCAATAAGAATTCTGACTTCTCACATAGGCTGAGTGAGTGTTCATGGTATAAACTAACCAAATTAATGATGTATTTCTTTTAAACTCAAACATCATTTGCCAATTTTAAACCTAATCACCATGCCAAGATCCTACACCTTTCCCTATTATCTGGTACATGAGTTTGAGTCTGGCTTTCTCATACTGTATTTTCTCCAGTTCTGTGACATTTCCTTTGAGATAGAACAAAATATGGGCTCAATAGCTCAAGTCTATGGACACCATAATCCTATCCATGAATGTATAGGACAAAATATTCCTCACGTTTTCAATATGATACACTACATTTGTGACATTTCTGTTACTTCTGGGTCTTACGAAGTGTCTCTTGCCAGTCCTTAGTATTTCCCAATGCAAAAATAGTTTCCAGCAGCTCTCTCCTCTTCTCTATCTGCCCTGTTACAATAAATAATGTTTGAAAATATGCTTTGAGGGAAAAATAGTTACACAAATATGCTCTGTAATTATTAAAAGAAAATGTAATAAATCTACAGATTGTAATTTAGAAAGTAAATACCACTTGTGTCTCTTAGGGCTAGGGGAGATTAAAACTGCAAGATATAAGTAAAAGCTATTTTTAGTTCATGTCAGATGAGCAAACATCATTTTAAACACAATATATAAGTCAGAGGAACAGCTCCTCCACGGGACATGCTTCTATCATCTCTCACCTACAACTCCTACCAAAGACTGATTGTACAGACAGAAAAATGGGGAAGACAGACCTTTAGCCACAGAGGAGGGTATCCACAGCTCCTATTTTTTACAACATGTGGGCTTCACTTGACTTTTGGGGTTCTTGCTGATGCATTTTGACAAGGAAGAGTTCATACTGATTACAGAGAGCCCCTTGTCAAAGAGCCCCTCCCTCAGCAGCTGTCAACTGCCAATAGCTCCTCCCCTTGGATGGGAACTGGGGATGCAGTTGTCCACTGATGCTAGAATTTTGCCACACTTCGGTCATGTGCAGGTTTTGTATATGTAACGACAACTGCTGTGAGTTGATGCATGCCCCAGTCAGGCCATGCTCTAAAGTCTGCATTTCACAGCCCTCTTCCCTACCCTTCCTCCTCCATCCTGTTTTTAGTTTCCTCTACTGCATCTTCTCCAAAGTTTCCCTAGTCTTGGAGGAAATTTATGGAGGATGGTTATGATCAATATACATTGTCATATATAAAATTTTCAAAGAATAATTTTTATTATTATTATCATAATCACTACCATTAGGTAGTTTTTGTTTTTCAAGTCAGGGTTTCTCTGTATAGCCTTGACTGTCCTAGAACTCTGTAGACTGTGCTAGCTCCAAACTTTTTCAAGAGATTTTCTTGCCTCTGAGAATATATCAGTTTTTGCTCTGCAAAGTAAAAGTGCGACATTAGCAATCTGAAATGATAGACACTGAAGTACTTTAAAGCTACAATGATTTGTTTTTAAGTGAAGACAACATTATATTTAAAAGAAGAAAAATAAAAGAAAATCTTTTTACATAATGAAGCGTAAGGGAGTAATTGAGATGGATAAGCCCAGGCTGAAGCTTTTCCCAGGGTGGAATTCAGAGCTGAAGTTCTATCTGATTCCAAGTAATAATGGGCAACCCCTCCACACACTCTGTGAAGTGCCACCTATAGTCTAAAAACAGAAAGAAAAAACAGGCAAAGAAAAAGGAAAGGAGGAAGGAAGGAAGGAAGGAAAGAAAGAAAGAAAGAAAGAAAGAAAGAAAGAAAGAAAGAAAGAAAGAAAGAAAGAAAGAAAGAAAAAATGAAGGAAGGAAGGAAGGAAAGGAAAGGAAAGGAAAGGAAAGGAAAGGAAAGGAAAGGAAAGGAAAGGAAAGGAAAGGAAAGGAAAGGGAAGGGAAGAAGGAAGAAGGAANAGAAAGAAAGAAAGAAAGAGAGAAAGAAAAGAAAGAAAGAAAGAAAGAAAGAAAGAAAGAAAGAAAGAAAGAAAGAAAGAAAGAAAGAAAGAAAAAGGAAAGAAAGGAAAGAAAACATCCTATCAGAGACTAAATGTTATGCCAAGGAGCCAATTCCCAAAATAACAGCTAACAAGGAAAGTTCCAGAAATCTTTTTTGGTCAGACGACAGGGACTGTCAGAGTGGATACCACTGTATCAGAGCCAGACTGTGAGACTGGCAGGGACCATGTTGTGGATAAACCCCACTAATACAGCAGCTCTAAGATATTTCAGTGAAAGACTCAGAAAGAACACTAATTAACCCAGACGGGGAAAACTACCAAAGCTGTATTCCCTCTGCTAAGGAGTATCCTCTCCTGGCATTTTGTGAATCATTCCTGACATTTTGCCAGCTCTGGCTGTCAGCATTCAAGGGATGCCGAAATTGTGAGTAGATTTTTAAAAGCAAAATCTATAAGACAAAGTCTGATTACAAAACAACTGGCTGCCTTAAAAACAAAAACACAATGGAGAGAGAACAATCATTAAAAACAAACTCACTGTAGAGCCTCCTGCAGCAAGGTTGTTTAATCTGGTGAGAAACTAGTGTCTGAGAAAGTCTGGCTCAGATTAAATTACAGTGTTCTTCAGGTTATAGGATGATCAGTGTGTGCATTGGTCAATGTTGTGCTTTCATGAACGAGTGAACAGCCAAGTGTCTACGCACACGGCCACCTGCAGTGTTTCCTCAACATGCATTGTGTGCAAAACATTGTGACACACCGTTAAGAGAGCTACAGTAATTACCTTTGAAAAACTACTAGTAATTATTCTAAAAGAGTTATTATGCTAAAGGTTGGAATGCTTATTTTATGCTCTTAATAACTGATTCTTAAATATAAATTGCACTCATAAACTAATTATAAAAGTTAAAATACAATAGCAACTACAGGGGAGAGTGGAGTGTCTCTTGCCTGGTCTCTGACTCCCATAACCCCAGTCCAACTCCTTTGGAAACTCTCTTCATGAGGAATAGTTTAAAGAATATTACTTGTAATCAGAATCACCTAGAATTTGGAAACGGCTTTCAAAGGGGAGAAGACACATTTCACAACCAATACCATTTTATTTATTCAACCCACAATTCATAAAAAGCCCTGGAGAACGAGAGTACCCTCTGGCTCATTGTGCCCCTAACATCTCAGAGACAAGCTGAAACCAGAGCCCCAGTTCACCCAGCCTCTTTCTTTCTTTCTTTCTTTCTTTCTTTCTTTCTTTCTTTCTTTCTTTCTTTCTTTCTTTCTTTCTTTCTTTCTTTCTTTCTTTCGTTTTTATATGACATAGGCCAAGACATAAAATATAATGAATACTTAACTGGAAACAAAATTACATTTTTGACTGAAAACTTAAAAGTAAGATGTGGGAAGCAGGTGTGGCCGCCGTGGCTGCGGCCTTGTGAGCCAAGATGGCACCCTGATTCCCTGCTTGTTTACCAAAAACCTGATTATGCACACCTGAGTGATTACACACTGCCCGCCTGACATATAGCGTCATTCAGCATGATATCGAGTCACTGGTCTATCAACACCCACCCTGTCTGCGTGCAAGGCTTGCGTATAGAGCGTGCTGAATGCTGATTGGATGATGAGTGATGAGAGACGAGTGCAGAGGGTGGAAGGGGATAAATTGGGTGATCCCAGAATAAAGTGGGAGAAGCTGAGAAGCAGAGAGGAGTTGAAGCTGAACTGCTGTAGAGAGCTGGGGTGAGCTGTAGAGAGAATAAAGGAAGCTGCAGAGGGAAGCTATGGAAGCTGCTCAAACCCTGCCTTTGCCCCACCTCTGAGGGAAGGAGGTCGGGGGCACATGGCAGTAAGACCAGGCAGAATCGAGGCTACAGCCCAGTATGCTAGTTTCCCCTTGATTGGAAAGTGGGATTCTTTAAGACATTACTATATAATCCAGAGAAAGGAAATGTTGACATTAAATTATTGCTTGTCTGTTAGTCTTGAACCAGAGGAGCTGGCCAGGAAAGCAGGTGGCTTACAGTGACTTCCCCCTTCTTATTCTGATTCCACATTTTTTTTTTTTTTGTAAAATAAGCACATAAACAAAAATCATCACTGATAAACACCAAAGCCAATACTCACCTGCCACGTGCGAGAGACATGGGCTTGAGAGAATTTATGTGCAAAAGTGGGGTGTTTGCTCTGGATATGTTTGTATAGGTGGAGTGTTAGTCAGAGGCTAGGCAAATAACATGACTGACACCAATGAAATCCCTGAAAGCTCTTTGGGAAAGTGGCTACGGATGCTAGCCATTCTCACATATCCATGTCTCATATCAAATGATGGAGGTGATGTGGTGTGGGTACCCTTCTCTTGTGGTGCATGCCCTGTGATAGCTCCTTCAGGTTCAGAATAGGAGGGGACTTAGACAAGGGTCAGTGTTGTGTCCTCTGTCTATCTCACTGTTTCTTCACCCAGCCCAGTGGCCATCCCCTCGGCTAGCATTGGGCAGACCATTGCTGAAGAAAAATGGTCTCTGAATGGAACGTGTCTGCAGGAGGGTTGGCCGAGGGAGAGAGATAAAAGGAGTCCCCTTTCCACATCATATTTCTTTCTCTGCCTCAGTAATAGCAAGAAGAACACTGAAAATGACTGGCTAGTAAATTGCTTTTGGAATAAATGTGTTCCCTCCCACTGACCTCCTTCTTTACGCCTGTTTCTCTTCTCAACCTCTGTCTCCTCCTATGCTTTTGCATGTATGAAAGCCTCTCTTCCCTCTTTCAGATTATATATATATATATATATATATATATATATATATATATATATATATATCACCTGACAAAACTCAAGAAAAAATGCATACATGCATCTAATTTTGCACTAACAATTTAAGATGCTGCATTCAGTATTCCAGGATGAAGAAGATGGGGTGTCGGAAAGCAGACACCCATTTACCTTCATACATCTTAAGGCACCATGAGCTTACAGGTGTTCTATTAACCAGATCACATAGTGTATCTTGCAAGGTTTAGTCTGAAGTCCTTTATTGTAAAACATGATCCCATATAGAATCAATCCCATATAGTTCAATGTGTAGACCAGGCACCTTCTGGTGATTAAACTGCTATCTTCGTTGCAACCAACCTACTTCCAGGTTATTTCTCACACTTGGCTGGATTTCCTGTGACACTCACCCTAAATCTCTTTAAACCTTTCTTATCAGCTGCCAGATTTTATAATTCAATCTTCTATGAGCATGACTCTCTCTAATCATAGTTAAAATGACAGAGATGCTCCTTTATCTGAGGGATATGATTGTGAACTTCCTTTTCACTAGGGAAATAACATAATTTTTTAAAAAACAGGTGTCTGCAAATTCATGAACACAGACTTCCTTGCTGTGTGACAACAAATTCTTCACTCTCTAGACACTAACTGGGTGCCCTACAAATCAGTTTAATTCTTCTGACACTACGTAGTATCAGATTCTATGAGATAAGGACTAAATTTTACACCTTTGTCCTTACTTCAGACACCAGTTCCAAACCCCAGGGAGTTGCCTCTACTTCCCACCAATAACCTATAAAACTGGGGGTTTTCACAACCCCTCTTTAGTGGGACTAATTATCCACAATAGTTAAGAAAACTTAGGAAAGTGCTTACTAATACTAGTTTGTGGATACACCCCAGAAACCACCCAATGGAAAATTCAAGTTTCCACCCCCAACCACCAGAATGTATTCATAAACACAGAAGCTCCCCAAATCAAATGCTCATAGTTTGGGAGAGGTGGTATTGGGTGTGATGTTGATCCCTGTGGCCATAGGTGATAGAGAGTCACCTCACCCCAGAGGCTATTGAGTCCAGCCCAAAGTTCCAACTGCCTAGCCATAGGAAGACACTCCTATGTCCAAGCTGTTTAGGAACCTACTGCTACTGGTCATTTTATTAGCATACAAACCATTACTCAGGAAATCACAAGTGTTTTAGGAGCTATGTGTAACAAAAGAAAGGAAGACAAAATATATTTTCTCTTTTATCACATGAAATAATGAAAATTATAAAGCATAGTGCCTGACAATTAAATGAGCATGAAGCAGACTAACAGAGACATCCCACTCCTTCTCGGCAGACACCCACAATGCCCCTTAACAGATATCACATGAGGACTGGGGAGAACACCGAGCAGTTAAGAGCTTATTCACTTCTTTCAGGACACCAGTGTTCAGTTTCCAGCCATCAAGCCAGACAGTTCACAATTGTCTATAACTCCAGTTTCATGACATTTCACCCTCTTCTGGCCTCAAAGGGTAGTTGCTTTCAAATGTATATACCTCTACACACACACACACACACACACACACACACACACACACACACACACACACACAGAGAGAGAGAGAGAGAGAGAGAGAGAGAGAGAGGTGGGGGAGAGGGGGAGAGAGACAAAGACAGAGACAGAGACATCGAGAACCAATTAGTCAATCCAAAGTAAAGCTTTAAAACAAGCCATCCGTGGATTTGTTCAAGATTTTAGAAGCTATGTCATGTGATACCCAGTAAGTTCTTACATTCCCCTTACCTGCCAGCAAAATGAGCCTTAGCTTGACTTTCTGTTCTACTCTTTGGTTCCAAGTGAATTAAGTTATGGCCTTGTTCAAATTTTTTTTCTGTCCCACCATAGCATCTGATTCAGTATCTTTCCAGGCATTCATATTTGTTTGCTAATTAATTTAAAAGATTTGTGAAATGACTAATCACTGAGGAAGATGATGATGGTGGTGATAAAAATAATATCATTTAAATAACATTTATAATTCATCAGGAACTTTAGTAGATATTTTATGTTTAATAATTAATTTATATGAAACAGTTATAAAAGAGAATAAGCACATTCTCAGAACAGGAGGAAACTGAAATTTAGTGAAAAGAGATGGAAGAGATGCCTCGGGTCATTCAGAAAAGATGAAAAACTGTTACCTGGCTCCTAATCTCCGGAAGGTTTGGACAAAGTAGAATTCTGAAGGCATCGTTAATACGATCTTTTTCAATGATCAAGAGGGAAGATTGATTTTGTTCCTTACAGAATGGCTTTCTTCATTTGTAAGCTCTTCTCGAAAGTTCTATCTTTCTGGCAATTAAGATTCATAACATGCCCATTTGGGTACTTGTAGAATTTTTTTTTTTAAAGTCATCTGTCTATCAGAGAATGACTGTGAGAAGACTAAAAGCAAATCAAACTTGGTGTATTTACATTCAAGATCTACTTCATATACCTATGATGCTGCAGGAAAAACATGCCTTAGACTATGGATGTGACCTACCTTAAATAGGCCTGCTCGTGAAAGATGCCCTTTGACAGAAGAAGCTGATTTCTGTTCTGTCCTTTACTCCACAACTCTTTTACATTGACCATGTCTACTGAGTTCCAACCGTTTTTGTCACTATTTAGATATAGCTTAGAGAATGACCTATTTTCGGTCATTCTAAAAGGGGGATTTTGGTATCTCTCAAAAAAGTTCAGATCATGTATGTTGAAAATCTTCCTGTTGATAGAGCGGTTTCTATTTGAAAATTTACTTAGTTGGTAAGGAGTTGTTGTATCTTTGTTAGAGAAATAATAGCACTTGTCTCTTTCAGTTTATCAGACTATGGAGTCATGATTAACTTGTTGTGGATGTACCAAATAACAGCTTTGATAGTATTTTCTGTCTGAGGTTAATGACCTTTACAACTTAATGGCTATTATGCATCTAAAATTTGTGGTATTTTGACGTTAACAAAAGAATTTACAGAAGAATAAAAGAAGGAAAAATTTTTCACTAACCGTAATATTGTAATAATCAAGCCACACAAACAAGAAAAACTAGCAAAACGGGAGGGTAAAGGGAACTTTCGGGATAGCATTTGAAATGTAAATAAAGAAAATATCTAATAAATTTTCTTTAAAAGCGTAGAATGGAGTTTATTATTGAAAATAGTTCAAATTTCCACCTTGACCAAGAATCAAAGGGTAAGTAAGCCTACCCACCCCTTCATAGACAGGGCCTCACTGCTTATTCATTTTGAAAGGTAAAATTTAATCCCATGTTATTTTTTTTTCTGTGGGAGATAATAAAGGCAATGGGCATTTGTAAAGGTCAGAGACACAGAGCATCTTCAGGTTTCTTTACATGGCCCTGGACCTATTTTCTTTGCCTGATTCCAATCATGTATAGTCACATCTGTAAACATGTTTATCATTTCATTTTTAATAATTTGCGTTGTTGATATATGTTCTTTGTTATCCTTATCAGGGCATTTGTTAATGTGAGGTCTAGATTTAAAATATATAAGTTTGGAGGTGGTAGTTTCATATTTTCGAATAGTATTTAGATTGATACAAATTTAGAAACAGTTTAAGCTAAATTTTCCTTAAGACAGGGTATGCAAAGCAGTGGAGTATAAATTCTAAGACTTGGAACTGCACGAGTGGAGAATTTTGGCTTGAAATTCTCATTAGTTTTATCTTTATTAATATTTATCATTCAAATATTATACCAAGTTATGTACCGACCCGCAGACTTCACATATATCACTGTTGAATAAGTTCCTGCCTTATTTTTACCATTGTGATTGGTAGCCCTATGTGGACCTAGATACATATAGTTGTCTCAGTGTCCTGTGCATCAGTGCATGAGAATCAAAATCCATGGCAACAATAGCAGATCTCACTTCTGACCTTCATGTATGCATTCTTACACATCTTGGTCTTTAGAATATTATTTTTGTTTTTTCACCAACAATGCATCAAAAATACATAATTGAGTTCAATTATTAAGAGAATATTTTATGTAACTGAGCTTTCACGCTACACAGTAACTTTGTATTTCCACCATAATTAAACATAATTGTTTAATTAACACATAATTAAATACATAAAATAAATTGAATTAATATATAACTTTAATTATTTTAAATGAGTTTCTTCTTTTATATCTTTTTAGTTTATTATCTTTCCCTCCTCTTTACCTCGTAACTTTCCAAGACACAGCTTTTAATGAGTGAACTCATGGTTGTATCATTAGTGTCTACAACAATGTCGGACAAATATCAAATGCTGAAAAAGAACTCTAAAATAAATAAATGAGTGGATATGCATGTATACATTAGATATATACTATACATATAAATATACATTTTTAAAGAATCTGTATTGTATTAATTTGAATCTTTTACTTTTAAAATCATTTATTGGGTCACAGAAGACCAAATTTTTATTATGTGATCAGTGTACTCTTAAGACTAAATCAGTATCATAAAAATTAAGAAATTCATTACACTGAGCATCCAGTAGAAAGATAAATGGATGTTCTTTGGAAAAGTTGGTTATTAATATGACAGAAACATCAGATAAATAAAGATGTGTAAAGCCTGAGTTATTGTAATATATATATTCAATGTTAACCTTAATTTCAGGTTGTCATTCTGGTTTGCATCATTAACGCATCGTTTCCCTGGTGGGATTGAAAGGTGCAGTATTAAAGACTGTCACATGCAGGTTTGAGGCACCTGGCATTACCTTACTATGACTGACATGGGCATTGGGCACCCCCTCATAGCCTCTGCCAGCATGCCTTTATCTTGAGTAAAGGAAAAGATTGGATAATTGGATGCTTGAACAAAACTCCATGTATTTGCATCTGATGGAAGCAAAAGCATGTGTTCAAGAATGTAAATCTGAGGGAGAATGGTTGCTTTCTCTGAAGAACACAAAGTGAGTCTGAAAGACAATGTGTCTTGGGTAACATTTCTGGACTTCAGTCAGTTTATCTATAAAATAAAATGACATCCTAACACATGCCCCTTCTAATCCTATATAATAATCATCAGATATTACACATACTTGTAGATCTCTTTGAAGAGCAAACTAAATGTTAGAATAAAATACCTTTCATTTATGGAATATAGTATAAGGTAAACTTTCAAAAGATTTTTAAACACTTGAATTATAAATGCAATTTATTTACCCATTGTTATAAACATAACCCATATAGAATTCTTTGCAAAACAAAACAAAGAAGAAATACATGTCCAATCAATGGGAGGAGAAAAGTGAAGCACTCTAGAGTCATTTAGAGTGACTTAGCATCCCTTCTAGTCTAGAGTTCGGTAAGGGTAATGATTACAACTTTGGTGTCACTTTTCTTCTGTTGAATTCACTCTTCTTCCCATTTTGAGCAATGCCACTGTCCCCTCATTGGGTAACATTTTAACCCATTTCCATTATGTCTAGTTCATAACCACTAGTCAACAACAGATAATGAATGAAGGTTCTTAGTATATGACAAACTTTACCTATCAAAATGTCTGATAACTGACCTCTCTACTTTTCCTAAGCAGAAAAATGGGATACAAAACAGAAGTAAATAATATCAGGCATGACACAAGGTGACACACACTCACGCCATTATCAATAAAAATTCAAAAAAGCAATATACCATGAACAAATCCATGTTCATGTATAAGATTGTTAAACCATAGAACTAAACTGGATCCATGAAAGACAAATCATGCAAAGTCATACACCTCTGACTTCTTTTGGTAGGATGTGCAAGGTTTATTTTATATTAGGATTAGCCCACTATCTTCCACATAAGGTTTTCTGGGATTGTGATGTGCTTAGAGGCTCTCTGGCTACTTGGCATCTAATGATACTGGTTCAGACTACTCTGATCCCTAAAAATTGAGATTTACCCTGTGACCAGAATTTTGGCAGATCTCACATTACTTAGCCAAGGCTTGATCTTCTCCTTGTCCTGTTATCATGAGACTAAAGCGAGCTATCCTTACCCCCAGTGGTGGATGAATGAAGTTCTTATTTTATGCAGATCCATGGGCCAGGCCCACAACACCAGCAAAACTCAGACTACAAGGCTATGATTTTATCACTGCCTCGCTGGTCTGAGTAATAAGCACTACCTCCGTACCACCAACATCTACTACGCAAACTGCTTGCTGGACTTCACTTTGAGTATCATTGTTTTCAAAAGAATGATACTGGTCTCCCATAATTCTAAGCTTGCTTTCTCCCATAATTCTAAGCTTGCTTTCTTTATTGTATCATGAAATCTTCCAAATACCAAACTGTGTCATTGTGGAGCCTCAGTATTAAACCAAAGTCATCTTAATGCCTCAGTCAGTTGTGTGCCCCAACAGTCAAGGAATGTATGACATAGGAACTAAACCATCCTTAGATACTTAGATCTTCTCTATTCTCTTTATATGACCTTGACCTTAGACCATGAGTAATCATTTCTCTTTCCATTCAAGCCTTACTTCAGTGTACAACTATAAACAGTCTTCTGGATCATGTAAAGATTAAATTTTGTTAAACACACCTGCAATACCTCTCACTTGCTCTAGACTAAACACATCACATAAAAATTAAATCAAATATGACCTAACACTCTCTTTAGAAATAACTAAGCACTTATCAGATAGAAACATTGTTTGGGTCAATCTTGCTAATCCTATTGTGTTTCTTATGCTTCTGTCATCTATAAATACAACTTAAAGCGATAAACCATCGGTCTTCTGTTTGAGGAAAAGTGGCTTGTGCAGTATCATATTTTATGTCTAAAACAGAGTAAGGAGTTTAGAGTAAAGAATCTGGGTGACTGATGAGGTAAGATTTGGGGTGAGTATTGAAGGTAAGTATTACTTTCTCTACAGAGCATTAAGGGGAGACCACAAGTCCCCCAAATCCCATACTTTGTTGGATCTGATGAAGAGAAAATAGAATGTAGCAAGGAACCAAAGAGAAAAACAAGATCCCTAGTTACCTCCACTGACTATAGATCTAACACATATCAGCCAATCACACCATTCCAAAGCTCGCAGAAACTTCTCCAAAATTTCCATCAATTCAGTCAAATACTTTAGACACAGCTGAGTTCTTGCCAACGTGCTTCTAAATGTGAAATGCTTAAATTTTAGAGTTCAGTGAAAGACTAGCATTAAGCAGGAAACTAAGTATTTAAAACAGAAATAACATGGGGGAAAGAGAATGTAGGTGAATCATTACAAATTAAGAAAATGTTGAAATATATGGAAAACTGGTGGGGGCCAATTGGGCTTCATATTTATACATGAACCAATTGCCTACATTGAGTCTACATCTTTTGTGACTAACTGTTATGGCCTGCTAACCACTCTAGCTCCAGTTATAATTAGGGTACATGGAGATGATCTTTACTATGGCTAAACTATAAAGCTGACTTAGTAAAAGGTTTTCTTTGACTTGGTCCACTTTCCGCAGCTGAAACAGCATACCCGAGGTTGGGTAATTTCTTTTATAAAAAAAGAAAGAAAGAAAGAAAGAAAGAAAAGAAAAAGAAAAAGAAAAGAAAAGTTAAGAAAAGAAAAGAATTTATTTGACCACAGTTCTGGAAATTTGGATTTCCAAGAGGATGACATCACAGCATAAACATTCATGCTTTTCTAATCTTGGATTGGAAGGTAGAGGTGCAAAAGACAGAAAATGTGCACAGACGAGGGAATCAACATTTCTATTATAACCATTTTCATGGCCAACCTTCAGCAATAGAGACATTAATCCATTCAGAAGATCAGAACCTTCATGATCTAAGCCTTCCTAACCTGCCACCTTCCAACACTACTGTATTTTGGGTTAAAATTTTAAGCATTCATGTTGGGGAACATATTCTGACCATAGATCTCTGGATATTCCCCTTCTAAGAGGGTCATGTTAGATGTTAGTGTCAGAGAATTGAATTCACCACTGCCATTACCCTTGCCAGATGTGTATTAGGATCTTTTTGTAGAGGCTAGCGAACTGACTCCCTCCATCCAACTCCTTTAGACACCTCTCATAGCACATTTTCTGGCTAAGTTCTATACCAGGCCTGAGAACTAATACTACCTTATGGTTGCGAGCTCAGATGTGGCCCATGCCTGGGAGCTGGGCAGAGAAACATCAAGTCAGCTTGGTGGCAACTTTATTATTCCTTTTTGGACAATGCCTCAATCTCATCCTGCTCAACTTTTGGCTGTATGAGCCACATGTCTTAGTTTTTCTCCAGTTTGTGAAACCCTCTTGCAAGCCTTTTTACTACAGAGAGAGATTATGTGCTTTGCAATCTTTCAGGGGGTTATAACCCCTGAAGTCTACTCTGTTGTGAGGTTAGGCTTCTTTAGTAAGTACTCTTCCTTTCCATGCTTAACTTGGCATGGATTGGCTCCCTCCCCATTATACCAGGCATCATCAACTTGACCAGCTTATACTTCTATGACCATGTTTTGATGCTCTACCCTACCTGAGTTTAGCTGCCCCGCCTTTGTGTTCACTTTGCTTTGTTCTACACACTGCTTTCTCTTTAATTATTCTGATCTCAGTTTCACCTGTCCAAAGTCCCCTCTGCTCCACGAATCTGCATCTCACTAATCCCTGACTTCATCCAGATGGCACTGTAATATCTGTTGTCATGGTACTGTCTGAAAGAGTATGAGGGGATGAAAAAGTAGGTATAAAATTAACTCAACTCTTGGATGCAGAGTCTTAGCATTTCATCAGAAAATATGACAATAAAGAAAAAAGTCACAACCCAAGGCAAATTATAATAACAATAGAATAGAACAAAGAGAGTTCACCATTATACTCCATGTGTCCTGTAAATACCCTGATTCTATTTCTTTTTAAGAATTATTACAATGTTTCCAAGTATCTACCTCAGGCCTGTTAGTGACTCTACTTGAGAAGAATTGGCTTATGAGAAATGATAAATTTTAACCTATAGAGGACATACTATTCAATCCTCTTTATTATTATCTTAGATGTATATGCTGGACAAAAACTTCACACATTCTACCTATAGTTTGCTTCACATATTTTTGAAAGCTTGCCTCAGATTTGGAATGATAAAAACATGTCTTCGGCCTTCTACTTCATAACACAGAACAAAATATATTTACATCTGACATCTAATGTCTCCCTTGTGTGAAAAACCCTGTTAATCTACTTTATAAAACAAAATAAATTGGCTAAGAACTTAGTGACACAGAATCGCTCCTTTCAGGTTGGGTGTGAGAGCCTGAGTTGTTCTCCACATCAGATAGCTCAGATATTGTTCAGTTATAAAAAGAACCTAGACCCTTTTTTGCCTAATGACCACCATGAATAGGGCACTATAAGTATGTAATTAGGCAAATCTGGAAAGAGGTAGAATGACTCAAAAATAAAGTAACAAATTTTAACCAGGACATTAAAGTCTGTTCTTAACCTGGTACCCATCAACCAATCAGTCCTTGCCCCCTGCCTTTGAGAACTAGGCATTTCAGATAATCTTTCACTTGAGAAGGTTTGTGGCTCCATAGCTAATAAATGTATGGCTTTTAATACAATAATATTTTAGACAGATGGCTATTTCAATGGTCTCTGTTCTAGTATTTATGGTCCATATTTATGAAGCTATGGTGGCATTTTGCACAAACTTAAATATACAAGTCTATGGAATTCTTAAAGTTAACACCATCCCTGTCTCCACTGTTATAGAGTGCTGTCTTCCCTGTCTTTTTGTCCCTTGAGTTTTCCTGTCTTTCTTTCTTTCTTTTCTTTTTTTTTTTTTTTATTTCTTCTTTTCTTGCTCTTGTTAGGATTACTTGACTATTTGATTATTTTGATAGAGTTTTCCAAAGATTTGCCGTCAGAATGATTTTACTGACATTTAAACACATTATTAAGGAAATAGAACATTGCTCAAAGGTCATAGTTTGGATTTGAAGTTTAAAGGATTTCATGTTGTTTGGTAAAGGAATCATAAATGTCATCTCTCCAAAAGCAGCACTCCCATAGTCAACGACAATTGGATTTATTAAAAATCTGAGTTTCTTAAGCTTTACCATGCAACATTTGTCAAAACTAATGAAAAATAAGAAAGAAAATATTGAAGCTTCTGCAAAGTTATTGTTCAGTATGCTTCCATCTCTGCCTACCATTACGTGATACCCAAGCACCTGATACCTGTGAAAATACTTTGGAATGTACAGTGTGCAGCCAACATCTTACAAAATAGGGTACCAACATATTCACTCAATAGTTCACATTTCCTTAAAAGATGATCAGCCCCAACCTCCCAGCTGTTATTTTGGAACTAAAAATAGGAGACATTCAATGTGTCAAAGTTGATTTACTAGTTTAAACTTGAATAAATCACCTAATAGACTTCTACCACAAAAGGGTTCTTTGGGATCAATTCTTAATCATGAATGAGGTCATGAAGAAGCATCTCACTAAACAAAGAGAAGTTCTAGCAGTTCATTCCAACACATCTGTCTACATATAATAGGCATTTGTATAAAAGAGACTGAATTGAAAAAGAGTGAAGTATGTGACTCAAGTCAACCCTGGTCCTCCCACCAGGACACATTAACATCTGTATCAACAACTGCATAGGAGGGAGAGTTCCTGCCTACCCAAGTTCTTATAAGGATATAAATTTTGGGTGTTAACTTCCTAAATACAATTGAAAACAACTTGAATATTGAAATGTTTTTGCAATTCATCATATTTACAAAAATAAATCCATCAAGACACCCAATAAATTAGTCTTGATGAGATTTGTAATGAGGCATTAAAGATAATCTAAGTAAACTGTGGGAACACTGGCAAAATATATGCAGTGTGGCATATCCAGCCATGCCTTATAGTTTATGCAAATAATTAAACAAGAAATATTTTAAATAAGCAAGAAATTTTAATCTCAAAAGAACCTAGACAAAGCAGATTTAATATTCTTGATTACCTAACCAAGTTCAGAGCTATTATACCCCGGGTGGAAATTACAATAGCTGGAAAGAAAACACCTTTTCTTAGCACTCAAATTTATTGATTCTGTTTTTATCACAAGTGAAAATTAAAGACATTTAGTATAAATGAAGTCATATTTAGCTTCTTAAAATTCCAGGCCAGTGTAGAGTTTAATATACTTTTTGGTTTCCATAGAAAGCTGCTCATTACAGGGACTAATGGAAGAAAAAATAATTATCCCTATTGTTGTTTCTGTGGCGTGCCCAGAGATATCATTTTACACAATTGTCAGAACTACTGATAATACTTCTAAACAGACCACGGAAGATCATTTGTGGGTGAAAATTCTCATTTCTTTAAAAGCCAAAGTTATTTCCTTTTTGTAATGAGATGGAATTTTATAACTTGATAAGCTTTTGTGGTTTATTTTACATATAGTATGGTGTGTTATATCTCAGAGGATACATACACACATACATATAGAGACAGAAAGAGAGAGAGCTACAATATATGCATATACAGCTATAATAGCTACATATGTACTTGAAATGTAATTACTCTTCTTTTGGACTTGCAAGCCAGTCAATTTAACAATATAATGAGCCTTACCTGGTAATAAAAATAGATGGACTTGCATAGGTCAACAAGACTCACTGCCAACAATTCATAGGTTACTCTATATGTCATGGTCTGGGCATAGAACACACTTAACATTAGGTAAATGCAGTCATTCTGAAATGGGATTCGAGATCTCTATTCTAATGGGAAAGAAGTAATAGCATCCAGATTATCATCAAGATTCTCCCATCATTACAAATTTTAGGAAAGCCTCTACTCTCCACACCTTAGGTCCTATACCACTGTACATATAGGAACCTGCTGGACCCACACATCATTTCTAAATCATTTCCATAGTGCAAAGATAATACCAGCAATGACAGAAAGACTTTTAAATCTAGAGTATAAAGAGGAGAAAAGAACCTTTGGCCTATGGCAGTACCTCTCAACCTTCCTAACACCATAACCTTTCAATTCAGTTCCTCATGCTGTGGTGGCTCCCACCTATAAAATCATTTCATTGCTACATCATAACTGTAATTTTGCGATGTTATGAATTGTAATGTAAATATCTGATATTTTACTCCTGAGGGGGTTACAACCCAAAAGTTGGAAACCACCTACCTATGGTGGTCTTGGGTCACAACTTCTGTTCTGCACAGCGGCATGTTTTTGAAGGATAAGTTTCTGGATTTGTAAGAAACTTAACATCTGTATGACATCTGTAGATATGTGAGGTTGCATGCCATAAGCCTCTCATTTGTGTGTGTGGCTTCCTGGCCCTATGGGTTGGGTGTTGTGGTTCTTAGTAACTCACATTCAAACCAAGTGAAACTTTCGAAGGTTTTAAAGGCCATTGTCATCAGATGTAAACTCCAGGAAATAAACAGATCTTGTCTCATACTTTAGCACAGCTATTATCTTCATTTCATTCCAAACTGAGTTGAAAATCTATAAACATAATCTCTCTCCCTCTCTCTCTCTCTCTCTCTCTCTCTCTCTCTCTCTCTCCCTCCCTCCCTCTCTCTCTCCTGCCTTTATGAGTTTGAAGTACTTTACACTTCTTTCATGTCAAAATATGTGTCTCAGGTGAGATGGGGAATTTGAAGAACAGAAACATAGAGAAGTACAGAAATTATGAAAATATATACATAATTCACTCTTTTGTGCAAACCTACTCATCCTAACCTTGACAAGGTAAACTATACTCAAAGAAATGGAAAATAATGCTAGACAAGGTTAGGATAAGAAAATGAATAGAAGGGCTCTGTACACAGATCTCCAAGATCAAGGCCTCTTGACACAACAGGACTCATAGTAATTGCCTCTAATTATATGCAGAGTTATTACACTTATTACAGTTAAAGTATGCAAAGCAAAACACAATCTTGGGGAGAGATATCTTTGATAAAGTCTTAAGGAAACCAGGCTCTAGCTTCAAATGGTCTTTTTCCTGCTGACCCTCATACAGAATTTCATCACCCTGCATTCAATGGAAATAGTATGTAGAGAGAAATATGTCTCAGGGATGAATACTATCATTCTATAGGAAGCTGGTCATGTGAGAATTCATATCTGCTATATATTCCAGAGCAAGTATTCAGCATGAAGAAATGGCTCACACAATCTCTGCACTGTTACCACTCTTATTATTTACACAAAGTTTTATGTCAATGAAGGGTACTGTTTACCAGCTAAGTCCTCAGACACCAACAGTGAGAACCTTTGATAACAGACCTTGCAAAGAATGGGCAATTCCAGTCCTGTTGCAGAAGCTAATTTCTGCTTACCTTAAGTTTTATTACCCTATTCTATGAGCAGAACTGCACAAAGCCACCAACTCTATCATGTCTGGAAAATGAAATTAGAACTGACATGTATCCACATGTGGAAAATACATTCCCCATTCCCCATCTTCTGAGAAAAAGCTGGAAGGTATGGAAGCACCTGCTTCAATTGTAAATTTAAAAGCCATCTTATAGAAAGGACAAATTAGGTTCATGCTTACAATTAAACTTTCTGTTTACTCTGTTACTAAAGGACTGGGCTATGCCTACTTGTAGCCTTAACCATAAATGCTTTTATACTGCCTTTTCCAGGAATGGTTATAATGTCTTTGTTTCAAAAAGTTAATAACCATCATGTAACCTTACTTTTGTTTCAAAAAGGTTGTTATGGCTACCTTATTATAAATACCTGTTGTTGTGCTCACCTCTCACTATGTCTTTGTTTCAAGAGTCTTTAGCACTAACTTGTTGTACTTCCAGCTTCTGCTCCTGTAACCCAGATTATTTTGCATTCTGGTCTTCCTCATACTTAATGCTGACCCCTCAAACACCACTTAAAGGGGAGCGATCCCATATACACACACACAAACATACTTGCTTTAATTAATTACTTGCTTTAATTAATTTTACATCATGATTTGGGCTGGTGGTCATTCTTCTTCCACCTTTAAAATTAACAAAGAGAATCAGGAAGAAGAATTTGTGAGATAGGAGTCCCTCATGAGTTCTTCTTCCAACATGCTTTGAGTTTTTTCTTGTATTTGAAAAGAAGGTGTAACTCAAAAGCCTTTACTTAAAGAGTATGCAGGGGTTAACCATGGCTCCAGCTGGATGTATAGCAGAGTATTGCTTTATCTGGCATCACTGGAAGGGGAGCCCCTTTGGTCCTACGGAGGCTTGAAGACTCAAGATAGGGGAATACTAGGGCACTGAATCAGGACTGGGTGGGCGGGCAGGTAGGGGAGCACCCTCATAGAGGCAGGGGGAGGGATGAAGGGGTGGAGGCTTGTGGAGGGGATATTGGGAAGGGGGATAACATTTGACATGTAAATAAATAAGATAACCAATTAAAAATGAAAAAAAAAAAGGTTAAAAACAAAAACTTGGTGAAATTTTACTTAATTTTTCAGTTCAACTTACCCAAAAGAATTTTCCTATAACAAAGTTTCAACAATCTAGGATCCATTTTCCAGATAACTTGTTTGATCAATTTTATGGATGGCTTACAGCAGAGAAGGACAAACCCACTTTTAACCATGTAAACTGTCTACCTTTACTTTTGGCCCATACCAATTTTAAGCCCCATGGATGAGAAGACAATGCAATTATGATTTTCTCCAAGAGTAAGAAACACATTTCCACTTGCCCCTTCTCTCTCCTGGCATTACTCAGCCTCTCTTTCTTTGTGCAATACAATTGATTATGTCTAGAAACTACTTTCTAGAATGTTTTATTTTTAATTCTACTGCACTTCTCCATCTTCTTCATACCCTGCTTCTCTATGTCTCCATCAAGACACACTGTTGGTAATATGTATCCCAACCCCCTTACCAATGCACAATCCCATGGGCCAGAGTTTCTCCATGAATATAATGACAAACCTTGAGAGGAAATTGTCTTACATTTACCAAGGTAAATCGCAGACGTTCACATCAGGAGGAAAGGAAAAGGCAATAATGGGAAGATATTTGTGAGCAAAGAGACAACAGGGAAGCGTGGAGCAGCAGCATGTCGTATGTTTACACTTGAATTCAGTGAAGGAAGGGTGGCATACAACTTACCATATCTGGACATGGGGTCTCAAGAACAAGCTTGGATATCCAAAGTTAAAAACAAAGTCTAAATTCAATACTGGCAAAATCAGCCAGGAGAGGAGAAATTACATTTCAATAGTTCCTAAATGAGCTATGAAACATAGGTCTGGACTTTGTGCATTAATGGGATAGAAGAAAAAAAAAAAGAAAGGAAAAGGGAATAAGGGAAAGAAAGTCTCAGGTACTTGATATAAGCTTGATATATTGCATATGATATTCCTCTTGTATAGCTATCTCCAGAATTACTATAAAACATACCTCCTGTAAAGACCTACAAAGGCCAATCTCATATGATTAGCAATTTGCTATGTTATCAATTAGGCTTCTACCTTTTTTTTTTTCATTATTAAAATTGTCCTAGCTTTCTTGGAACATACTTCAGGAAACAAATGCTATCCATTCCTTGGACTGTTTTGGATTTCATACAATGCCAATATGTAAGCTGACTTGCACCTTTCCAAAATGTGCCATTTTGTGAATATTCTCCCCAGTCTTTATTGCTTGTGAGCCAATTATGGTACCATGTGAACACAACTGCATGAAATAAGCACTCAGGTAATATCCATAAAAGAATGGAAAATATCAGTGTTAAGGGGGAGGAGATATCCATTTCATAAGAGAAAGAGTTTAAAGGTAGAAATCTTTCTGCCCTCTAAATCAGCCACATGTGAATGAGAAAGAGAATATAAGGAACTCACCTTCTTATCCCTGGTGAGTCCAAAGTTCTACAAACACAGTGTGACCCAGGATTTCTCCTCCCATCTTTCTCATTTCTTTACTGTTACAACTTACTGAACTTTACTATATTTGGTTTTCTTTTCTATAAATAGGCATGAGTAGAGAATGAACACAAATGACCTGAAAGTGAAATTCTAGTTGTATGTGATAAAAGAACTATTTCTTACTTCTTGAACCATTTCTCCTTCCTTGCCCATTAAGATGAGCTACGTATGTATGCTTATCAGGGAGCTCAGAGGAAAAGTTCTGCCTTTGCATGAAGAAAATCAAATTCCAACTCAGCCAGAACTCTAACCCAGCCTAACTGAATAGCAGGTGAGAGCAGGGATTTTAAGGAAGCTATTTATTTTTCTAGAGCTCCCAAATAGGTTTTAAGGTCTGTGTGCAATTTTAACAGATTTATTATCTCAATACCTTTGTGAAATGGATTCAACCGGCAGTGACAGTTTTAAAGTATGATTATGTGTACATTTATTGTTAAAAGATAATTATTATAGTTTATTATAGTTATGTATATATACAAGGTGTGTGTGTGTGTGTGTGTGTGTGTGTGTGTGTGTGCATGCGTGTGTGAGTATAGATGCCCTTAGAGTCTACAGAGGATATCAGATCTCCTGAAACTGGACATACATGCAGTTGTCAGGCTCCCAACATAGCTGCTAAGACTGAATTTGGGTCCCATGTAAGAATGTGCTCTTACTGTTGAGCCATCTCACCAGAACTAAATTTAATTTTGAAGTAAGAAAAAAAAAAAAAAGACAAACAAACCAAAAATCAAAAACCTGAAATCAAAGGCATTAAAGGTATTAGATTAGTATAGCCCCAGGAGTGCTGGACTTAGACTCAATTTCTGAAACGGAGTTCGTGTATCAGGTACTTTTTCCTAAGTAGTAGCATCCTTCTTTCCTAAAAGTAGCATCCTTCTACGTTAGGACTTAACTATCAGGGTCAAAGTGAGAGGAAGAAAAGAAAAATCACAGCTTCTTAAGGATTCAAAATAAATCAGATTTCATACTCTCCTTGGCCTTGTAAAAGGTAAGTCTGACAAACCTATGCTGACAAAGTCAAAACTAGTGGAAAGTCTTTTGAGGGCTTTAGTAGACTTGTATGATATGATATTTGCAATAGATCTAAAAGGTTATCTGTGTAGCTTTCTGGCCACTGTGTCCTGCCTGATACCCTCTCACTCATTCCTTTTTGTTCCTGCTTCTCCTGCATTATCAGCATCTCACCATCAGCCCTCAGAGCGGTATGATAGCTGTG
Organism: Mus pahari; assembly: GCF_900095145.1. NCBI lineage: Eukaryota > Metazoa > Chordata > Mammalia > Rodentia > Muridae > Mus > Mus pahari. The sequence continues at coordinate 5,518,792 of NC_034596.1, read as the reverse complement.
CACACCTAACCTTTAGTAGGCATGTGCATGCTTTAAAGGTTTTATATTTGATTCTGTGTTATAGGAAATAAGCAAAGCTGGGCTCAGAAGACATGCCAACAAATAATTTAGTAGCACTTCTGAGCATCCAAATTAAAACAGTAGTGTTTTATTATTTTCCTATTTCACTTAATTGTTACCTTTAATTTAGCTATTCTTTCTGGAAGAAAATGAGTTCATAAAATATAAATCAGACTTATCGCCATTCTCTGATTAAAATCTATATACTTTCTTGAATAGGCTCAAATAAATCTGAGCTCATTACTAGACTTTACAAGCAATGCATATACAAGCTGATGGTTCCTTCTCCTTCCTGTCTTCCTTAGTATCAGTTGGAAAGTGCCAGTAAGAAGAGCTACCTCCATGTAGACAGGCCATCCTGCAGGTAACTGAGTCAAAAACTTGTATATAGGAATTCCTCAGCCTGAAATTCCTACATATATAAAAGGGTCTGTATCCTTCAGCCAAAAAGATCCTGTCTACCTCTTTACCTCCTAGAAAAATCTCCCTTGATCATGTCAGCTGACTCTGTCATAGTTTATTTTACAGAAGTATCCTAGTGAGAGTTACTATTGCTTTGACCAAATGAAATAGCCAAAAGCCAACTGGGGAGGAAAGGGTTTATTCAGCCAATGCTTTCCATATTATTGTTCATCGCTGAAGGGAGTCAGAGCAGGAGCTCAAACAGAGCAGGAACCTGGAGGCAGGAGCTGATGCAGTGGCCATGGAGGGGTGCTACTTATTGGCTTGCTCCTCTTGGCTTTCTCAGCCTTTCTTATAAAACCCAGGACAACCAGCCGGGGTTGCCTCCACCCACAGTGAGCTTGCCTACAGCCCAATGTTATGGGGGCATTTTCTCAACTACAGTTCTCACTTCTCAGATGACTCTAGACTGACATAAAATTAGCCAACACGATGGACCCCTTGTCAACTAGGCACACAAATATTTCTATTAAGACATAATCTCCCTTTTTTGGTTCACCCTCACAAACTCAGATTAATAAATACCACAAATATAAACCAAATTATAAACTTAAAATTCCTCAGCTTTAATAATTCAAACATTTAAAAAGTTAAGTCTCTTAAAAACCCAAAGTCTCTTTAAAATATAAACTTTCAAAGTAAACAAATAAAATCTGAATGTCTTTTAAAAGTCCAAAATCTCTCAACTGTGGGCTCCTGTAAATTTAAAAATAAGTTAAACACTTTCTTTTCCCAAGAGGGAAGAGGCAGGGCACAGTCACAATCTGAACAAAGCAAAAACGAAACTTCAACAGTGTAAAAACCTCAGTGAACAATTATCTAGGATGTACTCGTGAATTTCAGGGCTCCTCTAAGGGGCTTATATCACTTTTTAGGTTCCACTCTCTGCAGTACACACAGCTTCCCATCTAGGCTCCACTAGCTGGCTCCACTGGCTGGCTCCACTCCACTGCTGATGCTGTTACTGGTGGTCAGGTAGATAGCACTGGCATTTCTAAATGCTAGGGTCTTCTGCTGCAGCTGGGCTGAGCTCTTCCCAGTAGCCTCCTCCGGGATCTCTCTTCACAGTATCAAGCCTTAGGTTCTCACCAAGAAACTTTAAATCCTGGAACTTCAACTGCCACTGAGGCTGTACCTTCACCAAATGGCCTCTTATGGCTTCTCAGTGTCATACCTCAGTTGCTTTACATGGCCCTGACAGCAGACATGTTCATGCCATCAAGCCCAGTACCACCTGGGTGTCTTTTAAACTACCAAGTTCAGCTGCCAGTGGGTGAGGTTCTACCATGGTTGCCTCTGACCACAGCTTCTGTGACTGACTCTCAGGAAAACACCTCGAAGAAGACTTGACCTCAGTGATGCCAGTCTCTTCTTAATTATTGCTAATTTCTCTGCTCCAGCCAACCAGCATCAGCTATCCCAAGAAAGCAAGGACTTCACTTCAGTGGTTCTGGTCTTTTGTTAATAAACGTTGACTCTTCAGCCCCAGTGACCAGAACCACAGTGTCCTAATTAAAAATAACAGATATGCAAGGGCCCTGATAGTCTTTAAGTAACTTTCAAACTTCCCTCTAGAATTTCACAAGACAAGCCTCCATTGTCTACATTTCTCTCTACATTCTTACCCTTGCAAATGTCCACAGAACAGCTCACCAAGCCTTGAACACTCATTAGCTTTTCTTCCCCAAAGTTCCAAAGTCCATTCATACTTCTACAAAAATCATGGACAGATCTGTCACAGGAAAACCTCATTATCCTGGTGCTAATTTCAGTCCCAGTTAGGGTTACTATTGCTGTGATGAAACAACATGGCCAAATGCAAGTTGGGGAGAAAAAGGTTAATTTGGCCTACACTTCCACATAACCAAAGGAACTCAGGACAGGAAAGCAGAGAAGTCTGGAACCGGGGGCAGGGGCTGATGCCAAGGGCAGTGGAGGGATGCTGCCTACAGGGTTGCTGCTCTAGGCTTGCTCAGCCTGCTTTCTATTTATAAAACATAGGAGCAGAAGCTCAAGGGAGGCACTACCCACCATGGACTGGGCCCGCCCCCACAACCACTAATTAACACTCTACCGGCTTGAGCACAGCCCAGTCTTATGGAAGCATTTACACAATTGGGGTCCTCTCCTCTCAGATGAATCTAGGCTGTGTCAAGTTGACATAAAATGAACCAGCGCAACACATGACCTAGTCATTTTGTGTTTGTTTTCTTGCTTAGTGTATATCTCTTGCAATCAGAAAGAAATCTGGTAAAAGAGAGATGTAGTCTGTTCACTCACTACTCTCAATCTGGGCCTCCAAAACAATCCCCAGCATAGTGTTGTTCATTTACTGTCTTTGCAAGGAAGGAATAAAGGAATGAATAATTCATTCCCTGCTCAAATCCCTCTCAAACTTACTTGTCGGTTATCTTAACCAAATGCTTTTTATATTTTGCTGTGAGAGAGGTATTGATGAGGAGCTCAGTTGTTCTCTGTTTTTATACAGTTTTCACTACACCATACTTTATTTTCTTCAGTTAGTTGATATTTAGCTTTCTAAAATATTTTCCTACAGCTGGATACTTGAGCCCTAGGGAAACACCTGGTTCCCTCCTTTGCTTCAAAGCTCTGCTTGGTACTCACTGACCCCCTACAAGCTTCACCATATAGGCTAAGAAAACTATTATAGGCTGTATTTTTAAAAAAGCCCTGACCTTATTTTAATAAATGTATTTTGGTATGTTTATATATAACATTTGTAAAATACAGTATAATGTGTATTATAACTTATGAAGATGTTAATAAAACAACCTATGATATGTTTTTACTGGCATACAATAAATAAATACATATGTATATAGGAGGTGATGCTGGACATGTAGAGAGGGGAGGGAAAATGATGTTAGTGTATTAATGTATGAAGCTTTCAAGTAAATTAAAAATTTATATTCAAAATGAGCAAATGACTGAGAGAGGAGTTTACAAGTAAGTGAATAAATGCATAAATGGATGAATAAAAGAAAAAAAAAGGATCTTTATCCAGGAAATTCAATCTACAACAAAAAAAATCAGACACTGAATTTTGTTATTATACTTTTAAACTAAAAGATGGTTCATGACATGTATTTTGCTGGCCTTTCTTCTAAAATGTATTAAATGTTTTTACTGAGGCTTTATATCAATGTATACACTATTAATTACTTACTCTGCATAAAATAATTCAAGGATCCAGAAGTAAACACTGATGTGAAATAGAAAGACTAGTCTTAAAATATTTTGATTTAATTATATTCCCCAATAAGAGCTTTGAAGAGCTTATGAAAGTAAGCATGATGCTCACCAGCAAAGCATACTTGTGTATGCACATCATAGGCCAGATGTTCTTCATCAGTGACTAAAAAGCAGCTCTTCATGCTATGTCCGTTCACCTCCATCCTATAACATTCACAAACATAAGGGAACTTATGTGAAGGGGAAAAATAAAAGATGTAAGTTATTATGCAATTGATAATTCAGCTCTAATCATTCTACAAGGGTGAGAACAACAAAAAAGGATAAGAGTGATTGAAAGTCGATCTTTTCCATTTATTTTGTGTATTTTGCCTGCTTGTACGCCTATGGACTGCTAGGATGCCAGGTGCCTGTCTATGCCAAAACAGGCAGTTGGATTCCCTGGAACTAGTTACAGACAGCCACCATGAGGCTATAGGGAAGTGAACCTGCATCCTCCTGGAAAAGGCTTCTTTAAAGTGTGGATGCTTCAGTGATTCTTAGAGGGAGAACAACATACTCACAGGAGAATATATGAGACAAAGTGTGGAGCAGAGACTGAAGGAAAGGTCATCCAGAGACTGCCTCACCTGGGAATCCATCCCATATACAATCACCAAACCCAAACGCTATTGTGGATACCGGGAAGTACTTGCTGACTAGAGCCTGATATGACTGTCTCCTGAGAGGCTCTCTCAGACCTTAGCCAATACAGAGTTGGATGCTCGCAGCCAATGATTGACTGAGCAGGGGTCTCTGATGGGGGTATTGGAGAAGGGATTGTAGGAGCTGAGGGGGTTCATAGCCTCATGGGGGGAGCAACATTGTCAACCGGCCAGACCTCCTGGAGCTTCCGGGGGTCTGTACCACCAACCAAAGAGTACACATGGAGGGACCCATGGCTCCAACCGCATGTGTGGTAGAGGATGGCCTTGGACATCAGTGGGAGGAGCGGCCCTTGGGCCTGAGGGTGTTCGATGACCCAGTGTAGGGGAAAGCCAGAGCGGGAAGATGGGAGAGGGTGGGTGGGTAAGGGAGCACCGAAAGGGGAAACCTGGAAATGGGAAAACATTTGAAATGTAAATATCCAATAAAAATATATATGAATTATATATATCTCAATCCTGTCTTTAGACTATTCCACAGAATGTACTTCAGATGCAAGAGGGAGCTGATATGGAAGTAAACATGTAAGTCAGTATGCAAATGAACAACGTATACAGAAAGATAATTTCTACCAAATAGAGTATTTTGACAAACGCACAGAGGGAGATTTGCCCTTGTGGTGAATCAAATTAAAATTTGTACCGCAATGATAGGTACTTTTCAATCCAACATATTTGCAATGCTGTAAATTAGTACACACCACAACATCAGTTGGCATAAAAGGAAAATGGGCATATTTATATTAAGGTAAATGATCGTAAGTTACCTATAAGTCCTCTCACAGAGATGTGTGTCAATATCTGTTTTCAATGCTTTAACTAATTCCGTAAAGCTTACCACCTTCCCTTCTGACTGCTTGACTTGTATGCTTTCCTGTTACCAGTGTGGTAATGCCATAGTAGGTATTTATGGTTTCTTTTTGAGTTAGCTCAAGTTTCATTTCTGAGACTCTCTGTCTCAATATGGGTAGTGTTGCAGGAGGTGATATCTGATGGTTTTGAAAATGAGGATTTTTGTATGTATGGAAGAAACAGACATGGAAATACAGGATATTGTAAGTAACACACATTTATACTGTTAGAAAATGGGGTGTGGCTTGACCCAGGAAATGGCACTTTGACCACAGATCACAGAAGAACAAGGTGAGAGCTACTGACAGCAGAGGAGTAGAGGAGATAGTAAGGAAAGCAAGGGTGTCTGCTGTGATAAGGCAGATGAATGACCAAAGCTGCAAAGATGAAATGATGAATGGGAAGATCTGGGTCCACAAAGATGAAATGATGAATGGGAAAATTTGGGTCCAAATGCTGATGCCCAGTGGAGTGAGGGGAAGGTTTTATGGGGGAAGAAAATTGCTTGAATCAATCTGAAAAGGCAGGCGCCGTTTTTATCCAAAAATAAGGCAGGCCTGGCTGGCTCTCCTACATGCCAAGTCAACCCAGCCTCAATGTATAAAATGAGGGGGAAAGAGTTAAAAAAACCCCAGAGAAAGTTTATATAGGCATGGGCATGGGTTGGATCAAAGTCAATTAAGAGTGCTTTCATACAGATACATATGCAAACACACACATAGCTTAGAACCTTGGTAGATCCCTTCTCTTTCTGAACCTCAGGCTTGGTATGAATTGAGCTCTTCATACATGGGAGCACACATGAAGTTAGCTCACAGAAGAACTCTGCATATATTGTACTTTTGTTACATCTTACCATCTGTGTCCCAATACCAAACTGCTCCACCATAAAAACTCGCTCTAGTGTTTTAGGTGTTTTAAGGTTGCCTTCTGTATTTGTCCAGATTTGTCACTTTTCAATTTCTTAACTTTAAACCTTCAAGGAAGTCTCCATGCCCAGGATTAATGGGCCAACAGAAAATGGACTCTATGTTGTATGTGTGTGTGGTGGTGGGGGTGTTTGTTTATGTTGATTTTGGCAGAGAGAGGGAGAGAGAGAGAGAGAGAGAGAGAGAGAGAGAGAGAGAGAACAAAAATGCTTGAAATTGGGTGAGGAAGAAGATGGGGAGGAAGTGGGAGAAGTAGGAGAAAGGGAAAGAATACAAACAAAATATACCATATAAAAATAATTTTTAAAATCCTGGAAAGAAAAAAACTTCTGAAAGAATGCTTATAAAATATTAACCCTATACAGCAAATAAAATTGATAATGTTATTCTCTATATCTAAAATAAGAGACTATTTTAATATAGAGATAGTAACTAGTGACTTGCATGTCTCTAGAATTTACATGAATGGTATCATGCTACATTTTTACATTTTTTACAGCTTTTTTATCATTGTAGTCTATGTTCTTGGAACAAATCCATGCCAATTACAAAATTATGTTTCTTATAACAAAAATATCATATACTAAGACATAAATATTGTTCTTTTGTATTCATGTTTCAGCCCTTTCCTATAAAATGATCACACTGTGGATATAGTACTGAAATCCCAAGTAGAAACATATTCAATCTCACAACTTGTAGAATAACTAGCTATACATGATTATACTCTTACCAGTTAAGTTCCACTTGTATTTATAGTGCTATTCACATTTTTTCACATTTTTTAAATTGTATTGTTTAAGATTACAATATAATTACACAGTTTTTCACTTTCCTTTTCTCTCTCCAAACCCACCATAAAGCCCCCACCTCTTGCCTTTTTTCAACTTCATGGCCTCTGTTTCTTTAATTGTTATCTATGGGTATGCGTGTACATGTTTATGTATTTCTAAACACATAAATACAACCTTTTTAGTTCATATGTTGTTGCCTGTACATATATAAGTATATGTATGTGTATGTGTATATGTTTTCAGGCTGACCCTTTGATATTAGAAAACCAGTTGGCATGTTCTTATTTGCAAACACACTAATGGTTATTTCAGTGTTTAGTTTTTATCTCTCTGGTTACAAATGAATGAATGTACTAATTAGTGCTGTCTTGGGGAGGTAGAATAAAAGAGGAGTATTAGAGATTTGCTGAGAATTCAGTATTTGTTTATCCTATAAGCCCACATGTTTCAGTAGTCTTAATATTGGACTGAAGGCCTAGAGGATTTCTGCGGAGCTACTGGTTTTTATTCTAAGATGGAAACTCAAAAAAGTGTTTCTGATGCCTCAGTAACAGAGTAGATAAGATTTATAGAAAAGGCAAATGCAAGGATGCAAAGAGCTAAGTTTCCTTCTCCCATGTCTGTTCATTTATGCTGCCACCAAAAACAGCTGGTCATATTTAGGGCATGTGCTATTGCATTTTTATGTTAACTTGACATAAATCCAGAGCCATCTTGGAGCACAGAACCTGAATTAAGAAAATGCCTCCACTAGATTGGCCTGCAAGAAAGGCTTTGAAGCATTGTTTGATAATGATTGGTTTATGATGGAGGGTTGATGCATGTGGGCTAATCTCACAAGGGGCATCTATTCTTAGAAATTCAAACAGACAACTGAAGAAGAGGCAGAGGAGGGGAAAGCATATTTCTGGCATCTAGACACAGCTTGCCCAAAGACTCAGAGGAAAAAGAAAAAGTTAGTCATTGCCAGGGAGCTTTAAGTTACAGCCTCTGTGAGTGAGTGAGTGTGTGTGTGTGGGGGGGGGGGAGGCTATTTTGTTTAGGAGCTTTGTTTCCTTGATATTCTCCATCCCCTGTTTCCAACAATCTTTCTGACTTCTCTTCTGCAGGTTTTCCTGGGCTCTGAGAACTCTTTGATGAGACATTCCATTTAGGGTTGAGTGTTCCAAGGTCTCCCACTCTTTAGGATGTATAGACACATTGTCTACCTGTGAGTTTCTCTATCCCTTCTCATTTACTGCAGAAGGGAGGTTCTCTGATGGTGGCTGAACAAGACACTGATCTATTAGTATAGCAGAATGTCCCCAGGAAACGTTTTATTGATACAGTCCTTTAGAAGAAGGGTAGTATTTGGTCCCCTACCCAGTCTCTGGCATATCCAAACTCAGTTCTTGACCATCTGTGTTGGGGAGGGTTTTGATCACATGGTGTGGACTTTAATTGTATATTTGGTTAGTTACTCTCACAAAGTTTGTGCCATTACTGCACTAGCACATCTTGCAAGCAGTTACCATTGCAGACTGAAGTGTTTGTAGCTGAGTTTGTGTTTACTGTTCTCCTTTGGTAAAGTGGGAGTGCCTTCTTCTACTGTAAACACTAGTCAATAAGGGTGAAGGCTTTAAGTCCACACCAGCTCAACTGAGGGCCATGTAGATATTGTCTTCAGCAATAGAGCCTTGCCACCATTTTGTGGAAAGAAATCAATAGCCTTTGGCAATAGCCTAAGTTGTTTGGGGGTTTTCATGGGGGCTTCTTTTGGCCAACAGGTTGATTAACATGTAACCCATTACCAGAAATAGATGCTTCATTTGGTGATGGAAAAATGTCCAGTTGGGGTTTCATCTCTTCCATTATTTGCTCCCGTTTAGATTACCTTTATATACGAATATATGTTTAGCAATTTTTTACTGTAGGTTTCCATGTGACCCCTGAAAGGACCTTTAGTTTTATCTGTCCCTTTATCTATTGCCTCCCTCTTATCTGCCCTTCCCCTACTCTCCTTGTTTGATCCTCCCATTCCAGTCCCACACTCCTGGTATAATTATCTATTCTGTTTCCCCTTCCTAGGGAGATCCATTCTTCTGCTTTAGTCCCCTCCTCTCTACTTAGCTTCTGTGAGTTTCACAGATGGACAATTACAGGAATTGTAGCTTGCTTATAGAAGACTAAAGAGCTAACACTGACATATAAGCAAACATATACTATACTTGTCTTTTGGGGTCTGGCTTGTATGTACACTATTAGATATTTTGGGTTGGGTTGGGTTTTGGTTGTTTTTGTTTTGGGTTTTTGGTTTTTCTTTTTTTCTTTTTGTTGTTTTATCAGCTTTCTCACTGAAAAACAAAAACTTTTCTATTCACTTTTCTTTAGCTTCAGGCATTTATTTGAACATTTCAGAGTTTCATTAAATTTGTACAGGTTGTCTCTGCAATATTTGACTAATGATGTCATTATCAGAGAAGACAAGCTCTTAAAGAGAGCTCTGTATAGACCTGCAAATCTTATAAGACATTTTAAGCAAAAACAAACAAACAAACATACAAATAACAGAACAAAAACAGAAAAGTAACACAAATACACACACACACACACACACACACACATCCCTCAGGAAGGAGACACTCATGAATGAAATGAACTATGCATTCAGTTTTAGTCTCTAATGTGACAGCATCCACAAAGTGGAACTCTGGCACCCTGACAGATCATCAGAGGAGAAAGTCCTTAAGATGATTAATAAAGAAATAAAAGGGAGCCATTAGGGGGTGGGGGATCACATTTTCCTAAGCAGATCCAAACTGATCTTGGGTCCAAGGACAGTGGTTCATCTGTTAGCAACAATAGCAAAAGAGCCAAGGAAATATCTGTTAGGCTAAGCGTTTTCTATTCTGAGAAAAGCACAGCAGCATCACCAAGAGAAGGTTATCCCCAAGTGATGGTGCTACTTGGAGAATATTATCTCTGGTTACTATTCTCATTACTATCCTGGTACTGCAATATGTACACCAAAGACTCTGAAAGGATGACTTGACCCTTGCGCAGAGATTTATGAGTTCTCTCCATGCAAGTCTCAGCTGCTTGAGTCATCCCGAAGCACAGATGCTCAAGGGGGCTTCAGAAAAGTCCCCCATTGTTTAATCATCTCTGTTATGAAAGAAATGAAGGTTTAGTTTAAGACGAACAGATTTCATCTTTTAACTTGACTTGTGAGAAATGATCTAAGTATTTAAATTTCTTTGTTTTCAGTGGCCAAATGGTTGATATTGTCAACATGACTCAAGGACAAAATTCAGAGGTCAAAGATCAATGAACTTTTAGATAGAAATTCCTCAGTGTGTGAGTGTGTGTGTGTGTGTGTGTGTGTGTGTGTGTGTGTGTTTGTGTGTGTGTGTGTGTGATAAGAATCAAGATTTACTGGCTAATCTATAATGTCACCTAATTGGACAAGGTGCAAAAATATTTGTCTCAATGCAGCATCTTGTACCAAGCCATTAAGTATCCAGCATCAAGCACATGCTGATACACACGAACAGTGTGATAATTGAATCCTATAGAAAGATGTATTTAAAATGAAGAGATAGGTTAGAAAAACAAGGTTCCTAGGTAATTTTAGGTAAGCAACCTCTTGGGAAGGATAAATAGAGGAAGTTCTTGCTCCATCCTCTGAATCTCAATGAAATCATAGCTGTAATTGCCAGGTGGCAGGCATCTATTCCTAGAAATTCAAACAGACAACTGAAGAAGAGGCAGAGGAGGGGAAAGCATATTTCTGGCATCTAGACACAGCTTGCCCAAAGACTCAGAGGACAAAGAAAAAGTTAGGCATTGCCAGGGAGCTTTAAGGATGCTGTGCTTCCTTTCCCAAAGGAAACACTGGATTCTTTCTCTGTCTTTCCCTCACATTCCTCCTTCAGATGCATATTTGAATTGACTTGATCCATCCCTCAAGGACTTGAGTTCCAACTTCTAAAACTGTATGTTCAGATCAAACTCATTATTTTTAAACTCTAAAATATCCTTTCTTATTATTCCTTTTAAAATTTGTTTTATAATTTCCCTAACAGAGCCCAATTCTCCTATCTTAGCACAACTCCAGATCAACCACCTAGGATTATCCCATGGAGTTATCTACATGAAGTAATTACTTTTTTTTTTTTTTTTTGCAACCATTTCATATTCCAAGATAAGTCTTTCGACTTTAAGACACGTACTAACTATTCAGTTTGCAGATTTTCTTGCAAGTTGAAAGTGAAGAGTCAGCAACTTACTTCACTGACTGGAAAGGAAACTTTGAAAAGCCATTCCACCTATGCTTCCATGGGTCCTCACAGAATCGTGATTAATTCCTTAAGATGTCAAAAATGGCAATTAACTCGGTGCCTTTTGTTGAAGATTAGGTACCTTTGTTCTGGCATTTGAATAATAGTTTTATGATAATGTACACTTGTGGTGAGCACAAGTCATATTGAATCCTTTCCTCCTGAGCTCAGACCTGGAAAGCTGTCCTGCATGTCAAAACAATGGGAAAGAGTTTGAGAAGTGAGATTGGAGAAAAGGTATTTTATTTCAATTTTTTTTTTTGATAACAAGAATGGAATATTGGAATAGAATGGCTGAGAGTATATTTTCTTTTTCATCAGTAGCTTGTAAGTGTTTACTGTACTGACACTCAGAATTGGATATGCAGGTGTATCTTATTTCACATAACAGATGTCTTCCTAAAGAGATGTATAGGAATTACTGAGGATGAATTTATATATTTGCTGAAGAGGCTCCCCATAAAAAGAAAAATTCCTAGGCTCACCTTCACAAATGCAAGACTATTTTTTGTTATAAAAATAAATCTGAAATTGTATTTGATTTACAAATTAATGTTTTATACATCTGCTTATTTAAAATAGACCCAATCGATGTGGAGCATAAACTGAAGACAAATATGTCTGGTTTGGGAGCAATACCTAGACTTTCTTTTATTTTTAATTGAAATATTTAAATGTTTTACCTTACATTACATGTGTACAGTGGTTTTGTCTGCACATGTGTCTGTGTATTCTTTCCTGTCTTGTGCCTGAAGAAGATAGAAGAAAGCATCAGATTCCCTACAACTAGAGTTACTGAGAGCTGTGAGCAGCCGTGTGGATGGTTGGAATCAAAACTAGGCCTTCTGGAAGAGCAGCCAGCACTCTTACCATCTGAGACATTTCCCCAGCCTCATCACCTATATTTTAAGAGAGAGAAAAATAATAGGGGAAACTTGAAATGAAGGACAAAATGTCAAAAGAAGAAACAAATAAGAGAAGAATAGAAGGAAGTGCTGTTAATGCTCCATCTCCATACTGAGTTTTAACGCAGCTACTAGTGCAGTTCTGAGGTACAAGGGCATCTGCATTTCTAATCTATTGTTCATATTGTTTCTTCATTGCATTGAAGTAACTTTGTATTAAAAGTATGGTGTGTGATGTTAGTGGTCAGCTTGCCACAGAGTCTGTCTGGACTAAGCCAAGGTGACAGAAAGGAGATGTAGCCACAATGAGAGGAAGAAGCCCCCATTCTGAGGCTATAAAACCTGACCGTGTGGGTGCAGAGCTTGCTTTCTTTTGCTTGTCTTCTTGCTGAAGGCCAATCTATTTGTAGTAACACGAGCATCTAGAAGCATCGCCCTTGATAATGAGCCCTATTTTCCAGCCCGATCATCTAAACCCCACATTTTTAAGTAATCATCTAAGTAGATTTCAAAGCCTCTCGTGAACATTCAGATATGTCCTGCGTACAATTTTTAGAGCCCAAATTATGTACCAGGAATACTATTACTGTTCTAAGCAATGCATTAGCTCATTTGATGTTTTCAGGCTCTGAAAATGTACTTTTTGTTTTTTCATTTTCAGAGGAATTATTAGGACATAATTTCACATCTGGGTGACAAAACATATTTCAAATGCATTTTTCAAATCCTTGATCCACCTGTGCTGAGAACAAATGGAAAATAAGTTAGTGCAAGAATGAATGAGTGGATGAATGAATGAATGAATGAATGGTTCAGCTACTACCCAAGAAAGTACTCCAAAACAGGAGTGCTTAAAATACCCTATATTGCATTTCAAGGGAAATATGTGCCTATGATATTTTTTATCTGGAAAACAGTGACTTCCTTTTCAACTCTCCATTGATAATTCTAAAAAGGAATACCAACATTTAATAGAAGTGGAGACTGATGTACAGAAAGTGTCTCACAATCTCAACTTTTGCTTCACTTATGTCTTCCTTTCTACAGTCAACAGGTTTGCCTTAAGCTACTCGCTTCTCTGTCTTTGGGTGTTTAGCCTCAATACATCCAATTAAACTGAGTGATAGTTTTACAGAGAAAAGGTTTGATTTGTACATATGTTAACTTTTTACATTAGGTTCTACTAGGGTGTTTCCTACTGAGAAAACTATCTATCTATCTATCTATCTATCTATCTATCTATCTATCTATCTATCTATCTATCTATCATCCACCTATACCTATATTTGTCTCCCTCTCTCAATATGAACAAATATGCAAGCTGACAGGATATTTCTCATTATTTCCATTCTGTCTTAGAGTAGCATAAACTCATGGGTACAGCAAATTTCCCAGATGTGCATCAGATGTTCTTTTTCAAGTTGTTTGCAGCTAGCTAAGGACTGAGTATAGTATAGTCGTGGAGGTGCTGGTCACTCCATAGACAAAATAATAGTACACTGCTCAGTAAGCAGATGCTAAGACAGTGGTTCTCAACCTGTGGGTCACGATCCCTTTGGAACTCAAACAATCCTCTCACGGGAGTCGCATATCACATATCCTGCCTATCAGATATTTACATTATGACTCATAACAGTAGCAAAATTATAGTTATGAAGTATGTCTTAGGGTATTACTGTTATGAAAAGATGTCATGACCAAGACGCCTCTTATAAGGACAACATATAATTAGGGCAGGTTTACAGTTTCAGAGATCCAGTTCATTATCATCAAGGCAGGAGGTTGGCAATGTCCAGGTAGGCATGGTGTAGGAACAGCTGAGAGTTCTACATCTTGTTCTGAAGGCAAACAGAAGACTGGCTTCTAGGGAGCTGGACTGAGGGTCTTAGAGCCCACAACTACAGTGGCATACATACTCTAACAAGTCCACAAATCATAATAATGTCACTCCCTGTGTCAAGCATATATAAACCATCACAAAGTAGCAATGCAAATAATTTTATGCTTTCTGTCACCACAACATGAGGATCTGTATTAAAGGGTTAGAGCATTAGGAAGATTGGGGGCCACTCCTTTATGGCATAACAACTAAAGGACCATATAGGTAAGTTTTTTAGTGAGGATGGATGTTCACTATCATATCACTTCTGATCTTGAATTACTCCCTCTGATATTCCCAGAGATGTGCTCAAGTTTCTAACCATTTGCTATGTCAAATGTTGTTAGAAGGAAAAGAGGAGTATAGCCACAATAGTAGTCACTGTTTGGGGTCATAGTCTACATGGAAGAACCGCCTTCTCATGTAATAATAGTAGTAGGCTAGCTAAGCAGCCTTCTCCTAGGGTCCTGAAAAAGAGTAGCTAACTCTTAGGTACAAGATCTCTTACAGAAAAGAATTTTAATTTGTGGGCACCAATGTTGACAATACTTTCGAATAAAGTATTGTCTCTGATATGTAATCACACACACCATTTATTTATTCTGTATAAATTATAGGCTACCTAGACACAATTACTGATTGAATTAATGGAAACACTTTATTACTTAGCATTGGCTGGAATTAATGATAAAGATGTGATCACACCCTGGCAACAGTATTTCCCTTTGTTTTGTTTTGTTTCCCTCAACTAAGCCAGGAACCATCCTGAGTGTCTGACAGCAAGAGCATACAAGCTTTTAGGACTCCACAGTGAAGGCAGAACCTTAGTCCAGCAAATACTTACTGCTAATGGGCTTTACCGGGCTTAATTAACTCCTGCAGGAGGGGTTCTTTGTGATGTTCAGATTGTGTATATTCTCAAAGGTCAAAGATTATGAAGATGGAAAGGAGTAATAACTTACAATACATGTCTTGGCTGGATCAGAAGGACAACTGTAATATTCTAAATCTCAGTTGTTTCATTATTAAAATGCTAGCAATAACTGATGGTCACTGAGAGGTTTAATGAGAGGGATGCATTATGAGCATGGTGGTGTTTGTGTTTGTTGTTTGCATTTGGTTCTGAAGATTGTGGTAGTTAGGGTGGGTATATCTGTTGACCTAGGTGGAGTAGCAAGGCACCTTTGTGTTTTCCTTTCCCTATTGTTTCTATAGATTGCCATAGAGACCCCACTAACAATGCTAGTGAGACTTACCCTTAGGTTTCAGCTATGTGTTTTAAATAGGTGTTTGCAGAATCCTTATTTTTCTCTTATTTTGAAACTTCCCATTGATGACCTTGATGTTTGTGTTCAGTCTATTGTTCTAAAAAGTACAATATATTGAGATGTATTTTTTATGATTCATTCTTCTTTTGCATGAAAAATAATTATCCAATAAAGTTAAATGCCTACTCATTCCAAACTCCAGGAAAGGGCAGCAGAGAAGACAGTGTTCCATAAGGATCTTGTTTCTTAAAATACTAAAAGAAGTGAACAGGAAAGTGAGATGGATGAAGGGCAAACTGCTCAGATGGCAAATTCTTCAACTAACCTGAAGGAAGGGAGACAATGAAAAGGGTAGATTTAAAACTACAGAAGAAATCCGAATGAAGCTGTACACTATCCCTGAAGGGATAGAGCTCACAGGCCACCAGGAAACTCTAACATATTCTTAGCTGTGGCAAAGGGGAAAGATGGGAAAAGCAAACAGGCACCATTCACAGGAGCACCTACATGTCACCTTGAGGCTCCACTGAGCCATTTAAATATTCAAAAGTTTTTAGAAATTTACAATTACATCTTATCTAGATGACTGGTTCTGGCTGGTTGAAGAGAATTAACATGAGTATGAAATTCTGGGAGGCACAGAACCCAGTCAGGAAATCAGGTATAGAGGAGGAAATGCAAAACTGTATAAGGCAGATCCAGGAGACAGTTCTAAAGATATGACAAATAATTGACTAGGTTTCCTGATAGACTAGAGAAAATAACAGATGGAACCAGCTGTGATTGATCTAGACTCTTGCTTTACAGTTTCATCTATGGGCTTGAGGTATCAGTCACTAACTGGCATATGAGAAGAGAAGAGAAATTGAAACTTCATGGGACCTCATGGTGTCATTTCTGATTATTTCCATTATATCTGTGCTTTAAAGTATTGAGTCAAATATGAATTCCATCACCCCTTTAATCTACTAACTCCAAGATACCAAAGCCCCAAAGTATCACAAACATCTTATCCAAGGGCTTCCTTCATTAGAACTTACATTTCTCCAGTTGTCTTTAAAAATAACTATGCAGCTTATGATGTCCTTAATATATGATTAGACTTGAGCATTTCCTTTTAACAGTACTTGGATAATTTTTAATAATCCTAAAGTAATTTATCAGAGTACTTGATAATGTCTGTGTTTGTGTGTTTGTTTGTGTGTGTGTGTGTGTGTGTGTGTGTGTGTGTGTGTGTGTATGTGTGTGTGTACAAATGATAAGCTCCCTTTAAATTCACAATGAATTGCTTGGGAAGGAAGACAAATGAGTCCAGCTATTTCTGGTGTCCAGCAATAAGGGACTGATTCAGAAGCAGTTTCCCTTGCCTCTGGAACTCAGTATTTCTACCCCTAAGTTAGGGTTCATATTCTCCACTGTTGTGGAGTTTCAAAAATGTCCATATCTCATTGGTCATCACAGTATTATGATTACATTAGACTTGAAAGTTACAGCACTCTGGTCTTTCTTCTGGCACACGGAATTGCCTTGTATTTTAAAAGCATGGTGTGTATTTATAAAATGTACTCAAACAAGTGCTATGATTGGTGCTTGTGAGGATGTTTTCTCTCAAATCCATTTTAAAGCCTGGTTCACCACAAACTGCCCATCCTGGGAGGGCATTTTAACAAACACGCATGCTCTGTGGAGGTGAGAACACTTGAAACAGCATTTGTATCTGCTGTAAGTCTCACAATATAATGGATTTCTAACTAATTAGCATGATTTCCCAGACTGAATTATCCCACATGGAGGAGTAGCTGGATATAAAAATAAATTTGATTATAATGTGCATAAATTGCTCATTCCTCACAGAATTATGGCTTTTTCTTAAGTGAATGCCCAACTTCCCCAAATTGTCAATGAAAATGTGTTTCCAAATGGCTGCTCTTTTTGGGGGCTGTTCTGCTTTCCGGGAGTTTGGCCACTCGTGGCAGCTGCTTTGTTAGAACATGACAAGCACAGCGCATCACGCAATGAATGTGACCTACATTCCGGGTGTTTATGAGTTCTGCAGAAATTGGGTAATTTCCCTCACTGTTTTGTTCTGCTGATGTGAGGGGTCTCGAGCATCATTTTGGGTAATAAGTCCCTGGATGCTCAGAGGAAATCACGATGCCTACAGAAGAACAAGATAAAAAGGTGTAAATCCACTTTGGCACATTTCTTCCAGTCCATGCCAGGATTTGTTAAAATGGGATAAAATAAATCAATGACAAGCATGCTCCTCTCTTCTGTGGAGCAACGATTATCATGACTTATCCAGAGGACAATTACTGAACAATGCAAGCTAGAGGAGAACCAAATGCAAATGGCAGCTGACCAGCGCTGTGTTCTGTAATTCCAAGGAAGAAGGATTAATAGCAAATCTCCAACAGGTGATAGGTAAGATATGGGCAGGCTGATTGTAGAAAAGATACTGCACATCTCTGTGATTGAGGTAGAAGCATGCAATTTATACATGTGAGCTACACATACTCTACAGGTCATATTTCATTTTTATCATCTCATAGGTAGATTTTTGTGACACAAAAAGACACACAGTATTCCTTTGTCAAATAGACTTGGGAATCATTAGATAAACTAAACATGATTCCTTGTAGGTATTTTAGCATTTGGTGCTTCCCAGATTTTTAAAATGAAGGATAGCTTGTTGGAAATTTCAAACCTAAAATATGTTCAGAATTATTTTCAAATTTTACATATAGATCCCATGTAAGCAAAAGAAGTTATATGAGAGGGAATAATAGTAAAGGGTATATGATGAAATGGAAGTCTGGTGTCCTTTATTGTCAACCTCAAATCACCATAATATGGTAATTGGTACAGCTGTGACATACCGACTGCAGACTGCAGGCAGGGTTGCATATTGTGGTAGCTAATTGACATGTGTTTTCTAGATTTATAAGGATAATTTTCTAAATTTCTATTGCTATTTCTATTCTTTAGAGAGAAAACTAAGATTCCCAGTCCTGAGGATTTGTGAGAGGATTACAAGACTTGTCACTGTTAGAGGCTATACCACCCATCTCTACATGGTACAATTTATAAATCATATATTGCATCATTCTTTGGCTTGTTGTATGCATTACTAGGAATGGAACTTCTAAAATAGTTGTTCTCAACCTGTGGGTTGCAACCACTTTGGGGGAGGGGTGTCAATGACTCTCTCACAGGGGTCACCCAAAACAGTCAAAAAACATATATATTTCCATTATGATTCATAACAGTAGAAAAATTATAGTTATGAAGTAGCAATGAAAATATTTTTATGCATGGAGGTCACCACAACATAAGGAACTGCATTAAAGGGTTGCAGCATTAGGAAGGTTGAGAACTCCTGCTCTAAGAAAAAAAATGCATAGGATCAAAGGAAGTGAACAGAGAAATACCTGGGCATTGGTCCATCTGCTAATTGCATCAATGCTTATAGAGGAAGAGGAAAATGACTTGTGGAGATAGCATGCAGGCACTAAGGACACTCACTGCCTCTAGACTTTCTCAGGCAATTATGCTGGCTGTGATTCAGCAAAACTCAAGAATACTCACAAAAGAGAACAGGGTTCAATCCAAGATAAAGTCACCCAGAAAGGCATTATAACACCATTAAGTTTTTCACTCCAGAATAGAATTGTAGTTTCAAGTTTAATTAGTAGAGAATAAATTCCATCACTATGATGAAGACAAGTCTACTTGTATTGTCTTCTCTAAATCATAAGGATTGGGTATTTTGTGACCATATAGAAAACAAGGTCACCCTTCAACTTTTAAATACCCCAGTTTGCATAGATCCCAATGAATTATTTGGAAGTCAATATGAAGCTAGGGTTTGGGAGGCACAAAACAGCTTACAAAGGACCCCTGGGACCTTATAGCAGTATTATATGACTAAGATAAATGTTCCATGTGACTGAGGGTATCATTGTTCATATTACTCCTTGTTATTGCAATATAGTTCCTCTTAATCCATACTGGCCCTGGAAAGCACGGACGAATAGTTGGTCTTTGCCTATGCATGGAGTAGGTAGGAACAACCTCCACAGAATAGTTAACGATAACTAGCAGGAAGCTCAGATGTGCTTATGTTAGTCTCACATAGTCGGGCAAAGCTGATCTGCCCTCTTTCAGCCAATCTGATAAGGGAGTGTTGGGCACAGACACAAAGAGGCCACCGATTCCCCAATCCCATTTTAATTATTTGTCATAGGCTCCAGTGTCCTATTTCATCAGAGACTTCGTTCCATTTGGGTGAAAAAGCTTATTCAGAATACTATGGAGACTTATTTCCAGAGAAGTGTGAAAAAAGAAGTGTGCTCCTGAAATGAAACCTCCCATTATTCACAGGCACTACAAAGCCACTGCTTCCATTAACGTCCCAGCTATCACTGGATTCATTTAAAACAAAACATAAAATTTGCTATACCTACAATACTGTAATCACAACACAGGTAGCATTTTGAATTGCTGGTATTTCTGCCTACTTCATTTTAGTACTTAATTTTTAATTTTTTTCTTTTAGTGTGCTACACCTCAGTATTTTAATTATACTCAGCTGAATGTATCCCAATGTTACCAGCATGTTTCATTATTTATATTAGTAAAAAAGCCCATAAAAATTAAATCACATGCTGACATTCTATAATTTGCACTGTGTACCTCTAAAATAGATTTCTATAGATACAGCAACTATTCTGGGGCTCGAGATGTGCTATAATTTTTTAAATTTTAACTGAATTTTAATGTACTCCAAAAATAAAATTTATGAGTTTTCATGAGAAAATGTCTTATCTGATTATTCATATTCTACAATTATTAACTGCTCCTATTCTGCATTTGATTGAATTGTAAAAAGGTAAATTCTTTCTCTCCTTACCCCAGGCAGTAAGCTGTAATTTCTGCACATTTTTACTTTTCCATATCTAAATTGGAAATTATGTTAGATCTACTGAAATATCAAGTATAAATAAAATATAAACTTTTTTATAGAAATGAACATTACCATTTAATTTAGGCAGAGATTCTACGGCCATGCTGCTTTGCTCTCCATATTTTCTCTCTTGGTTAAGTAGGTATCTTTTATCAGAAATTGGTTTAAACTCTTTTCTTTTTCATTGAGAATTAAGAGCCAGATGCATGGAAAGAATTATGAGGGTCTGTCATTTTATTCTTATCGCTCCTCTAGAGGACTCAGCTGTATTTTGTGTTTGGCAAAACGACTTCTCCATCATTTGGTCTCAATGTTAGGATTCCCAAAATGAATGAATTAGTTTGGTCTCTAGGCTCCATCTACACTTATAAGAAGCAGATAAATAGTAGAGAACCCTGCCAAAATATCTTTCTTTTTTGAAGGATCAGAGGACACAGAGGATATTAGTATAAATTTTATCACTGATTAGGATCTTCTCTGCTGTGACAAAGGCAATTGTTTGAAACAGAAGTCCTGGGTCTCGAGAAAGATACAGAATGGAAGTCAATAAGAGACAGATGTAGACATGCAATGGCTTTTCAGGTGAAAAGAAGAAGCAATTTCCTGAAGGAAAATGAAAGCATGTTTCATGTTTATAAAAGAACACAAAATAAAGACAATATTATGGAGATTGAACTTAGCTATACACAAAGCAGAGTATACAACCGATGTGCAGTGATGTTTATCATCCGAGGATACAGGGAGCAAGACTTGTGTATTTATGGTAGGAGTATAGAGATTGTATCATGGGAAAATGAATTTGGCAGTGTCGAGGACACAGAAGACATTATAAGAAGTGGTGCAAACAATTGCAAGGATATCAGAGAAACACTGGGAACAGTTCATTTGAGGGAGGTCCAGTATCACTGTGGCTTCAGCACTCCCCATGTCAAAGTGGAAGGAACAGGGCTAGACAAAGTCATCATGGCAGTTAATTCTATTTTTGCTTCTGAAGTCAGGGACTGGTATATAGGTAATAAGAATTAAGGAAAAGAGAGAAATAAACCAGGATAGAAGGAGAAAAAGAGAAGTAAACAAAGAAGAAAAGGAAAATGGAGGGGAAGGGTGGAGGTGGGGTGGGTCAGTGGGACTGAGGAAGGCAAGAAAAGAATCTAATGGCATTAAAAGAAGTATTTTTAAAAATCCAGACAACTATAGGTTAATACCTCTAGATTTTTAAAAGAATCACATTCTTGGGAAACTATAAAACATTGAAATATGCCCATCTAAAATAGAACATTGGTCTTACATATATTTTCTGGTTTTTTTTTTTTTTTTTTTTTTTTTCTGATTTGACAGATACAAAATCTCAGGACAGGTATGCAGCTTCTGCTACACAGTTGCCTTCTCCAACATGTTAACTTAGTGCAGTAAATGCCCAAGACACCAAGGAATGCAAATACACAACATGGAAGGAACATGGGACCCACAATAACATAATGACAGAGACCTGAACAGTAATTGTGTCCCTCACTAAACTAGAAAACATATAAGGCAAGCACCAAGCAAATACATATAGATTTTTCTGATCAGACGCTACAGCTAAGGCTAAAAACATGAAGGTTTGATGCAAGTTGGAATTACTAGGTTTGTAGGAAATATTCCAAGCAATTTTAGAAGTTATGAAATTATGACTGTACATATATATGCCTATAAAACAACTCCACTCCTTAACATAAACTTACATGCCTATACTATAGACTTCTTTCTATAAATTAAATTTATGGATTATGACCCAGAACTGTGAGTTGTTTATTGGCATAGAAAAGTTTGCATAAAATTACATACAATATTTAGTCAGTGTTTTATTTTTAATTTTTAAAAGATTTATTACTTTTGTTTGTGTGTGTGTGTGTGTGTGTGTTTATGAGTAATTTGCCTGAATTAGGTATGTACACCACATGTGTGCTTGGTGTCTGTAGAGACCAAAAGATGGTATCAGGTCTCCTGGAACTGGATTATGAGTTACCACATGAGTGCTGGGAACTGTTTCCTGGTCTTCTGTAAAAGCAGTCAAGTGTTCTTAATGACTGAACCATCTCTCCAGGACCCCCACTCTTTTCAATAATAACTTTTACATATAAAGATAACAAAAAAACATGAAAAAACTCAGAATTTATAAATTAAACTGCCTATCAGGAATATATAACTGATCTCAGAAGCCAGGGTCACAGCAGACAGACTCAGATGCATCCTACTACAGTCAGACTTTCACACACTAGTTCATTTCTGCTCGAGCCATAACATCTAAGAAATGTAATCAGACTAGATACTCATTAACAGAGGAAAGGATAATGAAAATATGGTAAGCATACAGAATAGAATTTTCTTCCCATGTAAAACAAATGAGATGATGACATTTTCATGAAAATGAATTGAGTTGTGGAGTATTAGATAAAGTAGGGGGACCCAGGCTCAGAAGTAAATGTATCCTACCCTCCACCTCTCAAACCTGTGTATCAGGATGGTAATTAATATGACCAAAGGCCAGCAAACTAGAAATGGGTTCCTGAGACTACAAAAGGATGCACTGTGGGAGGAGGTGAGATAGGCAACAGGACAAAGTAGGCAGGGAACTCTGGCGATGAGGGGGTACAATGGAACTAGAAGGAACCGAGGGACAAAGCGAAAGTGGTAAGGGGACCAACCAAGCTGAACTGTGCATGAAAACTCTGTGTTGAATCCTGGTACTCAGTGAGCCCATTTAAAACATGTGAAAGTTTTCACATACATCGAAGTTCACAATAACACAAGTTCTTTCTATCTCCATTAGTATCCTATCATGCTAAATGATTTTGAGGAGGCTAATGCAATAGAATTTTAAAACACACTTCAAAACATATAAATTATATAAAGTCTTTATGCAGTAGGAGATGATCAACTGAAAGATAGTTGGAGTCATTCTATAATACTGTATATCAGTTCTCTAATAACACAACGCACCCTCCTCTAGTCTCAAGGGCCTATTTCTAGTTTCCTGGCCTTTGGTCATATTTATTCCCACCTTGATACACAGGTTTAAGAAGTGGAGTGTAGGATATATTTATTTCTGAGCCTGGGTTTCCCCACTTTATCTAATACACCCCCACTAAAAATTGAAGCCATAACTGTGTACCGCAAAATGATTTTGTCATTCTTACAATTTTTATTTGCAAATTATTTTTAAACATCTGCTTAATTTGGGTCAGGTGGTGGTGGTGCACGCCTTTAATCCTAGCACTGCAGAGGTAGAGGCAGGCAGATCTCCAAGTTCTAGGCATGGGATCCAATGCCATCTTCTGGTGTGTCTGAAGAGAGCATCAGTGTTCACACGTACATAAGATAAATAAATAATTATTTTAAAGAATTTTGTGATGAATAAAAATATTCAAAATAACTTCTATGAAAAAACATTTGCACAGGATACTAGATTTTGTTGTAGCATTTAAGCTCATCATAATGTTTTAACATTAGTGGTAACATATTAAAATGCCATTCCAAAAAGGAGGAGAAAAAATGAAGATTTTCTCAATAATTATCATTCACATAAATACTTTTTCAAAGAAATAATTCTACCTAAGAGTTTATGCACATGAAAACTTCTTCCTAGAGTCATATGTTACTTCACGAAATAATGAGTTAAATACATTTAACAATCTAGGGATCATATTTCCTTAGTATTTAGGATACATAAGTATGCAACAATAAATGTAAACTTTCAAATTAAAATATTTTAAATGAAAGAAAATGTTAAGCAGTTATAATGTGCCTTAAGTCAGGAGGTGCTCATATTAATTACTGTTATTTTATATAGAGAACTATTAGTGGGTGAAAACTCCAGGAGATATGTGGGAGTTAGTAGCACAAACAGTGCCGAGCCCTCCATGGCATGGTTTTAGAGACTTCTCCACCTCATGGGCACACAGACAGCACTGGGAAACCTCAGTGGGTCGTAAAATAAATGAATTGTCATGGTTGCAAGACATACTAATGTGTATTAAGGGGGGGTGATAGGAGTGGTAGGGAAATTGGGAGTATTGTAGGTAAGTATTATATAAGGTATTTATATGGACTTATATAAAGAAAAATGGGTATTTAGACTACAATTTGCCTTCAACATTTTGTGCAATTTTTATGTTTAAATATATATACATATATAAATATATCTCTCTATACATAACTCTATTTTAACTTTAAAAATAAATAACATAAAAATAACATAAATGACATAAAAATAAAATCCTACACAAAAGTGATTATCATGAAGAGAAAGCAAAGTGCAGTCTAAGTACACTATTTTCTCTACGTAGCTAGCAAGGACTAACGGAAAGGGAAGTGCAAGTGAGGGCATGGGTCGGGGGAAGCAGGCAGAGCTTTAGCTTTATGGTCATGTAGGGATGTAAGTGGGCACAGTATTCACAAGTGGACACATGTAACAGTTTTCTAACATGCTAAGAAGGTACAGACATCCAGAAGACTGACAGCTGTTCACTTCAGCTAAGAAGCAGTACAAACGTAAGTATTAATTCACAAGCACTGTTAAAGTTTCCTTTCTGATTGTGTACAGTGTGTCCTAGACATGTAAATGATCATTAAAAATACATTCCATATACTTATATTTCATGATATTATTTAAAATTCTTCAATTTCACCCCTAAACTAGAAGCTCCCATACCCTGACTTTCATATGACAGGAAAAAAAAGTTTTGATTTCTTATTGCCAAAAACACTATCTATTTGACTAGGAAATTTTTTTAAAAGAATAATTAGTGCTTATTCATTTCTCTTACAAATATGTGAAGAGTCACAGGGCATCAGGCATCCATGTGACTGGCTGAGTAGCTGAAGAGTAAAGAAATAAGCAAAGAGCCCTCAAGTCAGATGGCCTAACTGAAAATAAAAGACAGCCATATTAATATTTATTCTTGAACAACATATAAAACTAGATGGTGCTTAAAAAGTGGAGATAGAGATTAATGTAAGTCCTAGAGTTTGGATAAGGAATAATGTTTTCCATGAGTATACCTAAGGAAGAAAGATAGAAAGTATATTGAGGTGAGAAAATTTGTCAATGACAGACTTCATGGAGGTTTTCTGGCAGCTAAGGATGTGACCCCTATAGAAAAAAATAAAAGTTCTATTTCATATTCACACAATGGCCTACTTACTGGATCATACTTTGCACTCGGGGTGAAATGTTAAGAACCTAAGAATAATCTTATTTACCAAACCACTACTATATTCCTAGGGCTGCTAAATATATCCCAACACTTAAAAAGTAGATATAGAAGCCGGGCGTGGTGGCAAACGCCTTTAATCCCAGCACTTGGGAGGCAGAGGCAGGCAGATTTCTGAGTTCGAGGCCAACCTGGACTACAAAGTGAGTTCCAAGGCACTCAAGGCTATACAGAGAAACCCTGTCTTGAAAAGCCAAAAAAAAAAAAAAAAAAAAAAAAAAAAGTAGATATAGAGTATTGAACTCATGACCCTGAGTGGCCAGCTATGCTTGAAAATGGAAAACCAAGGTGACTAGTCAGCCTTCAAAGCTCTCGTTTTATTTCCCCTTTCCTTGTTTCTATATTTTGACTTATTGCTGTTTAAATTGGGAATAATTTTACCCACCTCAAAACAAGCTCATTTCTGGAAGATTACAACCAAGTATTTCTCCACATGACTCTTTTAATCTAGGAATTTGGAAAACTGAAGTTTGGATTAGGTCACTGGCTTAGGTCTTTACTCCAATGAGACAGTTACTCTGATCAAAACAGGAAGAGGATGCATGAATTCTTATGCACAGTAAAAATGTCATGCCAATATAGTGGGAGACAATGACCACAATGTGTCATGGACAGAGTGGTCTTAGAAGAAATCCACATGTTGATATTTTTCACGTGAACTTTCAGAATTCCAAATATGGAGAGAAATCAAAATCTGTTGTTAAAAGCCTCTCCATTCTGTGCTTTTGCACTATATTCTTAGTGCATTAATTCAAACATAGTATAGAAGTGATTTCTTTCCTATAGCTCATTGCCTAGGAGACTTGGAAATCTAAATTCTCTCCAGGAATGGCTTTCCTGTTAGATGGAAATGTGGCAATCCAAATTGTTTCAATGTAATTTTTTTTTTCAGAAATTTGTAAGCTGAGAAGAGCTATCCAGATTTTTCATAAGGTTTCAAATTGCATATTTTTCTTTCATTAAGAGCCCTTTATAATTTGCATTCTGTCCATCTGTCCAAGTTCATTTCATCTCTCTGAAGAGTTGACCCATCTTCCTGTTTAGTACGTATAATTGGTTTTGATGTCCACGTTAGATCAAGTTTAATTATCAGGTGGCCTATAACCCCTAATGATTTATTTGAAGTTTACTCATTTAGGATACATTGTTATTTAACAACACATCAGGACTGAAATTATTCTGGTGACAGTCTACCATTTAAGTCATTAAAAATCATATTCACATTACATTATAGTTTTGTTCACTAATTACTAAGTGTGCGAAAGTAGCAAATTGACATTTTGAAAATAGGCAGTCTGATGCTCACAGAACGGGAAAGTGCCTTTACCCCTAGTGACTAAGATGGATGGGAGTTCAAGCCTTTGGTTCTTGCTTTACTTTTTCAAATATTTGTATATATAGCAAAACAGAAGCAAAAGTACTTGGCCTCAGTTTAAGGGCAATAACTTACTCCACAGATTTGTTGCATCAAAACAAAGGTCACTAGTGAGAGGATAAGAGTTAGATGTTATCTCTGCTTCCACATTTATGCTATGCGGTCTGCATGACAGATGGGTGAGAGAAACTGTCACCTGTAGCTCTCCTTCCCTAGGGTCACCATTTTGTTTTTTATTTTTTTTTTTTTTTTTTTTTTTTTTTTTTTTTTTTTTTTGTAAAATCGTATCTTTATTTTATCTGTTTTATTAGATGCTTTCCTCATTTACATTTCAAATGCTATCACCTTTCCTAGTTTCCTCTCCAAAATCCCCTATACCTTACCACCTCTCCCTGCTCCCCTCCCCAACCCCCCTTCTCCCACTTCCTGGCCCTGGTATTCCCCTATACTGGGGCCTAGAATGTTCCCAAGGCCAAGGGCCTCTTCTCCCACTGTTGGCCAACTAGGCCATCCTGTGCTACATATGCAGCTATAGACACGAGCTCTGGGGGTACTGTTTAGCTCATATTGTTGTTTCTCCAATAGGGCTGCAGACCCCATCAGCTCCTTGGGTACTTCCTCTACCTCCTTCATTGGGGGCCCTGTATTCTATCCAAAAGATGACTGTGAGCATCCACTTCTGTATTTGCCAGGCACTGGCATAGCCTCACAGGAGATAGCTATATCAGGGTCCTGTCAGCAAAATCTTGTTGGTATATGNAATAGTGTCTGGGTTTAGTGGCTGATTATGGGATGGATCCCCAGGTAGGGCAGTCTCTGGATGGTCCTTCCTTCCATATCAGCTCCAGACTTTGTCTCAGTAACTCCTTCCATGGGTATTTTGTTCCCCCTTCTAAGAAGGAATGAAATTTCCACACTTTGGTCTCCCTTCTTCTCGAGTTTCATATGTTTTGCAAATTGTATCTTGAGTATTCTAAG
>NC_034596.1:5489290-5490293 GCF_900095145.1 Mus pahari | reverse complement strand
TTTTTTTTAGGTGCTTCTCAGCCATTCAGTATTCCACAGTTGAGAATTCTTTGTTTAGCTCTGTACCCCCCTTTTTTTAATAGAGTTATTTGTTTTTTCTGGAATCTAATTTCTTGAGTTCTTTATATATATTGGATATTAGTTCCCTAACAGATTTTGGATCAGTAAAGATCTTACCCAATCTGTTGGTGGCCCTTTTGTCTTATTGAAAGTGTCCATTGCCTTACAGAAGCTTTGCAATTTTATGAGATCCCATTTGTCAATAATTGATCTTTCAGCACAAGCCATTGTTGTTCTGTTCAAGAATTTTTCCCTTGAGCCCATATCTTCGAGGCCCTTCCCCACTTTCTCAATAAGTTTCAGTGTCTCTGGTTTTATGTATAGTTCCATGATCCACTTAGACTTGAGCTTTGTATAAGGAGATAAGAATGGATCAATTCTCATTATTCTACATGATAGCCACCAGTTGAGACAGCACCATTTGTTGAAAATGATATCTTTTGTCCAGTGGATGGTTTTAGCTCCTTTGTCCAAGATCAAGTAACCATAGGTGTGTGGATTTATTTCTGAGTCTTTAATTCTTTTCCATTGATCTACCCGTCTGTCGCTGTACCAGTACCATGCAGTTTTTTGTTTTTGTTTTTGTTTTGTTTTTGTTTTGTTTTGTTTTNTTTTTTATCACAATTGCTCTGTAGTACAGTTGAAGTCAGGGATGGTGATTCTACCAGAGGCTTTTTTATTAACAGAGAACAGTTTTTGCTATCCTAGGTTTTTATTATTCCAGATGAATTTGCAAATTGCATTTTCTAACTCTTTGAAGAACTGAGTTGGGATTTTGATGGGGATTGCATTGAATCTATTAATCACTTTCATCAAGATAGCCATTTTTGCTATATTGATCCTGCCAATCCATGAGCATGGGAGATTTTTCCATCTTCTGATATCTTCTTTGATTTCTTGCTTCAGAAACTTAAAGTTCTTTTTTTTTCATTTTTTTTTATTA
>NC_034596.1:5477806-5488202 GCF_900095145.1 Mus pahari | reverse complement strand
CTGATGATGTTTTGGATTTCCTCATGGTCTGTTGTTATGTCTCCCTTTTCATTTCTGATTTTGTTAATTAGGATGCTGTCTCTGTGCCCTCTAGTTAATCTGGCTAAGGGTTTATCTATCTTGTTGATTTTCTCAAAGAACCAGCTNCTGGTTTGGTTGATTCTTTGAATAGTTCTTTTTGTTTCCAATTGGTTGATTTCAGCCCTAAGTTTGATTATTTCCTGCCTTCTACTCCTCTTAGGTGAATTTGCTTCCTTTAACTCTAGGGTTTCTAGTTGTTCTATCAGGTTACTAGTATGTACTCTCTCTAGTTTCTTTTTGGAGGCACCCAGGGCTATGAATTTTCCTCCTAGGACTGCCTTCATTGTGTCCCATAAGTTTGGGTATGTTGTGGCTTCATTTTCATTGAACTCTAAAAAGNCTTTAATTTNTTTCTTTATTTCGTCCTTGACCAAGTTATCATTGAGAAGAGTGTTGTTCAGTTTCCACGTGAGTGTTGGCTTTCTATTGTTTTATTCTTTATGGGAGTTATTAATGTACTTCTTAAAATCCTCTACCAGCAACATGAGACATGATTTTAAATTCAAATCTTGCTTTTCTAGTGTGTTAGGGTATGCAGGAATCCCTATGATGGGAGTACTAGGTCCTGATGATTCCGAGCAGTCTTGGTTTCTGTTATTAAGAATCTTACATTTGCCTTTTGCCATCTGGTATTCTCTGGTGTTAGATATTCTAGCTGTCTCTGGCTGGAGCTTGTTCCTCCTGTGAGTATCCCTTAGTCCCTGTCAGCATTCCTGGGAGACCAGCTCTCTCCTGAGTCCCAGGGGTCAGAGCATTCCCTGGAGGTAAGTTCTCCTCTGGCAGGAGAAGTGCACAGAGGTCTGAAGATCAACTCTGTCTCCCGGCTGGGGATGAAGGCTCGAAGGGACCCTGTCCAAGAAGCTCTGTTGCTTTTGAGGCCTGAGCCTCTCCTGGGTGGACCAGCCTCAGAAAGACCAGGGATAGAAAATGGTGATCACATCGGAGGCCTGGGGTCAGAGTACTCGGGTCACCATTTTGTATCCATTGTCCCCTCTTTCTTTATTCTCATGGGAGTTTTTACCACAAAGGTTAGAATCACTGCCAGATATTTTCTTCATTGATTCAATGGAGCTACCATACATTGCTACTTAAATGAAATTTCCAAAAACTAAAATAAAATAAAATAAAATTAATTAAAAGAGGAATTTAACACTGTTTTGATTATTTCTCAACAAAGAATTTCTGGAAACAACTCAGATGTCCTTTATCAGAGGAATGTATAAAGTGTGGTACATTTACACAGCTATTAAAAACAATGACTTCATGAAATTCTTAGGTAAATGAATGGAACTAGAAAATATCATTCTTAGTGAGGTAACTCAGTCACAAAAGAACACACATGGTCTCCACTCACTGATAAGTAGATATTAGTCCAGTGTTTGGAATACCCAATATATAATACACAGACCATATGAAGCTCAAGAAGAAGGAAGACCAAAATGTGGTTACTTCAATCCTTCTTAGAAGGGGGAACAAAATATTCTGGGAGGTAGTCGGTGAGAGGGGCTGGGGATGAAGAGAGAAGGGGAAGGGGGAAGAAAGGGGAAGGATCAGGTATGAGAAGAGACAGAAATTATACACAAATAGTTAGGAATTTGAACAGAGGAGGTAGTGGTAGCAACCAGCAAGTCCCAGATGCCAGGAAAGCAAGAGGATCCCAGGACACAAAAGGGATGGGAATATCTGAAATGCCCAACAAAGGGGAGGAAGAACCTGCAGAGACCACATACAGAGGTTAGGAAAGTCCCCCAGTTGGGGGACAAGACCATCCACTCATCTCTAAATTCTTAACACAGAAGAGTTCCTGTCTAAAGCAAATATGGAGACAAATTATGGAGCAGAGACTGAAGGAAAGGTCATCCAGAGACAGCCCCACCTGGAGATCCATCCCATATACTGTCACCAAACTCAGACAGCATTGTGGATGCCAACATAGTGTTTGCTGATAGGAGCCTGTTACAGCTGTCTCCTGAGAGGCTCTGATGGAGCCTGACAAATACAGAGGTAGATACTCATAACCAACCATTGGACTGATCATGGGGTCCCCAATGGAGGAGTTAGAGAAAGGAGTGAAGGAGCTGAAGGAATTTGCAGCCCTATAGGAAGAACAACAGTATCAACCAACCAGATCCCCTGAAGCTCCCAGGGACTGAACTACCAATCATAGAGTACACATGGAGGGACCCATGGCTCCACTGCATATCTAGCAGAGGACAGCATTGTCTGTTATCAATAGGAGGAAAAGCCCTTGGCCCTGTAAAGACTTGATTCCCCAATGTAGGGAAATGCCAGGGTGGTGAGGTGGGTGGGGGTGGGTGGTAGGTGGAGTATCCTCATAGAACTTCATAGAAGCAGAGGAAGGTGGATGGGAGAGGGGGATTCCAGAGTAGAAACCAGGAAAGGGGATAACATTTGACATGTAAATACATAAAATATCCAATAAAAAAAAAGTGAAATTTTCCTTTGGCTTCACATTGGTACATATCTGGGAGATCATAACCAGGTTTCATTTCAGGATCTAACACACAATAAGCTCTTGATAAGTAATTTTTAATTAATTCAGCTACTATTTAAAACCAGTCAGTATAAGAAGTCAATTAAGTATATCAGAGACAAGGTTAAATATCTAACTATTATTAGCTGTCAAAATGGGTGTGAAACATGAGCATCACACTAAGTTACCCTGGAGAGTATAGCAAGATGGCGTACCTAATGATGACATGGAACACAACAAAGTCTGGCCATGAATGTGCAAAGAAATCTTGAGCATGGTTAAATGGAAGGTTTCAAAAACTTGCCACAGTGGGTAGCCAATATCTAGAGAATCAGTCTAATATCACAAATGATGTATTATATTCAATTTTGTTGTGGGAAATATTAATAGATGTGAGGTGAGCCAGCGTGGTCCTGTGCTAGTGCTGGCACTAGTGAATTCTTGCCAAATACTTGGACACACTAACATGGAAGGGTTAAAATTTCACATGGTCCCACCCCTAGACTAATGAATGTTGGAAGACAGAGAATTAGCCTCTCTCAGATAAATCGTCTAACTGGTTGAACAATACAGATTGGTTGGTCCTGAAAGTGCATACATAAAAAAACAACAAAAATGGATTCAGCAGGTTGTAGCTATATATTTGCACAAACATACCCATGCACAGTATGTGTATGTAACAATAAATCAAAGGAAATAAGCCTACCAACTTAGGAATGGAGACAGGAGGTAGTTTGGAAGGAGGGTACCTTGAAGAGGCTGGAGTATGCAAAGAGAATGAGGAAAGTGATATGATTATAACTCAGTAAAATATATCAGTTTTCACCATAGTCATCTAATAACATTTTCTATAGCTTCAATTTTTCAAAACTTGATATTTCTTTATTCTTTTCATATTTACTCATGAAATCATTTTTATAATTCATAGATTATGATGCACTAAAGCACGGTATAATTGTTACCAAATGGAAATGAAAAGATACTGTATTGTAAATTCAGCTGGCTTATTACTTCCATCATGGATCCTTTATATCAGGAATTACACTTCTTTTTGCATTTCGTATGTGTGTGCAGTGTGTCTATGCATATTTTTGCATAATTTGGAGCATGTGAGCCTATGCCTGAAGTGGTTGTATGTGTTTTCCCTAACTCTTCTGTTTATTAAGCAGGGGCTCTCACTGAACCCTGGAGCTTGTCAATTCAGCTTGTCTAGGTAACATGCCTACCTTGAGGATCCCCTATCCTTGCCTCCTAAGTGCTAGGCTTACAGGTGTCTTTCTGAACTTTTCATGTGGGTGACAGGGATCCAAACTCTGGTTGTTTTGATTGTCCAGCCAGCAGTTTGTCCTCTGGGCCATCTGTCCAGCCCCATATCATATCTATTTGAAACTATTCTTTCACTGCCATCCTAACCCAATTAAAGGCTTAGTTTATTCCATATTTCTCTCTTGGTGTCTTTTGAGAACACATGATTGCTAATGTTTAAACGCCCTTGCAGTTTTCTGAATGGGTATCACATAACATTACTCCCAGATACAAGAAAGCAATCTCTGGAAAAAATGGCTTATAACATGGAATAATGCTGCTTCATGGCTTTCTTATTAGTTCACGTTCTGCTGGCTTTCTACAGCCCAGGCCTATTCTTCTAGGGATGGTGTTACTCACTGTGTCTACTCCTCATCAATCATCAGGAACACACCCACAGACAGATATGGCCATTGGCTCATTTGATCAAGGTAATTCCACAGATAAGGTTTCCTCATGACTCTAGGTAAAGTCAAATTTATATATATATATATATATATATATATATATATATATATAGTGACCTTGAGTATATATATATATATATATATATATATATATATATATATATACATATAAGTTTCTTCACTTATGATCTAGACATAAAATATTACTTTTGAGGAGCTACTTACTTATTTTAAAATTATATATGACCTGAGTGTGGTGGTGCATGCCTTTAAACCCAGCACTCGGGAAGCAGAGGCAGGCAGATTTCTTAGTTCGAGGCCAGCCTGGTCTACAAAGTGAGTTCCAGGACAGCCAGAGCTATACAGAGAAACCCTGTCTCGAAAAACCAAAAAAAAAAAAAAAAAAAAGTCTATGGATGGGCTATGCACTGGTACATTGCTGAGCACCGAGAGATAAGCAAGACAAGGTGGATCCACTGCTACAGCTTAGCAAGAAACGAGTCAATTAAAATAACCACCAACACAGATTCAATATAAACAGAGTATAAGCTAGATATCAATAAAGATTAGTGAACTGGCTGTTTGTATCAACTTGACACAAGCTAGAGTCATCTGAGGGAAGGAAACCTCAACTGAGAAACTGCCTCCATAAGATCTAACTGTAGGCAAGCCAGGAAGGTATTTTCTTTCTGTTTTTAAAGTAATTACTTTATTTACTTACATTCCAAATATTGTCCCCATCACAGGCTCCCTCATAGAGTTCTTTACCCTATCCTCCCTCCCCTTTGCCTCTGAGAGGGTACTCCCCCATTTCCCACTCCCTACCCTCCACCCCCTATCACCCATTCCCTACCCTCATCCCCACCCCAGCAATCCCATTCCCTGGGT
This sequence comes from Mus pahari, assembly GCF_900095145.1. NCBI lineage: Eukaryota > Metazoa > Chordata > Mammalia > Rodentia > Muridae > Mus > Mus pahari. The sequence continues at coordinate 5,483,027 of NC_034596.1, read as the reverse complement.
CATCAAGTCTCTACAGGACTAGGCACACCCTATTCCACTGAGGCCAGACAATGTAGTCCTTTGCTACATATGTGCCAGAGACCATGGACAACCCTGTGTATTCTCTTTAGTTGATGGTTTCGGCTCTGGGAGCTCCAAGGGGTACAGGTTAGTTGACACTGTTGGTCTTCCTATGGGATTGCTATCCTTTTCAGCTCCCCTAATCCTTCCCTTAACTCTTTCATAAGGGTGGCCCTCTGGTCTTCCCCGACCTCAGTTCAATGGTTGGCTATACATATTTGCATCTGCATCTGTCCCAGTCAGCTACTGGTAGAGCCTTTCAGAAGACAGCCATGTTATTGTCCTGTATAAAAGCACAATATAGCATCAGTTATAGTGGCAGAGTTTGGTACCGGTCCATGGGATAGACCCCATGTTGGGCCAGTCTCTGGATGGCCTTTCCTTCAGTCTCTGATCTACTTTTGCCCCTGCATTTCTTTTAGACAGGGACAAATTTGGGTCAAACTTTTTGAAGGTGAGTTGGTGATCTCATCCCTCCACTGGCGGCCATGTCTATTAACTGGAGGTGATCTCTTCAGGTACCATCTCCCCGCTGTTGGGCACTTAGGCTAAAGTCATCCCTATTGAGTCCCGAGAGCCTCTCACATCCCAGTTTCTGGAAATTTCTAGAAGTTCCCTACCCTCTACCCCCTTTCATTCTCCTGGTCCTCTGGTCTTATTTCCTGCCGCCCCCATACCTGATTCTGCCTCCCTTTCCCCCTCTCTTCCACTCCTTCTCTGCCTCTCATGATGATTTTGTTCCCTCTTTTAAGTGGGATTGAAATATCCTCACTTGGGTTTCCTTCTTGGTAAACTTCTTATGGTATATGGCTTGTATCATGGGTGTTCTGTACTTTTTGGCTAATATCCACTTATCCATGAGTACATATCAGGCATGTCTTTTTGGTTTGGGATTACCTCACTCAGGATAATATTTTCTAGTACCAGATAGCAAAGCTAATGTTGTTCTTATTTTTAATAGCTGAATAGTAAGTATTCCATTGTGTAAATGAAGCACATTTTCTGTATACACTCTTCGACTGAATGGCATCTGGGTTCTTTCAAGTTCCTGGCTATTATGAGTAAGGTTGCTATGAACATAACAGAGCATGTGTCCTTGTGGTATGGTGGAACATCTTTTGAGTAAATGCCTAGGAGTAGTGTAGCTGGTTCTTAAGGTAGAAATATTTCTAATTTTCTGAGGAACCACCAGAATGATTTCCAGAGTGGTTGTATTAGTTTGCAAGCCTCCCATACCCCCTAGCAATGGATGATTGTTCCTCTTTCTCCAGATCTTTATTAGTTATGTTCTGTGATTGAGAGTTTTTATATTAACCATTCTGATTTGTGTAAAGTGGAATCCCAGGGTCATTTTGTTTGTATTTTCCTGATGACTAAGGATGTCGAACATTTCTTTAAGTGCTTCTTGGCCATTGGGGTTTCCTCTGTTAAGAATTCTCTGTTTTTCTCCGTGCCCTATTTTTTAATTGAGTTATTTGGTTTTATGGAGTCTAAGTTCTTGAGTAAATGTAAAAAGAGGCTGTAGATATAAATAATAGCAAGGGGTATATGGGAGCATTTGGGAAAAAAAAAATATATATAGAGAGAGAGACAGAGAGAGAGAGACAGAGACAGAGACAGAGACAGAGACAGAGACAGATACAGAGACAGAGAATTAGGAGGCAGAAGCTCAATAGTTACCAACACAAAGAAATTAAAAGTACTTAAGAAGATAGACATGATGCTAATTATTATAATTTGATCATTCCACATATACATGTATATATTATAAATGCATAATTATTTTATATTTAAAATTCTAAAATTGTCTTCAAGGACATATATCTTTTATAAATTATCATAAAGAAAGTATAGGGCAATATAGATTGTAATGGAAGTCCTGAACTGAATTCTCAGGCTTCCTTAAGGCAAATATGCATGACTGCTATGAAGCCTGAAATATAATAAGAATTCAGTCTTCTTCCACCTTATTTAAGTTAAAGAAGTCTAAGCATACATACCAAATGAAGCAAAGCACCATCTCTATGACAGTGAATGCTCATGATTTTGAAGTACCTTCCATCATACTCAGTATTTTGTTTGAAGGATTATAGGAAGGTGGAACAGGGAGAATTTAAAATGGAGTATCACATTTAAGCCATATCTGAAAGTGTAAGAAGGATTAAAGAAAGAATAAGCATATTTGTTTTAAAAGACACTGAGCTGTCTCAGTTCCAATGTGTCCTGGGCAGCGAGGTAAGTGAAAATCTGTTGCTCAGTTGTAGTGTTCTATTTCTCCTTAACAACTTCTTTATATTCTGGAAGAACACAATGTCCTGTCTCATCTTGGAGAAAAAAAAAACTGACTTCTGAATTCATTCACATTGGAATGGAGAAAAGTTGAAGCCAGGAAATGATTCTGAGTTTGATGCCAGTGGTACTGTGAAGGAAGAAAAAGCTGGCATTTGAAACAAAATTAAATTCAAGATCATATTTAGTCAAGATTAAAGAGTTGACAAGACACTTTAATATTCAAATCTAAGATATTAGAAGGAAGGGAAGAGATGTTTGGAAGATAATTGGCTTTTCTTGCTCCAGAAAACTTGTCAACTCAACATGGATGAAAGTATCTCCTCGAAAGAGGCTTTGAGAAAAAAATATTGTAATCAATGCTTTTATTCTTGTTTATCTTCTCTACTAAGCTTTCAGAATGATTCTAAGCATGGCTATTGGATGTGTGCAGGGAATCAATTATCTTAGATGCTAGAAATCTCAGATAGATGTTTACAACAGCAAAACTCCATTTTCTCTGTCATATGAGTCAATTCTAAGTCTTCTTCAACACTAGGTTAAGTGATGTTCAGTAGATTAGAATGGGTGTTGTCTATAACCAATTTATTAAATGATGTTAGTAAAATTTCAAGGTGTAGAGGAAAGTTCATAGCATTATAAGCATACTTTATGAATATCAACAAAACTTTATTATGTACTGCATATTCCAGAGATCATATGATCACTCAGTCAAAGAGCTTTTTTTCCTACATTGTAAAGCATGGATTCTCACATGTTTATTCATGAGTGAAACAGATCATACAAGAAAACTCCCAACAGACCAAGGAAAATGGGCCTAGTCATCATTAAGGAATCTTTTCTAAGACACTTCAAGTGTCTCATTGAAATTAGAATAAATAAAACTTCCTAATATGTTGACTTATTAGGAAGAGATGTACAGTAACCCAATCAGCTGACATCACAGTATGGATAGGGGACGCTTAAAAGGCCCACTCCTTGATGAAATCTATCAGAAGTTGGTGGCTACTAAAAGGGAAAATAAGTCACTTATCTCCAGGTAGGAGACCTCTACTAGGTTATCCAGTCTCAAGTGGTCATCGCTGGACAGTTGTGAATAGAAAAACCTTATATGGACTCAACATGTACATGTGTGTATATGTGTCTGTCTGTATACATTATGTGTGTATGTGTGTATGTGTGTGTGTGGTGTGTTGTGTGTTAGTGTTTGTGTATGTGTGTGTAAATGATGCATATGTACATAATTAAAGAAGTCATCAGTCGAGTTGTGGGAGTTTTGAAGACAAGAAGTTGTGGGAGAAAAGAAAGTGTGGAAATGATTTAAGTACCTTATTCACATATGGAATGCCTCAAAAATAATAATTAAATAATAAATAATTAAAACACAATAGTTTCGATGGTGCTATAAATGCTTGAGTAATATCCTCATGAGACAGTGGTTCTCAATCTGTGGTTCTCTACCCTCTCCCACAAGGGTTGTATTTCAGATATCATGTGTATCAGACAATTACATTAAAACTCATAACAGAAAAAAATTCATAACAGTAGCAAAATTAAAGTTATAAAGTAACAATGAAAAAATTTGATGGTTGGTGGTCACCACAATCTGATGGTCATATTAAACAGTCACAGCATTAGAAAGTTTGAGAATCACTGACATAAGAAAGAAATGAAGTTTTGTTGAGATATATTGAATATAGTCTAATCTAATGATGATATATCCCACAATAGTTTCTTAATAATATACAGTTTACACATTATTGGTACCAATTAACTCCTATATATGTAATTCATTTTCAATATAGCTTCTTAAAGGATCAATATATTCTAGAATTTTTATTGTTTGTTATCATCACCCTTCTATATCTAAGGATGGCACATCAATTAAATACACAAATTCATTAGGGCAAATATGTAAGACTTTTGAAGAAATTAAACAGCCACATGTTCATGAGGATTACTCCTTGGTATACTTTGTGTATGGCCTTCTAAGTATTTGTTATTTTTTTTCAGTTCTAAATTCGACTGTGAAATGCAATGGAAATGCATGAGGCCATAACGTAATGCCTTAGCTCTTCCTTAAAGCCATTCGTGTTCCCTTATCTCAGCTTCATCAGATTCCCAGAAAATATTGTCTTGTTAATTGGTAAGCTACCATCCTCCTGTCTCCATCCCTGCCTGCACTGACAGCCATGCTTGTTTCTCATAGCTGAGACTTCTATTTTATATTCATCAGATCTCATAACCGATTTTGTGTTTTGTTATTATTTGTACATTGTGTTCTGTTAGGCTTTGCTAAACCTTGTGTTTTAATCTTATTCTTTCTATCTCTTATTTTTCTTCTTTATGTGACTTCATATTTTTTATCAAAACAATTGTCACTGAATTTTCTCTGCTTGTATTATCATTCAAATATTCCTGAATTTTAACTTCTATAAATTTTTAAAGTCTATCTGGAGAATGAATTATTTATTGCCTATTTCTTTGCTGAAAGCTGTATTTTGCCCTGTACTGTCCACATATTTCTTGATCAACCCAGTGGTGGATTTATCATTTTGTAGGTAGGACTGCTCCAGTCTGGTTGATATGCTCAACAGTGGGTTTGAGTGGCTTGCCAACTAGTCTGATACACTGGTTAAAATAATGTCAAAGAGAATCTAGAAAAGATTACAAAGGGCTTTCTTAATATCAATACTTACAACCTCAGCATCAGAATCACCTGATGTAAATCAACAAAGACACAGAAAACAAACAGGGTTTATCCAGACAGCTGTTCAGATTCAAACTTAAAGCAGATGTCAATTTATTTATTTATTTATTTATTTATTTATTTATTTATTTATTTATTATTTTCTTTATTTACATTTCAAAT
>NC_034596.1:5454442-5477355 GCF_900095145.1 Mus pahari | reverse complement strand
TAGTCTCTGGATAGTCCATCCTTTCATCTTAGCTCTAAATTTTGTCTCTGTACCTATATCCTTTCATGGGTATTTTGTTCCAGATGTCAATTTAGAAACAAGAAAGCATTCTGTATCATAAACGACCGACCATTCAAAAATAGCTGAGAACGAAAAGACTTGAAAAGATTTTCCACACTATGTCTTACAAGCTTTGGGGATTCTTAGAAATCTATTTTAAATAAGTAACGAATGACATTGCCACCATTAAACAAGAGAGAGTAATGTATTTTAACACATGAGAAATATATAAAGGGACAATTAGAGTAACTATGTAAACTCTTAAAGTACAATAAGAAATGAGGAAAGACAATAGAAAGACTAAAGAAAAGAAAATGTCAAACAAGTCATAGGGGAAAGACTAGGTGTCTACATTGCACCTAACAGCAGTTCTTAAACAGGACAAAGGCTCTGAAATTGGTCATCATAACTGCTAGTTTTTTAATTGTTCTTTATTTCATATATATATTCGTTGAGGATTTCAACCAAAGTGTGATGGTATTATATATTTCATTTTTACATAAAAAAGAACATTGCTCTAGTTTTTAGGCATTGGCTATGTTGCAATTCATTTTGTTGCATGAATACAGTTTGCATATCTCTCTTTAAGCACACTTTCATGTATGTAACATTGTTTCATTACTAACCTGAATGAAATAGAAAACTTATTTGTTTACCTATCAGATTTCTGTTAAGCATGAGTCTTATAAATATCTTAATACAATAAATTCAATTCATTGTAACTTATTCTTTTATATTAGTGTGATATACTATTTGAACCTACATTTAAATATTTTAACATAGTAATTTTTACATGTCATGTTAAATTATGGAAATTTTTAAATAAATAAGAAATCTAGAAATACTATGTCTGCATCTAGTTCAAAATGTGTACATAGTATTTTTTTCAACATATGAAAATTAGATTTGTGATTGAAAATATATTAACTTTGTTGTGTTACATAGTTCACTAATATTTTAACTTTAAAGGTTAATTTCATTGTTAGCAATAATAAACTTTATCAATTTTTGACAATTGAACTTGCTCACTTTCTTTATCCTTATTAATTATTATTATATTATAGGATTATTGTTGGGGATGGGCCTGGTGGTGCTATGTATTCAAATGCTAATTACAGGCCCTCAATATCTGGTTGTCCCAAAAAGAAGGGATCCTCAAGTATGCTGAGTGATGCTATGCAAACCCTACTCCCCAATTTAAAGTTAATTGGTTGATAAAAGGTCAGAGCCTGAGATTGGGCGCTAGGGAGAGAAAGGAGAGAAGTGGGGATCCAATAAGGGGTCTGAAGAGATACCAGTGAAGGAGGAGAAAGAATGAGAGGAGTCTGCCATGAGCATGTGGCCAGGAGAAACATCATATAACAAGGAATATATGACTGAAATGCAAGTTAGAATAGTTCAACACGTGCCCAATCTAGGCTTACAACTTGTAAATAAAGTATCAGGATTGTGGGTCTTTTATATGGAATAAATAGAATATATAATTCATTTCACAGATTATCAATTTCTTTCAAGAAACTGTCAACATCTGAAGATTTTAAGCAGTATACCACAGTTCTATTTCAATCCTATAGTATGTTCTATTTGTTATCTGTTATATGACCTTTAATAAGATAATAAAAATAATTTGTGATATAGGAAAGATAAACTAGATTTCAAAAATGAAAAACGAAGATTGACTTGTTAAACAGAAGTTTAACAAGTCACTTACAGAATTTACTGTTTTAAAGAAGAATGAGATCATGTGTAGTGGCCTATACCTATTATTCCAGCACTTGGAGGCAGAACAGGACTAAGGATTAAAAGCCAGCCTGGGCTACATGCTGAAGTTAAGGCAAGCCTGGGCAACATAGGGAAATACGTGATACTATTCAACTGTAAAGAAAAGTGAAGCTTTCAGTTAAGTGGATAGAACCAAAAATATTATATTGATTGCGAAAACCCAGGAAAAGAACACATATTCTTTCTCATCAATGGTTCCTAACTCCAGATTTTCAGATGTGAATATATAAGCTGAAATCAGGAAACTAAAAAGATCCCATAGGGAGGGTTAGATCTAGAGAGGTGAGCAGAGCAATAGGATACAAAGAATAGGAAGGATGAAGTAAGGAGAATGGAAAGAGCTTTACCTAATGAAGTGGGAGGAAAGTCAATAAAGGAGAGGGAGGCAGAAAGGAGAATAAGACAAAGGATATGTGAAACAGCCATAGGAGCAATATTTTTATTTACCCAAAACTATATGTAATAAGTGTCGATACATGAATTCATATATAACTGAAATAAAGGTATGCCATTTGAGATGACAAGAGCCACAGACTAGCTAATAAAAACTATGTCTGGGCATGAGAAATATCCTCTCAAGCTGTTGGTCAGGGGAATCCAAGAGAGTCCCAAAACAATATAGGCTACAGTTTTTACAGTCTTTGGTTGTCACTCAGAACTTGAAAGTAAATATCTATTGCTGAGTACACCACATACTTCAAACATGGACTCAAAAGGATTTTAGCTGCATCTGGCCTGAAAGCATCCTTTCCAAGGGCTACCTTTTATAGAACCAGAAGCACTATGCGACCTTCTAAGGAAAGAGCATAAACAACAGTTTTAACTAGCTGTTATTCCCATAAATTGCATCAAAGACCAGCCTAATGATTTCATTTTATTACACCAGCATAATTCCTAACTATACGCTAAATGCATACCCTTATACTGACAGAGAAGTGAAGATCCCAGCTCTAACCAAGTAGGCTTCTCATTTCAACAGACTAAGACACCCACATAAGGACAAAACATGGAGAACAATTAACCATGAGGTGACTAACCCCAATACATCTACAGTACAACTCCTGCATCTAAGGCTCAGGGAAATTGAAGAAGAGGTGAGCTTCACCTGTAATATTTCAACAATATGCTTACCTAATCAAGACCTGAAAATCTAATAGGCATGCTGACATGGAAGGGGCAAGACTCATCGCGTACCACCACCAGACAGAGGACCATGGGCAACTGAAGGATGCTGAGGGAAGCTGCAGTAGTGTTCTCCCAAGGGGGAGAACGATAATCAGTTACATCAAGAGCTCAGCTCTGACATCATATTAATGCAACACTGAATGAACATATCACTTGTGCTTCTATACTTATGCATAAATGTATGTGTGCATAACAGTACCAATTAGAAGGAGGCTAGGAGTTTGGGAGGGAGCAGGGTGAGGTTGTAGAAGGAGTTGAGGAAGGAAAGGGAATGGGGAGAAATGATGTGTTTATATTTTAATAAAGATGTTAATAAAAATGAAAGTCAAAGAAAACATAAATAATGTACATAAATAATAATTAGTAAAGGTAAGGTAATTGAAAACCAAATATGGAGAATAAGATATAATTAAAACAGAAATGTATTACTATGATCTAATTACCACAGAATAAAATATATCACTGAGTAACTTTATCATTAAAGTAATTCTTTGGTGTCTGATAACTATTTCTCTGACAGGATATACTCTACTTACTAAAAATACCACACAAAAATTTAAAATATAAATAAAATGTTCAACTGTACAATGTCATTATTGTATGTGCATTTTATTTCTCTTCATGATGACTATGTGAGCTTTCAAGAATAAATAGTTGGTTTGTGATTGACCACAGCATTAAAGAACTGAATTAAATTAAAACCACTAAAAATTACTTTAATGTAGAAAGGAGCAACAGACAGACAAATGTCCCATGAATAAACACCAGTCATAAACATTATGATGTGCTTAAAGAACAATGACAGCCCCAGTAAGTGTGGCTGTAAACCACACTAGTGGGCACAAAGTGAACATAGAGTTGACAAAACAGAAACAAAAGACACCAAAAGTCTCCCTGATACACACATAATTTTCACTGAAACAGTAGGCTTTTTTTTTCTTTGCAATTCTAATCACTTTATATTTTAACAGATAATATGGAGGGGGCTAGAATCTCTCCAGCTACTTAGTGGTTAAGAGCACTTGCTGCTCTTCCAGAGGACCTGCCTTTGATTCCCAGCACCAACAACAGGTGACTCATAACCACTTGTAACTGTAACAACAGTGGATCTGATCCCCTCTTCTGGTCTCAGTTTGCACACACATACTGAACATAAATATGCATGTAAACAAGTTAAATAATTCTTTGTAAAAGATACCACCCCCGGATTCCACTGAGCAAAATGGCTGCTGATGGAGTGTCTAATCCAGTAATCCAAGGACCAGACCCTGAGTCCACAAAGCATGATCTCCATCTGTCCAGTCTGTGACAAATGTGTTAAAGTATCATTTAAGTTTTACCCTTACTGTGGCAAGGCCTTACCAGTAGAGGAGGATGGAGGCAACAAGACTGGCATTATGCTTCCTGTGTCACCCTCTGAAACTCCAGAAGAGAGCTGAACTCCAGTTTTGAAACCTCTCTCAAGAAAGTGAAATGGTCACACACTGCCACTTCTCTCCCAACCTCCCTCCACTCTGACAGTGACAGTAATGAATCTGATGATACCTTGAGTTTTCCTGAGAGAACCACAGGTACCTGGAGCAGATACCTGATTCCCCAAAGGTAACCCAGTTTCCCCCAGGCTGAGCCCTCAGACACTGAAGAGGAGCCTGGTGACCACTTCACTCCAGGCTTTGCCCATAGGGACAGAGCTGACAGACCAAAATGGAAAGCACTGGACATTGGAGGGCCTGAACACCTGGGATGACCAAGGCAGCCTCTATGAAGGTGAGCCCACTATTTTTGTACCCTGTGAATTCAAGACCCAGGATCAGAGATTCTCACTCAAATTGAACTCCAAGGATGGGCTCCTTTTCAATGAGTAGACCTTCTTTCAGAGAGCAGCCAAGCCTGTGAACATGAATAAGTGGATGAACCAGTGCTTGGTCCTGCTCCTAGTCATCCCTATCTGTATCAGCTTTGGCATTCACCAGGACAAGTACAGGTTCCTGGTGTTCTCCAGCCTGGGAAGGAGCCTTCAGTCAGCCATGGATGACAACCTGAAATGTATGGTATCAAAGAGATGTGTGTTGCAGGTTGCCTGAAGACTGCTAGATGTTCTGGAGTTTCTCCATGAAAACAAGCATATTCACAGGAACCTGACAGCTCAGAATGTCTTTGTGAATCCAGAGGTTCTGAGCCAGGTGACTCATGGGCTATGGTTTCACCTACCACTACTGCCCAGGTAGCAAACATGTGGCCTACAAAGAAGGCAGTAGAAGTCCCACATGAGGGAGGACATGGAGTTCATTAGCATGGACATGCACAAGGAATGTGGGCCCTCCCGCCACAGCAATTTCCAAACCTTGGGCTACTATATGTTCAAGTGACATTATGGGTCCCTGCCATGGATAAACTGCCTTCTCAACACAGAGGAGCTAACTAGGCAAAAGCAGAAGGATCTGAACAGCCCTAAACCCCATGTGGGACTATGTGGCGGCTCGAGCAGGGCCTCAGAGACTCTGCAGGAATACTGAAAGGTGGTGATGGCTCTCAATTATGAGGAGAAGCCCCTCTATGCTATGATGAGGAACAATCTAGAAGCTCTGATGCAGGACATGCTGGTGTCATTCTATGACCCTCTGGACCTCCAGATGGTGCCTTAGGTAGAAGCAGAGCTCCTGACTTTTAGCTTGAAATAGAACATGAAGTGGTATGATTTGAGGCCTTCTGTTTGAACTCAGACCTCCTAAAAGAATCCCTTGAGTGTGCATTCTCACCTCTCCCTTAGGAGAGACAAAGCAGCCCTCTCAATGTTGGGGAACCTGAATTATCTCCCGTAATGTGAAACTCCTCCCTATTTTTGGCCCCTGCAGTTGTGGATAGAGGTGAGTAGATATCAGGGGCAGCAGCAGCTACTTCCCTAGGGCCTTCCTGCCATGGGCATTCCAAAATAAACGTCCTTTAATCAAGTAAATAAATAAATAAATAAATAAATAAATAAATACCATGGGCATTCCAAAATAAACGTCCTTTAATCAAGTAAATAAATAAATAAATAAATACCATGGGCATTCCAAAATAAACATCCTTTAATCAAGTAAATAAATAAATAAATACCATGGGCATTCCAAAATAAACATCCTTTAATCAAGTAAAGAAAGAAAGAAAGAAAGAAAGAAAGAAAGAAAGAAAGAAAGAAAGAAAGAAAGAAAGAAAGAAAGAAAGAAAGAAAACCATAAAGGATTGCAGAATAAAGGCAAACCACACAAAGAGAACCATTTGAGGTATTAAAGGAGTAAAGGAAACAAAAGGTATTTGCTTCAAAAGGAAGAAAACTACTCCTGACTCATCTAGACTGACCTACTAAAATTTAAAGAAAAGCCTCCTCTGCTTATGATTTGCTGAAATGGAAATTTCCCAGGATCTAGACTTTTCTATCTCTGTCCTCTAATATTGTCACAGCACACAAAACTTTTGAGTGTGTTTCTCTACCAGCTAATTGAATATTTACCATACCCTAGGCATGACCCTGATTCTTTCAATTTAGTGAGTAGAGGAGCCAAAGATGCTTGATACTACAAACCACACACTCTAGAACTGAAAGATGCATGGTAAACATGAGTAAATTATAAAGCAAGTGAAAAGGGGATGGGCACTATGGAAAATATTAGATCAGTTTAAGAAGAAGGATCAAGATCAAGCCACAGTGGGGATTGAAGTTGAAGGAGGAATTCAAGGAGGATGCTGCTGGCAATGTAAAATTAATATGAAGTCTTGAAGGTAACGAAGATGCAAGCTAGATAGTAATCTGGGAAAGGGAATTATAAATAAAAGACTGCCTTTTAAGGATGTAATTTTTCAAAGGTAAGCCTATTGATTTTTAAAATAACTGCTGTACTTAAGAATGAGTATATAAAGTGACTTAAAAAAGATATTACATTTTTAAAGTCTTACAAATGTGTGCCAAAACTTTCTTAAAACTTAGCCATTTTTTTCCTCTAGGCAAATAAATGTGATTCTTTCACCCTCATTTTCACATCTGTATAATAAGCTTTTAAATAATATCTGTCATAAGCTAGAATGCACACAAAATACTCTTTTCATTAAGCATAGCTTGGAGCACGTATACAATAAGTTATATTGAGGGAACCCAGACTCAGAGAGACAAACTCTGCATTTTGCCTCTCACCCATGGTTTCTAGTTCTAAGGTCTTCAGAAGTGGTAGAAACAAGGAGAAATCACAGAAACCAAGAAAGAAAAAAGGAACCATGGTGTGGTAAAGGAAGATCTAGAGAGAGTAATTGCAGGATACAGGTGCTGTGAGGAAGGGATAGCCTTCAACACTGAAGAGATGACAATACAGAAGGTGTGATAAAAGGGGGAAAAATAACATGAAGGATATTTTCAAAAGCCACAGTGAATTATATTTTATAATTACACAAATTTACATATAATGCACATGTAAGTATAAGTATCTGTGTATATAGATGCATATATAGTTTAAATGAAGTTACAACACTTGGGGTGATAACTAAAACCCCCAAACCAGTTACAAGATATCTCATTTTGAGTGGTTAGACAGAGAAGTACAAGAGACTTCTAAAACGATATACACTGATGTCCATGTCTTTGGTTGCCTCCCAAAGGTTGAAGGTAAATCTCTCTCGCTGAGGGTACTATCTACCTCAGACACAGGACGAGAAGGAATCAAGCTGGACTTGACCTGAAACCCTCCAACCCAAGAACTGCCTTTCATAGTACTGGGGGATGCTACGCAAACTGCCAAAGGAGGCACCCAGGTGCAGTACCTATGAACCACAATAATAATCAGAATGGTGGAATAGTGGCACTTGTACCTTGGTGGTAACCAACAGCTGACTAATTAGACTCAATGTCCAGGAAAGAAATCATGCCTAATATTAGAAACCTAGCCAAGTGCCCAGGAATAGTGAGATCTTGGGATCTCAGAGAAGAAGCCATTTTTAACCACTGTTCTAATAGGAGTATTCTTACCTATATTATAAACACTTATTCTTATGTCCATAAATAAGTATACCTCTCATTTCTCATTGAAGAAACTTCTCCTTACAACAGAGAGACCATTACAACAACAACAACAACAACAACAATAACAACAACAAAAGGCCACAACTGGATAGACTGCAAAGAGCAACTGACTGTGCGGTATGCAGCCCAATTACTGTATCTACAACACAACCTACACCAAAGACTCAGAGAACATCTCAGAAAGAGGGGGCAGCAAAAGGATTATAGAATCCAGAATACCAGAAAACATGATATGTGGGTTTTTTTCTATATATTGCAGGTAAGTTGCACACATGAAATCACAACAATATGGCTGCCTAAAGAAGACCTAAATGATAACAACACTGGTTGATATGCCAGTGTATATTAAGACATCTCATAGGACTCCACCCATAGATGAAAAGTTACAGGCAATTAAGGACATCTGAGAGATGGAGAACTAGTTTTCCACAGGAATCAGCTCCCTCATTGGTTATCCAGTATCAAAGTGGTCAGCCATGGAAGTATATGAACAAAAGCAAGGAGTAGCACTGAGCAGAATCAACAGATTCTCTCTCTATATATATCTATTAATATATTAATATGTTAATAATAATAAAATATTATTCTCTCTCTATCTCTATCTATATCTATATATAGATAGAGAGAGAATAATATATATATAGAATAATATTTTATTATTATTAACATATTAATAACATACATAGAATATTTTGAAGAGAGGTCACGGAATTTAGAAAAAGTGGGGGTTGGGGAGAAGTTAGAGGGAGGAGGGGGAAATTATGTAATTACATTTTAACTAAGTATAAAATACTTTTAAACTGAGTTGTTCACTTACACAAAAGTATTTGTAGGATAATGATCTTGAATAATGTCTCCTATTTATGGTAAATTACTTTTTATAATTAATTTAATACAGCCTATCACCAATACTATTGATTATTCTTCATAAGCTTTAGGTAAGAACTTATTGAAGCATAGAATACGGACAGTTTATGCTGCAACTGACCTGGCAGCTTTATGCCTATTGGGTAGCTACTATGTAGCTTGAAATTGTCTTGTATACTATGGGAAGAGAAAAGGAATCATCATTTTTTACCAATCTGTAAAACTGCAAACTTCAACAATGCCTGGTTTGTGAATGACTTGCCCACTGGTGCAAGAGTAGCACAAACAAGATGTAGGAACCAACTACTTTCTGGTTGAATTTAAGTCACATTGCACAAGATGAAACCTATACCTGGTACCATTGTTTGTCCAAGAACTTTTGACTAGACAGGTTATAGACCCTAGGTGACAACCTACTATTATTCTGCTATATGGGCATAATACTAAACTATCTTCTAAAGAGTTATCTTTGTATCCATCAATAATGTATCTTTCAACCCCATCTTAAAGAAGCTTCAATTTTCAATATATGGTGGTTAACATAGACCCACAATTGTCCAAGGTGAGAAGACAAAAGATTTCAGAATCCCTAGTTCTAAAAAGGACATCTATATCATATACCTTTTTCCAAAGGCTTGTAGAATGGAGAAACTATAAGAGTCAGAGGTAATAAATGAATAAGAAACAGTGTTCTGAGTAACAGGACATCAGCCACACATGCAAATTACCTCATGGATGATGGCAGTGTGCACAAACCCATACAATGTAAATAAAGACCAAATGCCAGCATGAATAAGTTAGGAAGATATGAGGTCCCATCCTTGGCCAGGACTTATGATAAGTGAGAACCTCTGGAGAAGAGAGGGAGTCAGTTTTATAAAGAATGTTGTCCCCGGAAAGCTAAACATTTTCCAGTAGAAGGCCACACATGATAAAATGTGAGAGCACAAATTGGTCATAAATGATTTTAAGACATAAATTTTTGGTGAGGGAGATGAGTGAATTTAGGAGGAGTCAGGGAGGGAGATAGATATCATCAAAACACAATATAGAATAATCTCAAAGTAATAATAAAAAGTATTTAAATAACTTCAAATTGCCCAGATCCCTTTGTGTAATATAAGATGTCTTTCTTGCCATTTTAAAATATGCTACTTAGGAATTTACAATTGCTTCAATTCCCTTTTATTGTACATCTTCTGTTCCCATTCTTATATACTGTTATCCACTATACAAAATGGATTCATTTAAATATTTCATTGCATTATTTCATTCATTCAATTGCTTTTCATTCATTGTATTGATACTAGTTAAGTGACCTGCATCAAAGAAAACAGGAGTCTCCTCTATGTCATCTTTTTTTCCATGGTCATGGTCATGTATGTTATTCTTACATGGGAGGTTGATACTAAAAGTGATTGCTGTGGTAGACAAGGACTTGCAAGAATGACCCAATATCCTACCAACATAGGGATGAAATTGTTTTACTTCACAGTTCAGACTATACTTCAATATACCAAAAATGAGATGGGTAGTCATATTGCATGCATATTCCAGAAGCTGAGAGGAATAATCTAATGTGCAATCTAGTGTTCAATTCAATCTCTGGTTTTCATTCAGTCTAGAGCACTGCATATGAAGAAGTTCTGCTCACATCCAGGGTGGATCTTCTCACCTCAATTAAGAAAATCCTCCAAAATCATACCCATGAACTAATTTTATTTAGACAATTCCTCACTGAGACTTTCTTCTGGTGATGATAGGTTTTTCTGAGTTGATGCTTAAAGCTAACCATCACTAAATCCAAGATATCACTTCTGTTGTTCCCAATTGTTCAAATACAAGTGTTGACCAGATTCAGGAAAAGGACAATAGTTTTCTTGATAGTTGAAATGCCAAGGGATTTGTAGTTATGTTTTAAAATTGGCATCCTTGACCTCTGGACATAAATTATTCCTATTTCTCTCAAACATGTAGTATATGCTCAACCCTGTGAAATTTCTAGAAATCTCAGGAGATACTACCCTCTGACCTAAGTAATTACTCAAGTTTCACCTGATTTGTAGGAGCAATATGATATTCCTTTGACCTAGAATATCCTAGCTCCCTATTAAAATGTTTGATTATTACAAAAAACAAAAAACAAAACAAACAACAAAAACCCCCACTCAACTTAAGAAATTAGTTTTTAGGGAATCCTGGCTTCCTTTCTTGGGAAACTGTTTAAAAGGCCTTATAATAAGGAATTCATCCTCAATTACTCTGAAATATATATTTATCTCCAATCCTGAAGTATCTTCCTCAAGTACCCAGAAGACAATCACTAAAATTTAACAAACCAAAGGGATTTCCTTGGACAGATGAGATCTCAAATTCCTAGCTTATCAAATATCAGACATCTATAAATACAATTCTCTCTCTCTCTCTCGCTCTCTCTCTCTCTCTCTCTCTCTCTCTCTCTCTCTATATATATATATATATATATATATATATATATATATAAATTATGTGTGTGTTTATGTGTATATACATTTAAATTTATATAGAAAGAAATTATTTTTCTTATGTGTATGAGTGTTTTGCCTTATATATACCACTTGCATGTACCACACAAATGCCTAGTGTTAACAGATGTCATACGAGGGCATCAAATCCCCTGGAACTGGAGTTATGGATGCTTGTGAACCACTATGTGGATGATAGAAATCAAACCCATGGATTCTGAACCATCTCTAACCCATATACTGACAATTTCTCTGTAGGGTTTCACTTGAGTCATAAGTTGTACATACACATGCACATACATATTATGTATGCACACCTACAGGAATACTCTCCAGACAGCTTCTTCAGTTCCAAAAACTCTCTGGATAGCTCATCTCTTGCAGAGCAAAAGCCCAGTCTTTTATTTACATATCATTTTAGTCATTACATATCATTTACATATCAGCTCAGGTTCCCTTTTGATTATCCCATGAATCAACATCCCATGAAACCAAATCGCTGATTCTTAGAAAAAGACAGAGAACATATTTCTTTTAACAATAAAGATGAATTCAGAAACCTGTCTACCTTTGTAAGCACAGACAATAAGGTAGCTGAATGGGTTCTTGCTCTGAGATTTGCCATTCCTACCATGCCTGGGCCTAAATGTCCTATGTCCCAGGCTGACCTTGAACTCAGGGATTTTTAATTTTTCCGACAAGTTGACTCACAATGGAGCTGCCTCTGTTCTTTTAGGTCTGCAAAGCTCCTTATACCATTAATATTGCAGAGTTATATTTCACATACTTGAAAAATTATATACTCTTGAACTCGTGTTTTTAGAGTGCTTTCCCACAGTCTTAATTTCCTTCCTAAAGGTCTCAGAACTTACCATTCTGCTAAGACATTAGCCATTCTTTTGTCTCCCAGACTCATGCTGTCTCTGATTATCATAGAGTCATTTACCTTGGCAAAGAGGACATTCTTCAAAGGAGGAACATTATACAAACAAGACTTATACCCTCAGTAACCACCAACACTTGAGGAGGTCTATGCCTTATTGGCTCTGATCCAGTGGCAGGAGCCATGTCACACTGTCCGTTGCATGGCTGAGTTAGTCTCAGTAGCCAGGCAACATGTTATAATTGTGAGTTTCTTGTTTATAAATTATAATCTTATATCTAGGAATTTTTTAACTCCTATCTACTTATCTTTCTTCTTCTGAGTAATTTATTTTTTGTAAA
The DNA here is from genome assembly GCF_900095145.1 of Mus pahari. Lineage (NCBI taxonomy): Eukaryota > Metazoa > Chordata > Mammalia > Rodentia > Muridae > Mus > Mus pahari. The sequence continues at coordinate 5,464,683 of NC_034596.1, read as the reverse complement.
AATGGCCTATGTCAAGAAATTATATGAATGCATGTTCTCTATTTGCATACACACACACACACACACACACACACACACATACACATACACACACACACACATACGCTTATGATGCTTTTGTCCATGCCCACCTATAAAAGCAAATTATCTCTGTGCTTATTTCTTGAAAAAGTTGGAGGAGAAGATATTCCTAAGTTCTCTTTTTCTATATGCTGTATTTGCCTCTTTTCCTCCAAAGTGATTACAATACATACATACATGCATACATACTTACATACATAATATATTTTCCACAGTAGCATAACAATTTCCTTCATATTCTTATTGCCTTGACTAGGAGTCTTTCTAGGATACTTTTGGATATCATAAATAATCTTATCAATTTACTTCTTTTTTTAACTCACAAACTAACTTGTAGAATTAAGCCTTAATGACCTCCAGCTGATACAAGTTCCAATAATCAGTGCTTTGGGGTTTTAAAAATGAGACTCACCTCTGATGCTTTAAATAACATTCTAGTTGTTCTTACCCTAACTGCCTAACTACAAATAATTGTTCTATTATGATCACAGATTAGGTAGGACAATGCCTTAAGGCAACAATACTAGATACAATGCATAGGCTGAACAAAAGGAATATCGTTCTTATAGTTCTGGAAGCTGAAAAACTCAAATTCAACCCACTAACATATCTATTGAGGCTCTGAGTTCTAGTTTACAATGATCTGCTCACTGCATTAGTAACATTCAGAGAGAGGAAGCAAGTTCTTGAGTCTCCTATAAAGCCAAAAAGTTCATGTTATTATTAAATTCTCTGACTTTACTATAATCTCCTATATATTACAAGTTAAGACTTTCCATATATGAACACTGAAAAGGACACAAATATTAAGTTAACACAGGAAGACTTAAAACATGCTATTGTAGCCGGGCGTGGTGGCACATGCCTTTAATCCCAACACTCGGGAGGCAGAGGCAGGAGGATTTCTGAGTTCGAGGCCAGTCTGGTCTACAAAGTGAGTCCCAGGACAGCCAGGAAGATACAGAGAAACCCTGTCTCGAAAACAAAAAAAAAAAAAAAAAAAACCCAAAAAACAAAAAAAACAACAACAACAACAAAAAATCCATGCTTTTGTGAATTTATTTAGAAAGCATAACCAATCATCAGTAACTTAGTGTAATATATAGATGAGCAATTAGCTTACTTATAGGACACATCTATACTTGTCAGCAATATGATTACCATATAGTTAACATAATATAGGTTGTTCCTAACCTTGATTCATGAACACATTCCTTGATAAATCTTACAATTCAATTTTGTTTCCTTCATGTCAACCAGTCAACAAAACTTAGAGAAAAATTATGACACATATTACTTCAAGGAAGTACCCCAAAGGAGCCAAGAGAATGAGTTTTGTGGTTCAGTTATGGAGCCATGAAAGCTTAATCTGCTTACACAGACTTTCAGAGCTTCAAGGTTTCTTTTAAACAACTTTATTGACAAATGATTTATGTATCATAGACTTTAGTCATTTCAGGTATAATATCTGATGAATTTTGACAGAGCTGTACTTCTCTTCTACCAGTGAAATTCACATCCAATAAAGCCCATGTCAAAATTTAAATATAGAATATCATCATCATTCTAGTCCAATTTCCATGTTTTATTTTTCAATCACTCTTTTGTTTCAACTTTGCCTTCATGAAACCATTATCTATGTTCATTAACTATAGATTAGTACCAGCCAGGGTATTTCTGTAGAATATATTCTAGAATTCCTATAAACTAGTATTAAACATTAGACTTCTGAGTATTATGATTAGGGTATTTTACTAATGTTATTGCATAAATTAGTATTTATTTCCTTTTTATTGATTTTTATGGGTTTAATACATTACGTTCACCCATAAATCAATAAAGTTATCAAAAATAAAGCCCCAAGACTTCAGACTTGTATGCCCACTGGCATACAGCTCAAGTTGCAGAAGTCATGAGCATGGTATTTGAATCCATGAGTGCTACAGCACTGGCTATATGTAGCAGTATTTTTGGTGTAAAGCCAAATAACCTTAGATACTGAGCCTTTATCCCTCTGTGTCTAGAAGACAGGCACCAAGAATACTATTCTCTAGGCTTGAAATCTAGTATTGCTTGCCAGGTTTTAAACTTGCTCAAACCCATTACTTTTAATTAGTTAATCTATTTCTGTTTTATGATACAGTATCTTGACAAAAACCTACTTATGAGGTAGTTCATTTTGGTTCACAATTCCACAGTATGGACTGCCATAGCAAGAGAGATTTAGCAACAGGAGCTTTAAAGAACTAATCATCTACCATCCCTAGATAAGAAGCAATGAGAGATACATGCTCCAGGTATACATGGTCTTCTTTTGATGCAGTCCAGTAACCAAGTAAAATGGTACCACTCACTAATAAAGAAAGTATTCTCAACTCAATTAACCTATCAAACCAAACTCTCACAGGAATACACAGACACAAATCTAAAATAGAAATAATCTTTCACAGATATTCTTATAGGATTGTCTCCTTGGTGATTCTAGGTCTGACTGAGTTAATATTATTAACAATATTTCTTCTTTCTTCTTGCCTATTTCTACCCATGAATGAAAGTTCCTAGCTTATGCTGGTCCCATCATTGTATTGCAGAAGCATGTAACTTTTTTATGTCAGAATCAAATCTGTGAGGAATTTGCATCAGAATGAGTCTCAACTTGGTTGCCCACCATATCTGGTTTTGATATTTAGATAAATTTCTGGGGGCTAGAGAAGTGTCTCAGTGGACAAGCACATTTTCTCAGCAAGCATGATGACTAGAATCTGAATTGCTTTCATGCCTGTGAGAAGCTGGTCATGGCTGTCCATGCTTGTACCTCACCTTCTACTGAGAAAGGGAGACAGGCAGACACTGAGAGCTCTGTGTCCTAATAGCCTAGCTAAAAAGGACAAACTTTCCATGAAAAACTTTGCTTCAAGGAAGTAAGGTAGAGAATGGACAATAGTGAGGGAGGATATAGAGCATCTTGCTGACTTTTGCTTGGGGAAGCACAGGTATATGCCTTACATACTCACATGCATTCACCATAGAGCCTATAAACATACACACAAACACACAAACACACACACACACACAACTTTTACCAAACACAAAAATAAAATGGAAAAGAGATCTTTTCAATACTGAACAAATGACTCCCTGATGGATGAAAGAGAGAAGAGGTGGGGAGAGGAAAGAATAGCACTGAATGGGCTTTCAGCAGAAGCAGAATTCATGTAGTGATCTTGTGGAATGCCAAAGTGCATTGTGTTTTACCTTACAAACAATATAAAACTACTGCAGAATTCCCAGGGAAAATATTAAAAAAAAAAGTATAGTTTATATTTTGATAGGGAAATACAGGTTTAGAAAAAATAGTGGGCTGAGGATAACTGCAGTGATTGAAGTAAAAATGCAGACTACATTCTATGCCATCTCAGATGTCATATGCAATTCAGGTAGGTACAGAAAAAATGAAGACATATACATCATCTGACCCACATACTGATGCTCAGTTTGGGAAAGTGAAAAAGTATACTGTAGGAAGATTCAAGGTACAAATGTAAACAGCATTGTTAGGGATCACTTACAGACTGAATATGGTGCCGAAGAAAGAAATGTCAACCCAAATTCTTACTACTACAGCCTGAACATCTCCTGGAAATTTGATGCTATTGAAATGAATTGAGCCTCCAAAGCATTCCCTCCTAGGTGATCAGCAATCAGTGGCTGGAATTTGGATATACTGACTTTCAAAAACAGATTAGACAATGAAGAAAACAGATCCAAAATAGTTAAAATACATATCTCAGTAGCACAGAGGGCAGTCTGCAGTGGAGAAAAGGAATTTGAAATGCCTCAGCTGAAATGGTGAATACACACATGTCTGTGACTTAAATGAGCAAGAGCAGCATTGGAAGCAAGAAGATAAGAGCACAGAGAAGGAAGGGCTAGCCAGGGAGACCCAGAAGAATTATACAGCGGGGTTGTAATGAATCCAAACGAGATGTTTGTCCAGAGAAAGGAAGGCCAACCAACAATATAGAATCTTTAGAAGGTGAAAGGCTTGGAAAGCATAACTCTGCATAAAATACATAAACCCCTATTGTTTGCAATGGTTTTCACTGAGCCTGTAATGGGTTTTCAGAGGAAATCATAAAAACAAGACAAAATTGACCCTCTCTCAAAAAGAGAAGAAAAAATATAATAACATTGGCAGGAGAATTTGTTTATCTTTCTGATTCCTCAAAAAGACTTCAAAACAGGCTTTATGATGGTTTATAAGGATACATGCAACATGTTTAATTTATAATCAAAGCCACAATAGAACATTCTAGTCAACTGAGTGGGGGGTGGCATTGGAGATTTTTTTGTCAGGACTGTGGCTTCTCAGAAGCTACTAAAACCAGAAAAAAAAAAATGTGTCACAAACGTCCATGATGTCAAAACCGAAGAAAAAGTTAATACAATAAGGGCAATGTCTTTGAGAGATTCTTGAAATTAATGTAATCATTAATAATGACACAGTTTTAGATCTACAAATGATATTGCAAAATATAGTAGACAATTTCTTTTACAAAAGTCTTGCAAAATACTGAGATAATCCTACCTGGCTATTTCTCAAAGTTAATTTAGGGTAAAAATTGAAGACAGACTTTAAATATATATTTCTGAATACACTTCTGTGTTTTATCTTCTCCAGGTATATGTCAGAGAAGCAGTTTGATGATTTGAAACAAAGAAGGGGTAATAATTTCTAAGGAAGAGATGATGCATGGTTTCCAAGGTGGCCCTTTATTCAAAAACATAGCTCTCGATGCCGACAAATATAACATTTGGGGTATTTTGTTTCTCGCTATATTTTATTTTGGGAAAATGGTAATACATAAGAAGGAAGTCTGAGATTTAAAAAAAAATGAAAGGATAAACACAAAGGGTATAATCTACACTGAGAACAATCAGTTGTGCCAAACCCCATGTATGAGAATAATCAATATAAAGATATCCAGACACAGAATCCCAGCAATCCCTACAGTAAGGGGAAGTACATTCCCTTAGCAATGACAAAGTTATGAGTAGACTGTGCTAAAAATGCCTTGGGCATATTAAACCATTTACCTTGAGCTAGGAGGAGGAGAATATAGAGGTCACATGACTACCTAGATGAATAGAGCAATCCAGGAACCTGACAAAGACCAGAATTTGGTATAGATTCTGGAGCAATGATATTCTCATGTAAAAAAACAAAGTATTCCACTGACTGGAACAATGTGGTAAGTAAACATAATTGTTTGTGCAGAGTCTAGTGCTCTAGACGGCCCCATTAACACCCAAAGTAAAGTCTGTGCAGATCACTGGGACCATTACCTAGTAGAAACTCTGAAGACTTTATAATGATCTGCAATGAAAGACAAAATTTTAAAAGCTGACCTTCATGTTGAAAAGGAAGAAAAATTAAATAGTACCTTCCCCATTCAAGTGAGCCTTCAGTGTCACTCTTTTGAATACCTCAAAGACAATTTAATTTGTTGTGGTTCATTAATTCAAGTTCAAACCACAAGGTATAGTTGCTGCTCCTAATTAGTAGATCAGCAAGACCAGGAACTGTGGGTTCTATTCTATGTCTGGGTTTATTAGAATGTACAATAATGGACACACACCGGCACCCAACTTGAGGTACCTAATTGCCAAGGTAGTTTCTTTTTATATAGAAGACAGTTTTAAGTTGATGTAGATGTGGCCCAAATTTAATTATTTTGTGGTCCTATGTTCCCAAAAGAAGGAGTCAAATTCAGTGAGTATAAAACTGATACTTAAGCATATGAAAGCATGCCAAATCATTCTTCCCTGAATTATTACTGAAGGTACAGATAAGGTAATCGTCATTGATGATGATGAAGATGACAAGGGCACTGGCAATGTTGACCACTGTCCTGACAGTGATGGTGGTAATGATGGATTTCACAGTGATAGACTGCAAGGTTTAGAATCCAACAATGTTTAACAAATTGTATTGTCAGCAGTGACTCACATTAATGGAGTCATTATCAGAAAATTGCATATAATTCCTGTTATTGCAGGTCCTCAGGATAATATGGCCGTTCTCCTAGGAGATTTAGAAGCTGTGTGCCCTGTGTAATTTTGGAAATTGCTCTGATATTGCTCCTGTGGATACAAAGCTCAGAGTGGGCCTGTCACACGTGCAGCCACATAAAAGTCTGGTCTCCTTGGAATGGCCCTCTTTGAGAGAGGCATCTGCCTGGTTGTCAGCCCAGTCTGGCTCTCATCTTTCACAATAAATTCTCTCATATATCCCATGCATTCAAATCTTTTGCCTGTGTTTATCAGGGAAAAAGCAATATGTTCATTTTATTCTAATTATGCTTGAGAAAACTAACACACTTCAATATTATAATTTCCAAAATTACCTGCCACAAGGTCTTTAGTAGGAGAACTGGTCAGCCTTGTAGGCCACTTGATTTTTTTCTTTTTTCCAAATACAATCTTCACACATTCTGGCTCTGCTCATCAGACACCAGGCTATCGTCTTCTCTTAAAATCATTTTCCTTTTCTCAGATATCATCTCCTTTTATATAAATTCTCATTGCAATATTTTACTATTTTTAATCTTCCAGGAGGGAAGTAGTACTGTCCTTTCCCCTGTCCTTCACACCGATTTGTCTTTGCTTCTCATTATACAGAGTCTGCTTAAGTCATGATGCCTGCTGCCAGTTCTATTAAACTGCAGAGGGAACTGCCAGGTCACAATTTATATGGCAATATCATAAAATTAACTTTCAGGCAGAAATCCCTTTTCTTCCTCTTTTATTCATTCTTTGTGCTTAAGAAATCCTGATGATTTCTGTTAGAAAGATTAGTTGTCTTTTTCTTTGAAATTGACAAGTTGAGTTAAATTTTGGTTTTAAGAGTAAAAGACAACAGAATAAAAGCTCAATTCAGATTTTCCTCATAATGATTTCATAATTCTTGCCTTCTTGCATTACATTTAAAGTTGCGCTATCTGCTGCAGAACTGGATGAGAGTGGGTGGAAGAGAATTGCAGGGAAATTGCCAGCCTTCCATCCAAACTGGAATCAGAGGAGTGCATGGGCTCTTTACTTCTCCTATAGGATCTTTTAGAAAGCATCTCCTCATTAAACAGATGCCAGAAGCCATGCTCCTCTTTTCTGTTATATCCAGAAAATCTTCACTGGACCATGTGATCAAACTGTCTTCCCTTCCCATACTTGAATAGCCAACAAGCTCAAGGCTAAAGAACAGGAGAGACCAGGAATTGATCTCTTCATGAACCATGAAATTTTCCATTAGTACCTAAGAGGGCCAAGAACTTAATAGATTTAGCAGCAAAAAATGGCAGACCCAGAATATCACTTTTCATGTATGACTGTTTTACCTACACCCCTAAAATCTTACTTTATTCCTTTACACTTTGCTACTATTCAATTTAGTAAGATTAATTCTTCTGGATATATGATGTAGTGGCAAATTGTTGTCAGCAAAGGGATGTCAAGGAAGGTAGTGTCCGAACACAGGTTCTGAAAACAATAAAATGATTCTTCTTATTATAGCCAGTCCTGTATCAAATACTGGGTTAGGGACATTCTCCTTTAGAAGCAATTTTATAAGAAAAAGCTTAATATAAAATTTTCTCTTCAGAGCAATCATTTATTCCAATTTGCATGAAGAATATCTTATGTTGAATGAAGAAGATCATTAAGTAATAGTACTTCTATACAATAACATCTTATTTATAATTTAATGTCTTTTGAAGATGGTGTTTACGCATGAAAATTTTAAGTGAAATATTGCTGAAGGTGTGATTCATATTGAGGACTGAATTGAAAGACAAAACATTCATCAGCTGGTATTTGTGGAAATAATCACTAACAGCTTGGAAGGAGCATTCTGCTGTATAGGAGAAACATAAAACTTCCCCCAAACAATAAAGAGCCAGCAATCCTAGGTTCTGATTACATATCTGTTATTACTTTAATGTGCCAGCAGCTATCTACTGAGCTTCCACATGTAAAAGGCAAGAATGGCAAGCAAACCAGGAATGAGTATATATATACATATACTCATTATATATATATACCAATATACTCATTATATATATATATATATATATATATATATATATATATACACCAATATACTCATTATATATATATATACCAATATACCAATATACTCATATATATATATATATATATATATATATATATATATATATATGTATATGTATATACCAATGACCATGAAAAGTTTTGGTACCTGTTAGTTAAGTACAAGACTTCAATGTAAGCATAAAAATAACCAGAGAGCGTTTTACAAAGATGTCAAAAGAAATACCCAGGAGAAATCCTGTGCTAATTTTACTGATTAAAAAGTCTGTTCCTGAGCTGAGTTCTGAGTCTAAGGAAAAGCAACTTTCACCGAGTAGCATGGATGAAGCTACTGGAAAACAGACGTAGGTAATATCTCATTAATTTAACTAAGTGTTTCTGAATAGGTTCCAAATTTGGTGTGAATTACAAAGGCTCTATTGCAGTCTCCAGCCAGAAAACAAATATGCTTTCTGCCAAATACACTTAAACAGTTAGCAAATTGCCAGTCACTTAAATTATAGGTCCTTGCTAAATTTATCCATCCCTTTAAAATAATAAAGATTGCATGGCTACCTGAGGACATGTTGCTGAAGTAATATAAGCCTCTCTTCCATTAGCTACCACTGAGTTGCAGCCCAAGGATGTAACTGTGTCATGCTGGGGCAAAAGAGAACTATTGTACTGAAAGCAAGCTGAGCACATTTTCAATTTGGATGATAATTGCTCATTACACAAAAAGTTTGTCTTTGTCTAACCAATAGTGTATTTGTGGAAATGTAAGAATATGATAAACTTATGCAGAAGATATAAATGTATCTGACATATTTATGCATACATAGGTGTATAGACTTTGCAAAAACACTATCATATGCTTCATTAGTCCTTTGTGCTTTCTGTATTGTCTTTTCTTATACAGAGATTCTTTCATTTGTTATTCCCATGTCTTATTTTGGCTGCCGTTCCATATTTTCAAGCAAAACTTTAACCTAATCCTCAAAGAAGCTTCATGGAGGCCTCTAGACAACCCTGGCCCACCAAACAGTTTCTAATTGGAATATCCTACACTTTATCCCATATTTCTCCCCCAAAGAGCAAACATTATTCTACTCTGTATTTTACACATCTGTTCTCATAAATCCAGAATCAATCCACTGAAAACAAGTTCAAAGACTTATTCATTTTTGTGCTTGGAACAACAGTAAGTTTAGTGGTTTATGTACCCAATTCCCAGGGTATATGCTGATTTGAATTAAATGTTTTCAAATCTTCCAATTTTCTCTATGGAAAAAAAGACATCATCAATTGCTCAAGAGTAGCGCTACTGGTACTTCCAGAACAAGAAATTCCTGCTTATACAGGGTCTAGACTAACCAGAAGTATTGTGGACAAAGAAGTATTTTTGTAAAGCTTTGTTAATCAAAGTAAAGAACATGATTGGTAAACACAAAACCTTTAATTTATTTATTAGGGAAATTTTTTAAAGTTTACTTTAAACACTAACTCAGAAACTAGGAAAAAAACATAAAAAGAGCTAAGTTTTGAATTGGTCATTGCATTAATCTCTATCCGTTTGCCATTTCAAAATACCTAAGACTGTGCAACATTATAAAACTGAGGAGTTATCTAGGTCATATTTTGAGAGATCAAAGGGTCTGCATTATTTATATCCCATTGTGACATGTTAGGGGGATGGAAGCTAAAATATGACTAATTTTCATGTTTAGAAGTGAAATCTTTAGAAGGGATTAGCATTGTAAGAGCCTGGAAGCCTATTTCACTTAAAGCTAGGGTCTCTGACAAGGATGTGGAGAAAGAGGAACACTCCCCCAATGCTGGTGGGATTGCAAGTTGGTACAACCACTCTGGAAATCAGTCTGGCGGTTCCTCAGAAAACTGGACATAGTACTACTGGAAGATCCAGCAATAACTCTTCTAGGTATATACCCAGAAGATTTTGCAACTGGTAATAAGGACACATGCTCCACTATGTTCATAGCTGCCCTATTTATAATAGCCAGAAGCTGGAAAGAACCCAGATGTCCCTCAACAGA
>NC_034596.1:5440436-5453962 GCF_900095145.1 Mus pahari | reverse complement strand
AGGAGCTAGAGAAATAACCCAAGGAACTGAAGGGGTCTGCAACCCTATAGGTGGAACAACAATATGAACTAATCAGTATCCCCAGAGCTCGTGTCTCTAGCTGCATATATAGCAGAAGATGGCCTAGTCAGCCATTGTTGGGAAGAGAGGCCCCTTGGTCTTGCAAACTTTATATGCCCCATACAGGGGAGTGCTACGGCCTAGAAATGGGAGTGGGTGGACAGGGGAGCAGGGTGGGGGGAGGGTATAGGGGACATTCGGGATAGCATGTGAAATGTAAATGAAGAAAATATCTAATAAAATACTTTTGAAAATATGACATTTACTGTAACAACAACCAAGAAAAAAAACAAAAAAAAACAAAAAAAAAAAAACAGACCTTGGTGTTTAGGTATCAGCATTTCTGGCTGCTAGGGCTTACTAATTCCCTAGAACTCATTCAGTCTCTGCAGCAAATTCTGCTGTTGTCTCTGTTATCACCCATCTCTGATGTTGCCCTCACTACTGCTACCTGCTCTTTATGTTATCAATTCAGTCCACAATAGCCCTTAGACTAATCACAAGCAAGTAATAGAAGATATTTAAAAGAATTCTTAAACCTTGTCAGCAAAAAGTGTCTAATGTTGAGCTCAGTGATATACCACCATAAAGTAGCACATCAATGTTTGCTGGATGGAATAGTTTGGTTATATATCCATGATGGGTTATTTGACATGACTATAGTGAGAATCAAACCAATCATAGCACAATTTCCAGTTCTACCAATTACAAGCCTTATATAAGAGCCAATACTGATCTTGCACTGCACCAAAACCACTGCTTCTGCTAAGTTACCATGAAAGCACCACCTTTCTGGCTCCAAGGCATCTATGAGTAAAGATGTAGGCTGAGCAATGTGATCTGGAATTCATGAAGGCTTGTCCTCGAGTGATGTCTTCCAAGAGTGGGTCAAGGTATAGAGAGCAGTTGTTACTGGAGCAAGGCCTCTTGCAAAAGAATCAGTAGTGACCCCTTCAGATGCTGGAGTAACCTCAGGGTGAAAACAAAATTTCCGAAGCAGTCAGACTCTTATAAGAACACTCTGATCTATTGATCATGGAGAGGTTATACACTGACCTATAGGAGGGTCTGTCCACTGCCATTCAAAATCCTGAATGGTCAACTCACAGCAAAATGCATTGCCAGAAACCTACAGCTAAGACTGAAGAAACTTCATCACAAACATCCACAAGAACAAATTCCACAATTCAGTATTTGACAATGCTTCACCCAATGAAAAGTATATCCCTCTGATATGGCTCAAAACTAGATCCAGACAATATCCCTTGTGCAAGGCTTTGGTTCAGGCCTCAGTTAATAGAGTGTTTCACAGTCTCTGTGGCCTCTTCCAAGTGACTGATTCTCTTTGTGCTTCAATTTCTAATATTAGCATTTTTCTTTCACTATTTTTTTAAAATTATTTTTTTTTCATTTTTTTAATACTCCAAATTTTATTCCCTTCCCAGACTACCCTCTGATTATTCCATATCCTATATCATTTCCTAACATCCCTGTCTCCATGAGGATGTCCCCACGCCCACCTCCAACCCCACCAGACCTCAAAATTTCCTGGGGCCTCCAGTCCCTTGAGGGTTAGGTGCATCTTCTCTGACTGAACCCAGACATAGTGGTCCTCTGCTGTATATTTATTGGGGGCCTCATATCAGCTGGTGTATGCTGCCTGGTTGGTGATCAAGTATCCAAGAGATCTTGGGGGTCCAGGTTAATTGAGACTGCTGGTCCTCCTACAGGGTCACCCCTCCTCAGCTTCTTCCAGTTTTTCCCTAATTCAACAGGGGCCAGCATGTTCTGTCCATTCGTTGGGTGCAAATATCTGCATCTGACTCTTTCAGCTGCTTGTTGTGTCTTCTGGAGGGCAGTCATGCTAGGTCCCTTTTTTATGAGCTCTCCATAGCCTCATTGATAATTTCAGACCTTGGGACCTCCCCTTGAGCTGAATCCCACTTTGGGCATGTCACTGGACCTTCCTTTCCTCAGGCTCCTCTCCATTTCCATCCCTGTAGTTCTTTCAGACAGTAACAATTATGGGTCAGAGTTTTGACTGTGGGATGGCAACCCCCTCCCTCAATTGATGCCCTATTTTTCTGTAGGTGATCTCTACAAGTTGCCTTTCCCTAATGTAGGGGATTTCATCTAGACTCCCTCCCTTTGAGTCCTGAGGGTCTTTCCCCTCCCAGGTCCCTGGTACATTCTGGAGGGGTTCCCCCCCACAAACCTCCTACCTCCTGAGGTTGACTGTTTCCACTGTTTCTGCTGGCCCTCAGGGCTTCCGTCATTTCCCCCCACCCAATACCAGATCATGTTCCCCTCCCAGGTCCCTCCTTTTCTCCTCATTGTGGCTGCTTTCTTCTCCCTCTTAAGTGGGACTGAGGTGTCCTCACTTGGGCCCTTCAGCTGGTTGGCCTTTTTGAGTTCTGTGGACTGTATTATTGGACAAAACAGTAGGGTATAAACTGTTTGGGTCAATATATCTTATATCCCACGTTACTGTGAACAGCTATATTATCAAGGGTAAATTTGCCTTCTTTAAAATGTTCTGAACTCTGAGACCAGTGAAGCAAAGGGATGGGCCAAATGGTTGACATGTATTTTGTTTAAAATAGGACATGTTCCCCATGCTATACTTTTTAATATTCAATGACTCCTAGTATAGGACCAGTTACTTAGAGAGCTAGTCTACTTCATTTTTTTTTTTTTGTCTTCAGAAGTCATATATTCTTCATTGGGAAAAATATAAAGCTATTTTTTAAATAACCTTATGAATATGACCATGTTCATCATTTTGATCAACAGCTGCCTTTATCAATGTGTTATGCAGGAGACAAACACTGAGTTTCTACCTAGGGTTCATTTGGAGAGTCATAGACCCAAGCACTGGGTATTCTCAGTCACCTATTCCTACAACACTTCTTCCCACCTGTATACATGCATATACATACAAAAGAGTACCCACTTCATAATTTGCTGCCATTATTGACTTATTCCCAAAAGAATGCCCTTTCTTCATCCCCTCTAGGACTTTACCTGAGAACCATATGTAACACTTCCACTCCTTTTTGATTAAAAAAAAAAAATCTGATTTTAGAGGAGAGAATCTGCCTGTCTCCTACAGAAATCAGAGGGCTGGTTTCAAAGAGCAGAACAGTGATTTTTATGTCATAATTAATTCATCAATGCAATAAAACTTGTCATTTTAACTTGTTTCTGAGATTCCAATCAAAGCCTAATTAGCATAAACATTTCAACATGCCTCCTATATTAGCAGCAGGCATCAGGAAATGAAGGCTTCCTGCACGGAGGGGCAAAGAGGGAGAAAAGGTCAGATTTTTAGCCAAATGGATATGATTTTTGTGAAGAACTAACATCCAAGAAAATGTTATGATTTTGTAAATATTAACAGCTATCCTTTGTGTGCTTGAAGAATTAGCAAATTAGAAGTTTTAATCTATTAAAGTAGAAGTCTATTTAGTAGCCAGTCTTATTCACAGAAGTGGTGAGTTTCCTTGAAGAATGAAATTGCTATATTGGAATGCCCTTGTACACTACACTAAGACACTTGGACAAGCTTTATAATCTCAGTAAGAACATTTCGTTGAATATAGATAATAGAAAGATGGTTTCTCTGTCAGAGGAATTTTCTCAAAGTCCGTTGGCTAGCATGTAGCATGATCTGAGGAAGGTTGCAGGGTCCACTTAAAGTGCATTATGCCACACCTATTTGATATGCTACGAGTCCATCTTGGGTTATTCACGTTTGCTCACTTGAGATGTTTTAGATAACACACAATTTGTTTAATATAGAATTACATGAATATTAAATAAATTTGACAGCTGGGGAGAAAAGGAAAGAAAAGGAAAGTAATATTCACTCAGAGAATCCAGAAAAATAATTGCCCCATCTCTCCCTGGGTACTAGACAGATGTTAAGCAACTTAAAACACTATTAAAGTCTGTGAAAATTTCTATTATTGTTAATAATAATTTTTAAAATTCCTTTATTATAAACACTCCTTCTGGTGTTCATTTTCCCATAAATAAGCAAATATGTTGAGGGATGGGGCAATTCTACTCCCTAATTATCAACTTTGAACTCTCCCTTATGGCCCTAGCTGCCTTAGCAAATGGGACCATTAGTCATGCAGCCAGGAGGACTTTACTCATGCCAACACTGAAGGCTTTGAGCACCCCACAGATGACTTTGAGAAATTTACACAGTGGTCTCAGGTAGTGATATTGTCTCCTGAAGGCACAGTCTCACCCAGGTTTTGCAGATTTTGTGTGTACGTGTGTGTGTGTGTGTGTGTGTGTGTGTGCACATGCACACACGTTATCACAAAGCCCTGGAACTCTTTGTAACTAGGCCAGTGGCTCAGAAGAGAGACTTCTTTACCTATTGCTGAAGATACAAGGGTGTGGTTGGTGCCAACACAATCTCCTTTTGCATGTGAGATATACTATGATTGAACTAAGCACCAATTCAATGGCTAGTTAAGGAGGATGCTCAGGTTCCTTAGTCAAGAAGTTAGGGGGCATCTCGGTACTTTGTTCCCTGGCTTAGTGCAAATCTTCTCACCAGTGGTATTGTCTTGTCCCTTTTAATAGTGTGCTCTTAAGTCATAAGACCCAAAGGGCAGCAGCAATAAATACAGAAGACTATCAGTGGCAGTGATGACTGAGTGTTCAGTCACCCAAGTTGAGAAAACAATTGCAAGGCCCTTGGAAGCTGAAGAAGTCGCTTCTATACAGTTCAAGAGCAGTCACGCAAAAACAAAGGCTGTAGAATCAGAGAGCTGTAAGAGCATATGGACTAGAAGAGTGTAGATTGCAGAAGGTGAAGAAGGGTAAAGGGTAGGTAAGAGCCAGAGAGCAGAAGTCACAGGGCATGGTCAGCAACTACTTTCACAGCATGAACTCTTCAATGTTATGAGTTTTACACACTCTAGGTCAGGTACCCTTATAATGATGGGCGTTAATGGCTAGTGAATCCACCTTCCCATGTCATCACCGGAACTGTTACATTGAGAGCTGGTAAGGGCTGAATAACTATGAAATCTAGCCTGGAAACTGTACTGACAGCCACAACCAAGGACAAGTATTTACACATTCTTATGCTCCTAGCTTTAGCATCTAGGTAAGGGGCCACTAGCAATACCCAAAGCCTGTGTAGGAACTGTAACACTGGAGGACATCCCTTGTAGCTTCTCCCCCGACCTGTGTAACACCACCATCCACTATATCAAGCACTGAGCCCCAGAATACCATCACTGGAAGAGTTCCTCCTTGCCTACCCAACTCATGTCTGGAAAGATAAAACATCTGCCCAGCGTCTGATTGTTAGCATAATGACAAAGGGTAGGGGGGATGTATTTGTGCCTGGAAGATTTCAGGGTACTGAAATTGCAAACACCACATCCTAAAATGCCAAAATAGCCTGACAGCTAGCAGGTATCAGGAAATGATGTTCTCTGACATCAACAGCTGTCCCTGCTCTGTCTTCAAAATAACCCCAAAGTTATGTCACGATTGTCTTCCAGCTTTGCCCTCCTATTGTCCCTATGGTGCGAGGACTTCTGTCCTTTCTTTAGCTCCTTGGAATGTTCATTTCTTTAGTGACTTCAGGATAAAAACTCAAAGAATACATTCGTCCCTCATTTCTCATCTCCTCCACCTGGGTTTGGCTACCAATTTCACAGTTTTTCCTCTGAGCAATGACAGATTACCTCAGTTTCATTTACTAAGTTTGATGCCCTCAATTGCTGCCCGTTTCATATCTATGACCATGTGGAATTGTCTATTTTTATTTGAAATTTTTGGAAATACAGAAGAGATGCTTCAGCCTTCTCTTTCAAATAGTTGTTACGACAGGTTTATGGATGGCTACTTAGTTTCTCCCTGACCTCTGTAAGAGGTCCCTCCAGCTCTAACCCAGTTTCTGCTAAATTCTGTATTCCCGGTTCTGGGACAGCAGCAGACAGTTGTATCTTGTTCCACAATCCATAATTCTCAGCTTCAAAGTTCACTGCCAAATAAGATCTAACATTGTTGGATAACCTTTTGTACCATCCCTTCAGCAGCAATTAAGTCCTGCTTATTCCACAATGCCTAGAGAAAAGCTCGGCCCTCTGCTTCTTTTTTTTTTTTTTTTTTTTTTCAGGGGCAAAGACAGCAAAGCAAACCAGAATACAAATACAAAAGTAGTGTCAAGAGAATCTGAGGCTTCCTCCTCATTAACCGGCCTGGTCAACAGAGTCAGGAGACAAAAGGCAGGCCCTGGGTTTGAGGGGAGGACGTTGACATGCTGACGGAAGGGGCAGAGGCTTTTGGCAAAGCTTCTGCCAGAGCAGAGCTGAGAGCCAGATGTCAGTCTCTCAGCAGCAGAGCTATAAATCCTCTAAATACTATTCAGGCCTGACTAGTGAGATAATGACAACCAGAAGCCCTGTATAAAGTCTGGTTGTGATAAATGATTGGTGGATGGGTTTTATTCTAGTTTAGGAACAGACAGAACCCAGAGAGCGATTGGTGCATGCCAGAAAATAAGTGCCACATCGGTCGCATCTGCTCTAGAAGTGAGCAATGATACCTTACCTTTACTGCATTCCTCGTTCTATGGGAACAGAAGATTGAAAGACTCCAAGAGGCTTCCGCTTCATTTGTGAAGAGTGTTGCTGAGTTTTGAACCTGCAACATTTTATATCAGAACCCTTGCTCACCATACCACATTTCTCCTGTGCTTACCCAAGGATCCACCCTTCCTGCCATCACCTGTGTTGAACACATGCTCTCATAGGAGCCACCACTTGTTCACCAGAACATTCGATAAGGACTGTCTCCCTCAAGCTCCTTTAGCTTGGTGAACACCATTATCATTCCCAGGTCTCATCATGGCTCAACTCTGTATCTACCACAGAAAGGACTTCCAAAGCAATGAAAGACACAGACATTGCCCCTTCCCCCTCCTTGCCAAATTCGAATAGAGCTGCGGTAGCAAAGTTTGTTTCACTTCCTTTTATAAAGCAACACAAATGATTGCAGATTCTTGGGACTGTGTCCAGGAATTGGAAGGAAGTTTGGATCCTTATGTCCAGGATACACGGCAAGCAAGACAGAATCTTCTCATTGGTCTCTAAAGCAATCATTGTTTTGACAGAAAGAGGTGGGGAAGACCTTGAGAACAAGAAGAGTTTCAAAACCTTGGCTGCAAAAGCAGAATCAAGCAGAGTGCTCACAAGTCATAGTCAGGAACACATCCTTGGGATTAAATGAGATTGTTAATGTTTAGGACCAGTAAAAGGGTGCTAAAAGGTGTCGAAGGCCTGCTAGCCTTAAACAGCTCACATCTTTTAACAGCTCAGGCTGTTAACCAGTGATGTCCACCAGACATTCCAAGAACACATGCATTTATTCATTTATAATTCTATACATATGGCACTTGGGCAAAAATATTCATTTAAAATATCTTAAAGGGATGAATGAATATGAGTTCCAGTATTTCTTTTTCTTTTCTCCCCTTGAAATAACATTTAAGGAATGCATGCTCTTCTTTAGGAATAGAAAGAACTTGTAGCTACTAGTGCATCCCAGGGGGATAATTTTCATATTTACCATATATATCTCAAATGCCCTAGGAGTTACTTATGATGTGTTATCTCTAACTCTATGCTATCTATAAAACATCCCATGGCTTGCCATGCCTCACCCATCTCCCATCCTGAGACAGTCTACCTCCTCATTCGTATTTCCTGTCACTTTAATATCTTTACATGAGTATCTTTTCCCCCAAGATTCACCAATGCATAGAATCTGCTAGATATGAGTTTCTAACTCCCACTGTGTAAAGTCAAATGTTATTGATAAAGCTGTGGTGACTGGGGATTCTTAACCCCACAGGAAATGAGCAGAACAAAACAACGGCATGAGGCAAGGATGAATTGATGTTTTATATGATGGCATGAGGTCGGGTTCCCAGGGGACTCATGACAGAAGATAGGCTCCCAATGATAGGAGACGAGAAAGTCTCTAGTCTGTGAATCCTTCATCATCCTGCCAAACCACAACCACCAAGGAAGCCAAAGAATCCAAAACTATGGGAGCCTGCTCTAAAAGTTATCAATTCTATGAGAGAACAAAAAAAGGCAGCCTGACTCAGAAAGAGCTTCCCATTGAGAGGGGGATTAGAAGAAATAACAGTCCTAGATGACAGATCTGAATCCCCTAAGAATCAGATAAGACACCCTAGGAAGTCAAATAGATGGCCTTAATCTAGGGACAGCCTAGGATGGGTGGGCTGGGGAGCAGGGGGAGGGGGGAAGGGATAGGGGATTTATGTTAACAATAACATTTGAAATGTAAATAAAGAAAATATCTAAAAAATAAAAATAAAATAAAATAATAAAAAGATAAAAAAAAAGAAAAATGGAAAAGGTGATGTGCACAAATGGCTTTCTTGTACGTAACACATTAAGAAACAGAAAAGTGTTAGCTTCTTACAACATAAACACTCTATGAAACCACATCAACTATAAATGTCCCAATTAATTCATATAATGTGCTACTGTTTTGCACACATTGAATAACTTCCCAGTAACTTAGTTTAATATAGGAAATTCAAACTTCTTAGTGTGTTCTATGAAAGATCAATTGAAAATATTTTCTTACTTTTTGTATTTCGCATGCATTATGACTTTGACAATTAGATTTTTAAAGTTTTAAATTTAATTTAAAATTATGATTCTTTGAGAATTCAATTCATGTATGCAATGATATATGATCACATAGACTTTCATTCCATATATCTACCTCCCAACTCCCTCCATATTCCCCCACCATATTCTCCCCTAATATTCTATCTGCATTTTGTTTTATTTTTGATAACCCACTAAGTCTAATTAGTATTGCTCATATGTACATGTGTGTAGGTCTATACTTTGGAGCTTTATCAATATAACATTAGCCACATCTTCAAAGTCCTGTTAGTAGAAGTTGATTACAGTGGGTAAAGGAGAATCATTCTTCTCTAAGGGTAACTGTTCAAGAAAACTCCTTATCTAGACTGCAATAAAATCTATTCCCTGTCCTATTTCCATACTTTCTCCTTAAAACAACATAAACTCTTATGCTGGAGAGATGGCTCAGTGGTTAAGAGTACTGACTACTTTTCCTAAGGTTCTGAGTTCAATTCCCAGAAACTACAAGGTAGCTCCCAGCCATCTGTAACAAGATCTGATGCCCTCTTCTGGTATGTCTGAAAACAACAACAGTATACTCACATAAAATAAATAAATTAATCTTCAACAACAACAAAAACCAACCAACAAACAAAAACAATAGAAACACTGCTTTAAATGTCAAGGTCAGTTTTATCCATCAAGCCATTAGCTCAAGGTTCAGAATAACTTCAGGTTCATGCCCATCATTTAATTTTCTTTGAAATCAGAAGTTTTTACATGAACTTTTAGGTCAAAGGAAAAATATAAATATGCAATACTAATGTATTCATATGTAATCAAAACTATAAATTTTAATATATATATTCTTAAATTAATATATAATCATAAAAAGTTATAATTTTTTAACTGGGAGAAATAGTTCACTTTAGTACACAATTCTGGGTTATAGTATATCATCAAGGGAAAGTTGAGACAGCAGTAACTGAAGCTTCTGGTCACATTCTACCTAGAGTCAAGAGATGGGAAGGAGAAATACATTCATGATACCTGCTTGGTTGCTTAAAATCTAGTTTCAGGAATATATATACATATATATATATATATATATATATATATATATATATATATATATATATATTCTCCCTATAGATGTATTCTCCAAAAGAACATACCGAGTAAAAGGAACTGTTTTTCGTATATCTACAAAGACATACACAGGTCCTCTTCAAAGATGAAGATGCCACAGTTTGGTCCTCCTTTTGGTAGCTTCAAATCACATTTTGATTTGTATTTTAAAGATTGTCTTTGTTACCTTTGTTTTGCTTCAGCTACACAAAAAGAAAAGTAACCAAGACTCCAGGGAATGTGGCATTTGAAAAAAAAAATTACCCCCATGTAAGTTTAAACAGAGAAGAAATTTGTAGTTCTATGCTTGCCTGAATTTTATTCACATTTTTAAGAAGTTGACTTCCCAGAAATGTTCCTATCCAAAGGAAAGTTAGGGACAAGAAAATGGAGCAGAGACTAAATAAATGAAGGGCATTTGGGGGATCACCCCACCTGGGTATCCATTCTATCTGCAGACACCAAACCCCAACATTGTTGCTGTTGGCAAGAGGCACTTGCTGACAGGAGCCTGGTTCCTTGGAAGGTTCATTAGTAGTCCTTTATCCAACACACAGTGGGTAGCAATGACATCAGTCTGAGAGTGCTACAGCCTTGAGTTGTGTTCAGAATAAATTTGGAATTAATAAAAACAAGTTCTCTTTAAATATCAACTGGAAGTGATTATCACCCACTCTAGTTCAGAACTTTTTAGCTGAGTTTTATATGCATTATCTATAGTTTTTAAATGCATTCAAGCACTCTTACTTACTTGAAGAATAGGAAAACTGATAGTCAAGTGATCATATTAGATAAGAAGAGAAAGTACCAGACCTGGGATAACCATAAGACCCTCTAAAACCCAATTAAGGGTAATGCCTGGCTCTGTGCTTCTTTGCATACTCAACAATAAGCCCCCAAACGTGAAAGTGGCGATGTATTCTTCTTTTTACCTACAGTGGATTACAATGTCTGCTGTGGATATGCTACATCTTTCTTTCTTCCTCCTTCCCGCCCTCCCTCCCTCCCTCCCTCCCTCCCTCCCTCCTTCCTTTCTTTTTCTTTCTTTTTTACTTTCTTTTCTGGTTTTATAGTATAGGAATGTTTAAAGGAGAAGGAGGTAAGAGTTGTGGTCCTCAACAAAGCTCTCCTAAGTATGTAAAAAAGCCATGATGGGCGAGTATCAAGAAGAGGACCTGGGATTGTATTGGTAAACTTAGCTCTCTAGTATTCTCGGGAAGGGAGAGAGATTTGGGTAAAGCCTGCAAGCTGAAGGACTGCAACACAGACTAGGTATGAATCAGGTTTTATCAAAAAGTAACTGTTAGTTACTTTTGGATAAAAACACTGAGAAATTATGGACCTACGGGTTAGCCAGGGCTCAGAAGAACTCCCCCTTTGAGTGCCTGGATGCTTTGGTCTGCAAAAGTCTAAAATTACTTTTATGTTATTTATTACTGATTGTCTTCATCTACATACTTCCTCCCATTTCCTGTTTCCACCAAAGGAAGGAAGTTTAATGTTAAGGTGAGATCCCTGCTTCTGGCATTCTGACAGAAAATATCCATTGCTGTTTGCCAAAACTCCTCCACGGCCCTGATTTTATTCTTGGAAGGAACTTGGAAGAAAATCGAAGTAAAGATGGAACTGCTTTCTGGAGCAGTTACTGGTTTAGAAAAGCCATTTCAGATTGCACAAGGTGCTTCTATTGCCTTATTTTCCTGAAATTAATTCTAAATTTTATGGGTACAATTTGTTTCCCGTAAGTCTCTAATTATGCTTTTAACACTCAATCTTTCAAACTCCAGCCATTAGTGCCTTAATACAGTGTTATCAGGACATAGAGCAGAGTTAGGAGTGTGGGTGGGAATTCTAAGAGCAGAAGTTGCACCTGTGCTTGTGATGGTTTGAAATTGATGTCCCCTGGAGTAAAGCTAAAAGAAACACTGAATCAGTCACAGAAATAGACTAAAGTCTGAAATTAGTATTTAAGGTATTAGGACAAGGGACTAGGAAGGGCTTAAGAAATATATCAGAAAAGTTCCATTTAAATGTATTGAACTTGGGGTGGAGGTGTGGGTTCTAGGCTAAACAAGTAATAATTATAAGAGGTAAAAACATCCCTAGACAATGTCTTAGTCAGTGCTCTCTTACTGTGGTGAGATACCATGAGTGCAGTGACCCTTAAAAAGTAAAGCATTTAAATGGAGCTTGTTCAGAGTTTCGGAGGTTCAGCCAAACTGTGGTCATGGCAGGGAGCATGGCAGCATGCAAGCACACATGATGCAAGAGAAATCACTGAGAGTTCTAGATCCTGATCCAACAGCAGCATGAAGAGTGAGAGCCACTGGGCCTCTGGTTTGGGCATCTGAAAGCTCAAAGCTCACCCCCTAGTGAAAACTTTCTCCAACAAGACCACACTTATCACAACAATATTATACTGTGTAATCCCTCTTAAACAGTGCTACTCCTGATGACTAAGTATTCAAATACAATAGTCTATGGGTCCCATTCATATTCAAACATGTTCAAGGTGTATAGGCTATGGTATACATGAGATGTCCATACACACACAATAAGGAAGGAGATGAACAAGAAGTGACTAGAGGATGACAAAGTGATCAAATGTTGAATCACTGAATAATCTGGAAGAGCCCACAGGAGGAAGGACTGAAGATAACAAGAGAATTACTTTGGGTAATTGAATCATCTTAATTAGTTTCAAGTGAGAAACAAAAATGCTTTGCCCATTGTGATAAAACTGCATGGTATTGGTACAGCGATAAACAGGTAGATCAATGGAATAGAATTGAAGACCCAGAGATGAACCCATACACCTATGGTCACTTGATCTTTGACAAGGAAGCTAAAACCATCCAGTGGAAAAAAGACAACATTTTTTTTAACTTTTTCCAATTTTTATTAGGTATTTTCCTCATTTACATTTCAAATGCTATCCCGAAAGTCCCCCATACCCTCCCCCCACCCTGCTTTCCTACCCATCCACTCCCACTTCTTGGCCCTGATGTTCCCCTGTACTAGGTCATATAAAGTTTGCAAGATCAAGGGGCCTCTCTTCCCAATGATGGACGACTAGGCCATCTTCTGCTACATATGCAGCTAGAGGCTCGAGCTCTGGGGGTGCTGGTTAGTTCATATTGTTGTTGCACCTACAGGGTTGTAGATCCCTTCAGCTCCTTGGGTACCTTCTCTAGCTCCTCCATTGGGAGCCCTGTGTTCCATCCAAGAGCTGACTGTGAGCATCCACTTCTGTGTTTACCAGGCACTGGCATAGCCTCACAAGAGACAGCTATATCAGGGCAAAATTTTTAATAAATGATGCTGGCACAACTGGTGGTTATCATATAGAAGAATGTGAATTGATCCATTCTTATCTCCTTGTACTAAGGTCAAGTCTAAGTGGATCAATGAACTCCACATAAAACCAGAGACACTGAAACTTATATAGGAGTAAGTGGGGAAAGACCTTGAAGATATGGGCACAGGGGAAAATTCCTGAACAGAACAGTAATGGCTTGTGCTCTAAGATCAAGAATTGACAAATGGGACCTCATAAAATTGCAAAGCTTCTGTAAAGCAAAAAATACTGTCAATAGACAAAAGGGCCACCAGCAGATCTGGAAAGGATCTTTACAAATCCTAAATCTGATAGGGGACTAATATCCAATATAT
>NC_034596.1:5426442-5439299 GCF_900095145.1 Mus pahari | reverse complement strand
ATTAAAAACAATGAATTCATGAAATTCTTAGGCAAATGTATGCATCTGCAAGATATCATCCTGAGTGAGGTAACCCAATCACAAAAGAGCACACATAAGTGGATATTAACCCAGAAACTTAGATTACCCATGATATAATTTGCAAAACACATGAAACTCAAGAAGAAGGAAGACCAAAGTGTGGATACTTTTTTCCTTCTTAGAATGAGGAACAAAATATCCATGGAAGGAGTTACAGAGACAAAGTTCAAAGCTGAGATGGAAGGAAAGACCATCCAGAGACTATGTTACCTGGGGATCTATCCCACATACAACCACCAAACTCAGACACTATTGTATATGCCAGCAAGATTTTGCTGACAGGACCCTGCATAGCTCTCTCTTGTGAGGTTATGCCAGTGCCTGGCAAATACAGAAGTGGATGCTCACAATCCACTTCTTAGATGGAACACAGGACTCCTAAAGAAGGATTTAGAGAAAGTACCAAAGGAGCTAAAGGGGTCTGCAACCCTTTAGGAGGAACAGCAATATGAACCAACCAGTACCCTCCAGAGCTGTATCTCTATTTGCACATGTAGCAGAGGATGGACTAGTCAGGAATCAATGGGAGGATAGGCCCTTGGTCTTGTGAAGATCATATGCCCCAGTATAGGGGAATGCCAGGGCCAGGAAGCAGGGGTGGATGCATTGTGGAGCAGGGCAGGGAGAGGGTATAGGGGGCTTTGGGAATAACATTTGAAATGTAAATGAAGAAAATACCCAATAAAAAAGAAAAATAAAAACAAAAAACAAAAAACAAGTGCTTTGCCCAAGACCAGCCTGATTTCTTATGTTAGCAATACCATCTTCACATATAATGCACAGACGCACATACATACACATACTTACTTACACACACATATTTTCACATACAAACATACATACACACACTCATACATAGTCAAACACAAGCTTACTAATACCCATATACTCACACATAGATATATGCATACACATACTCATGAAAACACATACATACACACTCACACATACACCCATGTATACATAATATCTCCTTCTCCCTCTCCCTCTCCCTCTCCCTCCCCCTCTCTCTTTCTCTCTCTCTCTCTCTTCCCCCCTCTCTCCCTCTCTCCCTCTGTCTCTCTCTTTCTCTCTCTCTTTCTCTCTCTCTTCCCCTCTCTCCCTCTCTCTCTTTCCCTCTCTCTCTTACCCTCTCTCTCTCCCTCTCTCTGTCTCTCTCTGTCTCTCTCTGTCTCTGTCTCTCTGTCTCTCTGTCTCTGTCTCTGTCTCTGTCTCTCTCTCTCTCTCTCTCACACACACACACACACACACACACACACACATGTTTCTAATACATTCTCCTACATGTTAACAAATGCTTGAAAGCCCTAAATTCTATAATCTTCTAAGAACATAATAAAAAGTGTGGTAACTGAGGTGTAGGTGCTTGCATTATGTGAAGAAATGAGAAGCAGGAGTTGTATATTGGACTACTATAGACAATCCATGATGTCAAAAACCAAACTAGAAAGAACATAGACCCTGCCTTTAAGAAGCTCATGAAGTATAGACAGGAGGTTTGGGGGGGGGGGAGGATGATTTGATAGAAAAGTCTGACAATCCTTCACAGGGTCTGTATCTTGGACTCTGAGGACAGATATCTGAGCTGTTGTCAAAATGCTGAGCAAAGTCATCCAGGGAAGACCCAGAACAGGGTGTGGTCACAGCACAGTAGAGATTGTCTAGCACTAATGCATTCTTTTGAACAGGAAAACTCCACAACAAAAAAATAAACTATGCTCTTAGATGAGTGGTAAAAATCATTCAATTTTGGAGCATTGCTGGCAGAATAGCTTGGAATATAGGAAGCTGATGAAGGAGAAACTGTTGCATTGGGAGAGGTAAAAACAGATAGCCGCGAGCCTTGAATCCTAAGCTAACGTGATTATATTTCATGGAACCAAACCGATACTACTGTAGAGTTCCAAGCAGAAATTTGACAACTGTACTGCTTATTATTTACAATTTTTTTATATAAGATTTATTTACTTCTCAGTGCTTGTGTGTTTTTGTGTCATGTATGTTCATGTGTACCTGAATATTTGCATACGTGTGGGTACCCACCTGTGCATGACTACTTATGGGTACAACCAGAGGTTGGCGTGGGCTATCTTTATAGGCTGCAATCCTCTTATTCATTGAAACAGGGTATCTGGCTGTACTCAGATACCACTCCCAAGTTAGCTTTTGTGTTTACTTAGGCTTTCCCCCAGGTACTGAGATTACAAGTGTACCCCTAGACTCATCTGAGTTCAGGAGATCAAAACATAATCCTAACACTGGCACAACAAGGTTGTAATCTAATGACCTATCACATAGTCCTGCATATGCTTCTACATTTTTTTTTTGATTTCTCATGTTAAGGGCCTAGTAATTTCTAGGGATTCAGGAGGTTAACAGATAAAGGAATCTTTTTCAAAGGCAGACATCCCTGAAATCTGTACCTTTTAGGAAAACACAAACATACTACCCAATAAAACTTCAGACAGAAGAATTCCCATCTTCATAGTTTTGATGTTGAAATGGATGCCACATTTAAACATAAGGACATTGCCTAGCCTAAGTTTCATAGTTCACTGGCATAGGTGCACATTGTTGCCTCACTTGTGCTACAAGCTGACTATACACGTAAGTTTTGATCAACTTTCAACATGCAGTGGTCTCCAAGGTAGAGCAGCATCTGGAAAGCTCACCAAGCCGTTTGCAACAACCAAGTTGAGGGACTACACGCCACATTTCTGTTTTGTTCCAAAGCACACTTAGTTATTGCCCTACTATTCAAAAGTATAGAAAAATAAAGAAAACACTATTTTCTTTGATGAATCACACTTCACAAATATCTAATCTATATAGAAATGAGGAATTTAGGGACAGGCTGATAAGAAAGAAAAACACAACAGCAAGCTTAATGAATATATTTTAACAACCTGGCATCTGAAAGAAAATGTATGGCCTATCAGAATGCAAGAAAATATTTTTTCTGATTTTCTACCTAATCCTCAATTCCCTTGCATAGGAAATAAATGTAACTCAAGAGGAACAATTTAGAAAAAAAAATAACTTCTTTAATTCAAAGATGAACTTGGGTATGACCCCAGAGAATTCAGAACAGATGCCATGTTAGTCCTTTAATAAACTGGACTCAGCAATAACTGATCTCAAGGAAAATTCAATCAAAACCCAAGTCTTATCTTTCTTCAAAAAACAGGACAGTTGAGAATTGAATGTGATGTCCTGGAAAAATCGAAGAAGAAATAACATCAAACTAGTTTGTTCCTGAAAACAAGGAACAAGAAATTGATGGCATTTTCACCTGCAGTTCCTACTACAAAAGACCCCAGGCTTAGAAATCATGCCACTTGACTCCCTTAAAATCCAACACACACACATATACGGACAGAGACAGAGAACAAGGAACCATGGTGGTGACATTTCTAAAGTTATTTTGAAGTTGAATCCAAGTAGTTCTTGGAAACAATAGTCATCAGTCCTTTGAACTGGTAAAAGTTAGCTACTCAAAGTCTTCTCTTTTCAACTTCTTTGTGT
The DNA here is from genome assembly GCF_900095145.1 of Mus pahari. Taxonomy (NCBI): domain Eukaryota; kingdom Metazoa; phylum Chordata; class Mammalia; order Rodentia; family Muridae; genus Mus; species Mus pahari. The sequence goes on along the minus strand of NC_034596.1, from coordinate 5,435,693 downwards.
AATGTATAAAAGTGAGCAGGGGATGGCATAAGAAAAGAAGAGATATTTGGATAGGGGTATGTGGTATGGAGCTGAATGTCCTTTCATAGTTTGGAAGAGGGGTAGTCAAGAGAGGTAACTATTTCTAAAAAACAGAGAAGGACTTACCTATTTACATGAGTGAGTTACGTTTTAAAGGAAGTTTCACAAACCTCAAACAAAATATCCAGCTATGCCTCTACACCAATCTCTGCAACTTCTATAAAATAAACTAGAACATGGACAAGGTGGAGCTAACCTCTTGCCATTCTCTTTCTGTTTAATGACATGCTTTATAGAACAGAACAAAATATAAAGCCTTGTACAACCTACACTCATTTACCTAAGATAAACATCCATGGAGTGTGCTATTTATATGGATGACATACATCACTTATCCTATACTCATTTACATATGATAAACATCCATATATGTTACCATACAGATATCATATATGCTATCATATAGATAACATAATTAACTATGTCAATTCTGATAGGAAAATATTCAATGTGTTAAGAATAGCGAGTTTTTAAAGAAAATTTGTGAAAAGAGACATTTTGACCCATCAGTATATAAAGAACTACACAAACTAAGGTTCACTATGAAGTTAACATCTTAAAAGTAGGAAAGCTCAAAGAACGGTTACCAGGCTAGCTAGATCCAGCACAAAGTTTTTATCAAAAGGAACATCTTCCAGTTTGAACTTTCATCTATGAAATACAGGTTGTTTTAAATTAATCAAGGAAGCAAATTAAATTGTAGATTTTTATTGATTGCTGAATAAAATAATAAATCATGTTACAAAATCTAACAAGTGAGAATTATGTAAGTCATTATTATATAGAGATGGAAGGGATATGGTCTCTACCCTAAAGGAACTGACATTTTAATACAAGGGAGAAGTAAAGTATAAATCTCTCTCTTCACAATATATATGTCTATCTATCTGTTGATCTATCTGTCTGTCTGTCAGTCTGTCTATCTCTATACATCGTGGTGGCAAGGACTCTACCTAGTAGATATGAATGATAGTTACAGAAACTCAAGGGAAAGAAACTGAGAGCCATGAAAGCTTCCCATGGACAACTTTTTTGATCTAAGATTCTTAAAGGACCAGCGGAAGTATATCCAAGAATAATCTGTAGATGCCCCTAGCAACAAGACAACTTGGCCAAATTAGAAAGGTGCACAAGCTTTGTATCACTGGCACTCAGACCACTTCGTATGGATACATCTTACAGAATCTTGAAAAATTAAGCATATCAAACAGTATCTCAGCAAGAAAAAGGGAGTACAGTAAAGCTATAATAATTGAATAAAGTGGAACACAGGGTCTATTATATGTGTAAAAGTGTGTGAGTATGTTGATAAATGACATGTGATAATGCAATGTCCCAGAAAGTGTGGATACTGAATCAGTTTCCACTTAGAAGATGCCTCTTATGAGCCTGCATGGATGAACAGTTAAGTATCCTGACCTTATACTTCTTCATCCCTTCTATCCACTGAGGATGCCTCTATTCATTAAAACCAACCTCATGATATGTCCATATCACAAAGGAAGCCAGATGACATTAATCACTGTGGACAGGAACTTCAGTACAGATCAGACTGTGGAAGAATGGAAAGTCCCGGGACAACCTACAATATATACTATGGATTGTCCCAGACAGGATGGGTTCCAGAACACTTCATTTCTGAGTTCTATCATCAAAGGCTATTGTGGTTTGAATGAGAATGGCCCCTATTGGGTCATATGGTTGGATACTTGGTCCTTAGTTGATGGAAGTCTTCAGGAAGAATTTGGGAGATGTATCATTATTTGAGGAACTGTATCATTGACATCTAGTTCTGAAGTTAACAACAGTTGACTTTAACCAGTGTGCCTCTTTCTGCCTCATACTTATGAAGCAAGATGGGAACTTTAAGCTGTTTCTTCTTACATACATGTTTTTTTGTATTCTTGTCATGGACAAATCTTTTAATCCCAATTTAAATGCTTTCTTCTATAAATTGCCTTATTTATGGTGTTTTATCATATAATAAAATGTAACTAAGACAATATTTATTAATAGTTTACTTCTCACCCAAATCCTTACCAGATCCATTTTCATATGACCTCCGTATTATTTTCCTAGAACTTTCTTTTCTGTACATTCTATACATTTATCCCACATATTATTAAGGCAAATATGGCTGTCTGGGTATATGTCTGGTTTTGTAAAGGTTTAAAGATATCCTAGAAAAATATTTTTTAAAATATTGTGTTTTACAGGGCCCCCAATGGAGGAGCCAGAGAAAGTACCCAAGGAGTTGTAGGGGGCTGCAACCCTGTAGGTGCAACAACAATATGAACTAACCAGTACCCCCTGAGCTCGAGTCTCTAACTGCATATGTAGCAGAAGATGGCCTAATCAGCCATCATTGGGAAGAGAGACCCCTTGGTATTGTAAACTTTATATGACCCAGCACAGGGAAAGGCCAGGGCCAAGTAGTGGGAGCAGGTGGGTAGGGGAGCAGGGGCAGGGATGGGGTATAGGAAACTTTCGGGATAGCATTTGAAATGTAAATAAAGAAAATAATAATAAATTAAAAAATGGAAAAAATGAACTATGTGTAAAAAAAAAAAACAAAACAAAAATACTACAAAAAAATATTGTGTTTTAGCATCAGTTTTATTTTCAGTGCCCAATGTGAGCGAAATACCAGCAAATTTTGCTATACAATGATACTATGTGACAGTTCACTGTATCTGAGAGCCATGTAAGTTATGAAAAGCACTCTGTGTATCCTTTTCACTACCACTGTGTCCAGATTACCTGTAAGTGGATGCTCATGCATCTAAGGAGCAGGGATTAGTTTGTCATGCAGAAGACAAACAGAAATGAAATGAAATACAATTCCTCTGTAAACCAAAAGATTAGCTAGACACTAGGCAGTACTGCAGATATGTCCTAGAGAGCATGCTACTTGATAATTCAGTAATCATCAGTGCCCAAACCCACTCAAATTCAGATTCAACATTTCCTACACAACTATTATATACCAGACTCCTGAGATCTGATGTGACATTCAGGACTCTATAGGTTATGGGAATTTTTTAACTTTATAGACAAAGAAACTTAGGCTGGGGATAACTGAGATACAATTTTTTTGCACATCCTGATGTAAAGACAAAGCCTAGGGTTAGAGAAATGGATCCATGATAAAAAGCATGCACTGCTCTTGGCAGTGGACACAAGCCTGGTTCCCAGCGCCTATGTCACATGGTTTATACCTGCCTGTAAATTTACCCACTGAGGACCCAACATCGTCTTCTGGACTCCTTTAAGCTCTGACCCTCACACATGTACACACATACACTCATAGATATGCACATACATGTATATTTAGAAATATTTATTTTTTAAGAGATAAATCCTGTTTAATTTCATTTGAGATAGATTTCTTTCTTATTAGTTCAGCATGAGTATGCTCCGTGCCTAAGATTTACATTTTAACGATACATAAAAGAGGATGTTATGACTAGTGCATCCTAACAATGAATTTATCAAATATAAAGATGCCAAAATCTATGACTAGCTGATTGGTTATATGGAGAGAGCTTGGTTGAAAACATTTTAGCAAAAACTAAAAACATATTACTGATTAGGCTTTTCAAAAACACATTTATATAAGTGCCACATAACAGGCAGTTTGTGAGGCCAACTGGGTGCTGAAAATCAAACCCTGGTCCCCTCTAGGAGCAAAAAAACTCATAAACACTGAAATATTTCTCTATCAGCTCTACTGATGATATAGAATCTTTAAAATAGCAATTCATAAATATTCTGCAGCATAAGTATGACCTTGAATGTTTTCCTGTGCATTTTACTACAACTCTGTGCATGGAAGTCATTTGGACAGAGTTCACAGCCATGAGTTTTTATGAGCAAGAATGAAAGTCAGAAAATTTGTTTAAAAGCTAAAGAAAAAAATGTTACAAAACAAACTAGACTGTGGCATAGAGAAGTAACAAATGCCATGCTTTGTAGCTCTGAGTGACAAATCCATTAATTATTACAGAACTTAAAACCCTTTCAAGAATATGTGCTAAGAAACCGGAACCACTGCTGGTGTCGTTAGTAAATACAGATCAAATGGGCCGCATTTAAAATATGGTGGCTTCAGATAAGACTAATTATGGGATGACAAAAGCAGTCAATAAAAGTGAGACAAATCTCATTCCTAAATGTGGGTTACAATGTAATTAGCTGAAAATGCTTCCTTTTCTCCATTAATATAAGAAAACTTTTGTTAGTTATTTATTGTTATTGTTTAAAGGTTGATGATGATGATGACAACAATGATGGAAGTGATGATAATGATGGTGGTGGTGATGATGGTGGTACTGATGATGTTGGTGGTAATTACTGTGCTGTTGGTGGTGATAATGATGGTAGTGGTGTTAGTGATGATGACATCATGGTGGTGATGCTGCTACTGCTGATGATATGGAAAAATAGAGAAGGATCATAACGGTGATGTGATAGCATAAATCTAATTGGATGTAACCAGAATGTTGATATGAATTAAAAGATTATTAATGGGAGATCTGGGGAAAGAAACATAGGAGGAGATAGAGAGAGGAGCTTAATGTAACCGACAGATCAATAAGTCCATAGTATAGAATAGTTTAGCCAACAGCTTGTCTTCATGTCTCAATTTTTTGTCTAAGAAGAGTTATTTATTTCACTTCTCTGGGTGGCTTTCAACTTCCTGGTTACCTTTCATTCCTGTTCTATGGTACTGCATAAGAAACTACCTCATCATAGTAAAGTTCAGCAGCAAGTAGTATTCATTGGTTCAGAGTTCTGTAATTTAGGCAGTGCTCAATGAGGACAGTACATCTACTTCATTAGCTAAGGTGTGAATACTTCTGCAGTTCCCATGACTTCCCATAAATAGACAGAAAACCAGTGTCGTGCTGACTGAGCCTACAGCTCAGCTGCGTTCATTGACTAGGCCTTAGTTTCTGCATAACCTTCTTGCCACAGGTCTAGGTGTTGTTGCCCATGTGTGTATGTATGAATGCCTGTATTTGTACGGTATATGGATATGTATGTGTGGGGGAGAGGAGTTGTTGTTGTCCAATAGGCCTATGGAGGTCAGAGGAGGATATTAGGTGTCCTGTTGTAATGCCCTCTACCATATTCCCTTAAGTCATGGTCTCTAGAGGAAACACAAGCAACAGTGGGAGACAATCGGCTAGGATCCTCCTGTCTCTGGACCTCTCCTAGCACAAGGCTTCCAGGAATGAAGGCACACCCAGCATTTTACTTATATGTGATGATTTCAACATGAGCAACTTTTGCAGCAAGCTCTCTCACCCACTGAGCCAACTTCCCAGTGCAGACTATAGAATTCTAGACTTCATCTCTAATACTGGATGGAAATACAGGTACAAGAATTGAGAACCAAGTTAACAAGAATAAACTAGGATATACAAGGTGGATTATAGACTAAATACTAAATGCATGCTTGGCATGATGGTGTGCAGAGAGGCCTCCTTCCAGCATGTCCACCTCTTCATATCTTTCAAGTGAGTGCTCTACTAGATGCCCTCTGATGCTGGGGTTTCAGATTCCCACTGTGGTACGTCTCACTGCTGCTATCTTTGAGTACTCCCTTTATAAAAAAAAAATAGGATTTTTATAGATATTAAAAAGGTATCCAAAATACAAATGCTAATTGTGGGTGAGAAAAACCACTTGAGAGAGACTCTGACTGTGGAGTTTAGTGTCTCCAGGCCACTTGAAATTTCCATTAAGAGAACTTTTGCCAACAGTAATTAGTTGATCTCTCCCAGTTGAAACACACGATGAAAATGCATCCTTTCTTTCAGGTAATGTCTATTTTTCTCTGAATTTATCAAGAGATTGAACACTATAAAAGCCATTCAGGGGTGCCAGCTCTGGGTCACCTTGGGCACGAACTTGGCAGATTGTCCCACGGTCCACAGAGGACTCACCACATGATCTTAGAATCGCTGGTGAGTAGAACACAACATCGATTCCAATCTAATTGTGACTGGCCTGTGACATCAGGAGCAGGGACACAGGAGCCCTGCCTGACCAGCGGCTCAGATTGCTTCTGATCAGTGCTGGTATACTTTGGTTACAAACACACCAGACAGGCCCAGAGTCCCCAGAGAAGACACCACTTCCAGGCACCATAACACACCCAGGATCTTAGGATTCCAGAATCCCAGGATAACAGGAGCTTGGTCACAACAGGATCTCAGGGTCTCAGAGGAAGCTTGACTGCCTGACACACCCAGAATCTCAGGTTCACAGGAGCCCAGAATCACAGGATCACGGAGAAAGCTGAACTCTGAAGACTCCCGAATCAACTGGGATTATAGGAAGGACAGGCTCCAATCAGATATATTGAGGGCAGTAATCGCTTGAGATAATCAGAAGGCAGGAGGCAAGCATACAACAGAAACAACAGAAACCAAGGTGACTTGGCATTATCAGAACCAAACTCCCCCACCATAGCAAGTCGTGGATACACCATCACACAAGAAAAGCAGGACATGGACCTACAGTCACTTCTCATGATGATGATGGAGGATTTTAAGAAGAAAATAAATAACTCCCTTAAATAAATACAGGAAAACACAGTTAAACAGATAGAAACCCTTAAAGAGGAAACACAAAAATCCCTTAAAGAGTTACAGGAAAACACTACCAAATAAGTAATGGAATTGAACAAAACTATCCAGGGTCAAAAAACAGAAGCAGAAACAATAATGAAACCCCAAAGGGAAACAAATCTGGAGATAGAAATCCTAGGAAAGAAATCAGGAACCATAGATGAGAGCATCAGCATCAGAATACAAGAGATGGAAGAGAGAATCCCAGGTACAGAAGATTTCATAGAAAACACAGACAGAACAATCAAAGAAAATGCAAAATGCAAAAAGATCCTAACTCAAAACATCCAGGATGAGAATGAAGATTTTCAACTTAAAGGGCCAGCAAATATCTTTAACAAAATTATAGAAGAAAAGTTCCCCAATCTAAAGAAAATGATGGCCATGAACATACAAGAAGCCTACATAACTCCAAATAGACTGAAACAGAAAAGAAATTCCTCCTGACACATAAAAATCAGAACAATAAATGCACTAAATAAGGATAGGATATTATAAGCATTAAGGGAAAAAGGTCAAGTAACATATAAAGGCAAAACTATCAGAATTACACCAGACTTCTCATCAGAGATTATAAAAGCAGGAAGATCCTAGACAGATGTTATACAGATCCTAAGAGAACACAAATGCCAGCCAAGGCTACTATACCCAGCAAAACTCTCATTTACCATAGATGGAGAAACCAAAGTATTCCATGACAAAACCAAATTCATACAACATCTTTCCACAAATTCAGACATACAAAGGCCAATGAAGGGAAAACTCCAATGCAAGGAGGGAAATTATGCCCTAGAAAAAGCAGGAAAGTAATCCTTCAACAAATCTAAAAGAAGATAGCCACAAAAACAGAATCTCAACTCTAACAACAACAACAACAAAAATAACAGGAAGTTTCAATTAATTTCCTTAATATCTCTTAATATTAATGGACTCAATTCCCCAATAAAAAGACATAGACTAAAAGACTGAGTATATAAACAGGACCCAACATTTTGCTGAATGCAGGAAACCTACCTCAGGGACAAAGACAGACAAGACGGCATAGTAAAAGGCTGGAAAACAATTTTCCAAGCAAATGGACTGAAGAAACAAGCTGGAGTAGCCATTCTAATGTAAAATTAGAATGGTAAGTCTAAGATAAAATCTTCCAAGATGAACTCTCAATTCTGAATATCTATGCTCCAAATGCAAGGGCATACACATTCATTAAAGAAAATTTAGTAGGCTCAAAGCACACATTGCACCACACACAAGAATAGTGGGCAACTTTAACACCCAACTCTCATCAATGGACAGATCCTAGAAACAAACTAAACAGAGATACATGTAAACTAACAGAAGTTATGAAACAAATGGATTTAACAGATACCTTCAGAACATATTATCCTAAAACAAAAGGATATACCTTCTTCTCAGCACCTCATAGTACCTTCTACAAAACTGATCATATAATCAGTCACAAAACAGGCCTCAACAGACACAAAAATATTGAAATAATCCCATGTACCCTATCAGATCACCACAGACTAAAGCTAGTCTTCAATAACAACATAAATAATAGAACGACAACATTCACCTTGAAGCAGAACAACACTCTACTCAGTGATAACTTGATCAAGGAAGAAATAAAGAAAGAAATGAAAGACTTTTTAGAGTTTAATTAAAATGAAGCCACAACATACCCAAACTTATGGGACACAATGAAAGCAGACCTAAGAGGAAAACTCACAGCTCTGAGTGCCCCCCAAAAGAAACTGGAGAGAGAGCATACACTAGGAGCTTAATAGCACACCTGAAAGCTCTAGAACAAAAGGAAGCAAATTCACTCAAGAGGAGCAGATGGCAGGAAATAATCAAACTCAGGGCTGAAATAACCAAGTAGAAACAAAGAGAACTATTCAAAGAATCAACCAAACAGGAGCTGGTTCTTTGAGAAAATCAACAAAATAATAGATAAACCCTTAGCCAGACTAAGTAGAGGGCACAGGGACAGTATCCTAATTAACAAAATCAGAAATGAAAACGGAGACATAACAACTGAACCTGAAAAAATCCAAAGCATCACCAGATCCTACTACAAAAGGCTATACTCAACAAAACTGGAAAACCTGGATGAAATGAACAATTTTCTAGACAGATACCAGGTACAAAAATTAAATTTGGATCAGATTAATGATCTAAACAGCCCCATATCATCTAAAGAAATAGAAGTTGTCATTAATAGTCTCCTAACCAAAAAGCCCAGGACCAGATGGGTTTAGCGCAGAGTTAGATCAGACCTTCAAAGAAGACCTAACTCCAATTCTCCTCAAACTATTCCACAAAATAGAAACAGAAGGTACTCTATCCAATTCATTCTATGAAGCCACAATTATTCTGACACCTAAACCACATAAAGACCCAACAAAGAAAGAGTTTTTCAGACCAATTTCCCTTATGAATATCGATGCAAAAATACTCAATAAAATCCTCGCAAACCGAATCCAAGAACACATCAAAATGATCATCCATCATGATCAAGTAGGCTTCATC
>NC_034596.1:5392072-5426194 GCF_900095145.1 Mus pahari | reverse complement strand
ACAGTAAATGGAGAGAAACTTGAAGCAATCCCACTAAAATCAGGGACTAGACAAGGCTGCCCACTTTCTTTCCTACTTTCTCTCCTCAATATAGTACTTAAGTCCTAGCCAGAGCAATCCGACAACAAAAGGAGATCAAGGGGATACAAATTGGTAAGGAAGAAGTCAAAATATCATTATTTGCAGATGATATGGTAGTTTATATGAGTTTTGTAAAAATTCCACCAGAGAACTCCTAAACCTGATAAACAGCTCAGTGCAGTAGCTGGATATAAAATTAACTTAAACAAATCGGTGTCCTTTCTCTACACAAATGATAAACAACTGAGAAAGAAATGAGGGAAACAACACCCTTCACAATAGTCACAAATAATATAAAATAACTGGGAGTGACTCTAACTAAGAAAGTGAAAGATATGTATGGTAAGAACGTCACATCTCTGAAGAAAGAAATTGAAGAAGATCTCAGAAGATGGAAAGATCTCCCATGCTCATGGATTGGCAGGGTTAACCTAGTGAAAATGGCCATCCTGCCGAAAACAATCTACAGATTCAGTGCAATACCCATCAAAATTCCAACTCAATTCTTCACAGAGTTAGAAAGGGCAATTTGCAAAATCATCTGCAATAACATAAAAACCTAGGATAGCAAAAACTATTCTCAACAATAAAACAACTTCTGGTGGAATCACCATGTCTGACTTCAAGCTGTACCACAGAGCAATTGTGATAAAAACTACATGGGACTCACAGCGTCAGACAGACAGACCAATGGAATAGAACTGAAGACCCAGAAATGAACCCACACACCTATGGTCACTTGAACTTTGACAAGGGAGCTAAAACCATACAGTGGAAAAAGATATTTTCAACAAATGGTGCTGGCACAACTGGTGGTTATCATGTAGAAGAATGAGAATTGACCCATTTTTATCTCCTTGCACAAAGCTCAAGTCTAACTGGATCAAGGAACTCCACATAAAACCAGAGACTCTGAGCTAGGTGTGTTGGCACACTCCTTTAATCCCAGAACTTGGGAGGCAGAGGCAGGCAGATTTCTGAGTTCGAGACCAGCCTGATCTACAGAGTGAGTTCCAGGACACAGCCAGGGCTATACAGAGAAACCCTGTCTCGAAAAAAAACAAAACAAAACAAAACAAAACAAACAAACAACAACAACAACAACAACAACAGACACTCTGAAACTTATGGAGGAGAAAGTGGGGAAAAGACTCGAAGATGTGGACACAGGGGAAAATTCCTAAATAGAACAGCAATGCTTTGTGCTGTAAGATCAAGAATTGACAAATGGGACCTCATAAAATTGCAAAGCTTCTGTAAGGCAAAAGACACTATCAATAAGACAAAAAGGCCACCAACAGATTGGGAAAGTATCTTTACCAATCCTAAATCTGATAGGGGACTAATATCTAATATACATGAAGAACTCAAGAAGATGGACTCCAGTAAATCAAAAAAATCCTATTAAAAATGAGGTACAGAGCTAAACAAAGAATTTCAACTGAGGAATACCAAATGGCTGAGAAGCACCTGAAAAAATGTTCAACATCCTTAATCATCAGGGAATGCAAAACAAAACAACCCTGAGATTCCACCTCATATCAGTCAGAATGGCTAAGATCAAAACTTCAGGTGACAGCAGATGCTGGTGAGGATGTGGACAAAGAGGAACACTCCTCCATTGCTGGTGGGATTGCAAGCTAGTACAAACACTTTGGAAATCAGTTTGGCAGTTCCTCAGAAAATTGGACATAGTACTACAGGAATATACAACAATACCTTTCCTGAGCATATATCCAGAAGATGTTCCAACTGGTAATTAGGACACATGCTCAACTATGTTCATAGCAGCCTTATTTATAATAGCCAGAAGCTGGAAAGAACCCAGATTTCCCTCAACAAAGGAATGGATACAGAAAATGTGGTACATTTACACAATCGAGTACTACACAGATGTTAAAAGCAATGAATTTATGAAATTCTTAGGCAAATGGATGGACCTGGAGGCTATCATCCTGAGTGAGGTAACCCAATCACAAAAGAACACACATGATATGTATTCACTGATAAGTAGATAATTGGTCCAGAAACTTAGACTACCGAAGATTCAAATTGCAAAACACATGAAACTCAAGAAGGAAGACCAAAGTGTTTATACTTGGTTGCTTCTTAGAATGGGGAACAAAATACCAATGGAAAGAGTTACAGGGACAAAGTTTGGAGCAGAGCCTGAAGGAACGATCATCCAGAGACTGCCCCACTTGGGGATCCACCCCATAAACAATTGCCAAACCCAGACACTAGGCAGATGCCAACAAGAGCCTGCTGATAGGAGTGTCATATTGATGTCCTGCAAGGCTCTGCCAGTGCCTGGCAAATACAGAAGTGGATGCTCACAGTCATCCATTGGATGGAGCACAAGGTCGCCAATGAAGGAGCCAAAGAAATACCCAGGGAGCTGAAGGGGACTGAAGTCCCATAGAAGGGACATCAATATGAACTAACCAATACCCTTAGAGCTCCTTGGAACTATACCACCAATCAAAGAAAACACATGGTAGAACTTGTGGCTCTAACTATATATGTAGCAGAGGATGGCCTAGTAGGTCATCAATGGGAAGAGAAGCCCTGGTCCTGTGAAGTCTCTATGCCCCAGTGTAGGAGAATGCCAGGACCAGGAATGGGAGTGCGTGGGTTGGGGAACAGGGATATGGGATAGGCGATTTTCAGAGGGGAAACTAGGAAAGGGGATAACATTTGAAATGTAAATTAAGAAAACATCTAATTAAAAAAAAAATAGCCATGCAGGTCAGGCCTCTCTCTCTCTCTCTCTCTCTCTCTCTCTCTCTCTGTCTGTGTGTGTGTGAATGCATAAATTCTCATGATTGAATGTGTGTCAGTGTGTATTTGCATATGTGTGCACACAGGTGATGGCCAGAGTCAGTCTCTGAAGTAATAATGCTTAGAAGCTTCCCACCTTCCTTTTTGAGACAGGGTCTGTCATTGTCCTGTAGCTGGAGCTAATTAGGCTAGGATGGCTGGCTAGCAAGCCTCTGGGACTCATGTCTCTTGAGTGTTGGGAATACAAGGACACAGCACCACTCTTGTTTTAATACAAGTTTGGGATGCTCAAACTCAGATCTTCATGATTTTATGGCAAGCGTGTTACCATGTGAGCTATCTCCCAAGCCTCACTTCACTTTCTTAGGGACTATAGGGAATGTAAAAGAGTTAGAAACTGTTTTTGTAATTTTGCAAGGAGGTGTCAGCTATTGCTATGTCAGAAACAGCCCGTGATGCCTCAGTGGGCTGGAGGCAAGCACTGTAGGGGAAGATGCTACAAGAGCTCAAAGAAGGGAGACACAAATGCTAGCTGAGCCAAGAAAGAAAAGTTCATTGATCTTCAGTAAAATATCTACTTCCCTGTCTTTTTAGGCATTAGAAACAGGCGTTTTATTAAGAGGTTCTCAGACATTAAGATGCGTTAAGGGGCAGTACAAAGAAGGCATTTGAGGGGCATGGAGGACTCAGGTGAGGCTCACCAGAGCTTATGATTCTGGTTAAGACTTTAAGAAGATGAGAGGAGGGAACTTCAGCTACGCAGGGCTTCTGGGGCCAGGCCTAGGAACCCAGGCTTTCATCTGAGAAGCAGTAAGAAACAATTACTATATGCTTTTAAGTAGTAGGACTCTGCTTTGTTAAAAATATCCTGAGTGAAATTTTTATGTTCTTTCATTTCTAATGCTGAGAGTTCAAAGTCTTGCTGAATCCCGGTGTAAAAGAATAGAATAAAACCTTAAATACTGACTCATTTTTCAATGATGGGATTATTTGTCTTTGATTAATCATGGGGACATTTCCTTTCTGATTATGTCTTCTTTCATCTCTTTCTGTTTCATACATTTCTCAGATACCAACTACTACCTCTTTGAAGCCACAATAAGAGAATTCTTTTATATGCTGATTTTGTTACCTTTTTTTTTTTTTTTTTTTTTTTTTTTTTTGTAAAAAGGCATTATGTTTGTGAAGATGCCATTAGCAGTCATAGCAGCAAGTTGGGGAAGGCTTGTAAAGCAGGATGGCCTTCTGGGATGTGTATGATCACAAAATGTCTATTGATAAATCCTTCAGGGATCTCAGCAGAAGAGTAAACACCGAGTCAGGTGGTCACAGAGTAAATGAGAATAGGGAAAAAGAATTACATCTCACACAAGGATGGGTTGCTTCAGAAGTAAATTATGAAAATAGCATGTGACTTAGGACTTTTTGTTGTCATCATCACAATCGAATCATCTCTGCTATATCAAAAAAAGAAAAATGCCACAGTAGTTACATCCATACAGATGAGGAGGGGAAGCTAAGGCAGTGGATCACCCTATGCTGCAAAGCCTAGCTAAACATCTAGATAAATATAACTCATGGAACAAACATGCCTCTGTAACCCTCTGAGGTACAGATTAGCCTACCCTGAGCCTCTGTATGCTAGGGGAATGTTCATTTTAGAACTATCCAGGGTCTGCACTTAGCAAACCACCCATCTCCCTTACACTCAGATTTAGAATTGTACCTGACATATCCTAAAACGATACTTTGATTTTTCACTCTCAAACCGTGCAATTTGGCTTTCGAAAACTTCAGCTGAGAATGAGTAGATTTAACATTTGGCTTTCGTGGGAAGAAATTATTTCAATATAGTAATGTACCTCTCAATGCATATGATTGCTAATTCAATTTCTCCTTTAGAAATTAAAGAGAATGAGTATGTGGCACCTAGTAGGTATGCAATCACACTGGTTGACCCCCATAAACTAAAATATCTGCATGATCTGGGAGAATTCTGAATAAACCAAATAGTTCCCAGACAATGCTGAGCAAGAAATATATACAGTTCCAAGGTAAAAATAAAGTATAACAGAAGTAGAGCCTCACAGAAAGAACATAGCCATCCTGTTTGGTTTCTAAACAGAGCAATGCCAGCGTGTTGGCTAGCCACCATTCTTGCCAAACTATGCACAAGCTATAACATGACGTTAGAGAAAGTTCTATGAGTTTCCTTTGTTTTTAAAAACAATGACACTGATTCCTCTGCCTCCCATTTTCTGCATCTCCAGGTTTACATCACCACACTCTGCCAGGATTTGAGTATAAAAACAGAACACTCAATGGGAAGTGCAGTACATAAGAGTTTGCTTATGAACATGAATGGGCTATGCAATAACAGGCCTGTATAGACTACAGTCTCCCTGCTAAAGAGAAGGTTAAGTTAATGCCTTGAATTATATGTGTGTGTATGTGCGTGCACATATGTGTATGTGTGTGTGTGTGTATATATATATATATATATATATATATATATATATATATATATATATATATATATATATATATATATAATTTCATATTATATATTTACAGTTACCTCTATTTATTGATATTAGAAGTTCTTCTTTCTCCCTAGCTCTGGCCAATAACCTCCAAACTCTATGTATAGAAACATTTGTTTTCTAGACAAGTATTTTTGTAGGTTGGAAACAGAATTATCAGGGTTGAATCACACAATTATCAAACGCAAGCTCCTGGGAAGATGAAGGTCCAATTAGGAAGCCTGATGCAGCAGCTAGCTTGGCAGAGCGAAGTGCTACAACAGCCAACTGCACAGCTGTACAGAAAATGAGAAGGTCCGTGTACCCTGCCTCGCACAGCTCTGAGATTCAGAGTCATGTACATTAACGCTGTCACTTATTGAGTGCTTCCTTGGCTTGATAGCATTCCAGATGAGGGGATCTGAGAGTAAGCAAAGCAGGGTAGACTCCCACTTTCACAGAGCCAAGTTCTCCTGAGGGAAAATAGACGGTGTCTTACTTATTCTTCAATTGTTGTGAAAGACACCATAGTATATAGTGCTACTCCTAAGAGGTCTTACCTTTTTGGGTTAGTCAAGAAGAAAATGATAAAAATGAAGTTTGTAGTCTAGTAACAAATTCTAAAGGATACCATACCTTTGAATGTTTGTGTACGATGAGTTTGAAAGAAGAAAGCCTGTTAAGAGTAAGATGAGTTTAAGGAGTGATTGACACACCCTAGGTTGAGACAGAGCAGTGGTTTGCACCTAAGTGGCAGTGACAGAAGGATGAGGGGCTACAGCATCCATGTGTAATTTGTAAGAGTTGCTGACATGTTGCCTCAACTTCCCAGAGACCAAAGTTCTTTCCCTGAATAACAAAAAGATGTGTTTGCAGGTAAGGGACAAACATCCAATGCCATCCTCCAAGCACTGGAATTTATGGAGCAATTAAGATATTAATTTGGAGCCGGGTATGGTGGCACACACCTTTAATTCCAGCACTCAGGAGGCTGAGGCAGGTGAATTTCTGAGTTCGAGGTCAGCCTGGTCTATAAAGTGAGTTCCAGGACAGCCAGGAATATACAGAGAAACCCTGTCTCGAACNCCCCCCCCCAAAAA
Organism: Mus pahari; assembly: GCF_900095145.1. Lineage (NCBI taxonomy): Eukaryota > Metazoa > Chordata > Mammalia > Rodentia > Muridae > Mus > Mus pahari. The sequence continues at coordinate 5,419,710 of NC_034596.1, read as the reverse complement.
AAAAAAGATAAAAAAGATATTAATTTGGAATGTTAGTTAAGAAAACCATATTTGAAGACTCCACCTGAACCTCTTTAAATGCATGTTGGTCTCATATCTCATATCTTGGTATCATAACTACAAATGACAGCTTCTTATAACTTTGCTTTGAACTTTCACCAATACCTTCCTCCTCCTTAAAGTTGTCAAGGCTTTGAGGTAAATCCCATACCTGCAGAGGTAAAATGGCATGTTGGTGACATGGTGACAGACATCAAGTGAGGGAAATGTAGCTTTGTCCAGGCTGAACATGGGAATCAAGAAAATCTGATTAGGTACTCAAGCCCCTGGAGCTGAAAGGCCAGTGCTGTGAGAGAAATGGCTGGATTGACTTTCTACTTCGTTTTTTTGACTGTCACTCCTGGTCAGATAATTGGCACTAGCACCATGTCACCATAATTTTCTTTGCAGAATATGCCAAAATCTAAATGCTGGATTTTATGGACGTCACTACAGATATGCAGCGAGCTTTACCTAGTCCAAACACTGCTTGTAGCTGAGAGCTACACATCAGTTCTAATGAACATTCAAGCTGCCTATGATCCAAACCATCCAAGAACATGGTGCATCGTGCAGTCTGCATGGGTACCTTGCTCTTTAATTCTGATGCAATTAAATCTGAGCTTTAAATATTTTACAGGATGCTTTAAAACATTCTATCTTTAGTCTTTCAGTTAATTGTAGAAAAATATTTTGAGTTCATTAATACTTAATTTTAAACTCATTTTAAACTTTCCCTAACTAGTGTCTATTATTAATGATATTTTATTAAATGAATAAGAAAGAATTAATTTATGATGCATTGCCTATTGGTATATCCTGAAAACTTTACAAAAGTAATGTGACACTTAAGAAAGGGGACAACGGTGGAGAGGTAAGAAAGAGATGTGGTGATATAGAGATGTGGAACTCCTCCTTTTCACACATTATCTCTCTTTTGAAAAATATTCTAACATAAGGCAGATGGAGTGAGGGAACTGGGTAGGAGAGGAAATGGCAATGGGAATGGAGATATTAAAGATCAGGTGTGGGGAACGACAGCAGGGATGACCAAAATGCCAAGAGAATGAATGGAAATCTATAACTGATATGGGTGGAGAGGTGGGAGCCATCTCCAAGAAGAGAGAGAGAGACCTGTAATAAAGGAAGCAGTCAAGAATCAAGAGGGTGATCTTAGCTGTGACTCAGCACTGGGGTTGAGGAACCTAAAGAGGCCAGGAACCCCAATGGAGCGATAGGGAAACCAATCCACCCACAAAACTTTCATCCCAAAGTTCATCCTGTCTATAAGAAATGCAGGGCCATGGGATAGAGCAGAGACTGAGGAAATGGCCAACCAATGAACAGTCCAACTTGAGATCCATCCATGGGCAAGCACCAATCCCTGATACTATTAATGATACTCTATTATGTTTGCAGACAGGTGTCTAGTGTGGCTGTCCTCTGAGAGCCTCCAACTATTAGCAGAGTCAGACAGATATGCAGATACTCACAGCCAAACACTGGATGGAGTTTGGGGACTCCTATGGAAGAATAGGAGGAATGGTTGCAGCCCTGAAGGAGATAGGAACTCCACAAGGAGACCAACAGAGTCAACTAACCTGGACTCTTGAGGATCTCTGAGACTGAACTACCAATCAAAGAATATACCCAGGCTGGACTTAGGCCTCTGTGCACATATACAATAGATGTGTAGTTTGATCTTCATGGGGGTCCCTAACAATTGGAGCAGGGACTATCCAAAAAGCTGTTGGATGTATATGGGATATGTTCTTCTATCTGGGCTCCCTTGTATGGCCTCAGTGGGAGAAAAAGTGCCTAGCCTCAGAGAGACTTGATGTGCCAGGGTGGGTGAATACCCAGAGGACCCCACTAGCTCATAAGAGAAGGGAAGAGGAGAAAGGATTGTGGGAGGGGGTAACTCTTTTTAAAAAGCAAAAAAAAACAACAACAACAAAACAAAAACAAACTTTAATTCATTGAAAAATTTATAAAGTAAATTTTGGTCAAATTCACCAACTCTTCACAGATTCTCTAAGCACTCAACTTCCTGTTCTCTCATTTGTTAGTTTAAACCTATTGAGTTGAGTCCACTTTTTGTTTTGCCCAAATACTCTTGAATATGGGGCCTGCTGCAAGAGTGGTTCACACAGGAGTGATTATGTCCTTAAAACGACCTCTTCTCTCCCAGCAGCTATCAAACACCTGTCGCTCCTTGGCTGGGGGTGGCACTCATATCCACCTCTCCCCATATCTGCACTGCGCTCCCTAATCGGGAGGCTTCAGTCTGACTGGCCACCTCTCATGTGATTGGAAGGTTCTAAGCACACTAGAGGAGGAAAAAAGTAAGCCCTAGCCTTACCCAGATGCTAATACTGGGAGCTATAAAGTGGCTGTCCTGGAAAGTTATGGTACAATGGAGGCTGGATGCCATGCGAGTAACCAGACACTTTCCAACTGATAGAAGGCCCATTCCACAAGAAATAGCCCATACCTGGTACTATATTATCACAATATTATACATTTACACAATGGAGTACTACTCAACTATTAAAAAGAATGAATTTATGAAATTCTTAGGCAAATGGATGGATGGATCTAGAGGCTATCATCCTGAGTGAGATAACCCAATCACAAAAGAACTCACTTGATATGCACTCACTGATAAGTGGATATTAGCCCAGAAACCTAGAATATCCAAGATACAATCTCCAAAACACAAGAAAATCAAGAAGAAGGAAGACCAACACGGGGATACTTCATTCCTCCCCAAAATAGGGAATAAAAATACCCATGAAAGAAGTGGCAGAGACAAAGTTTGGAGCTAAGACAAAAGGTTGGACAATTCAGAGACTGCCCCACCCAGGGGTCCAGCCCATAATCAGCCACTAAACGCAGACACTATTGCATATGCCAGCAAGATCTTGCTGAAAGGACATTGATATAGCTATCTCTGTGAGTTTATGCCAATGCCTGGCAAATACAGAAGTGGATGCCCACAGTCATCTATAGGATAGAACACAGAGACCCCAGTGGAGGAGCTAGAGAAATTACCCAAGGAACTGAAGGGGTCTGCAACCCTATAGGTGGAACAACAATATGAACTAATCAGTACCCCCAGAGCTGTGTATCTAGCTACATGTATAGCAGAAGATGGCCCTGTCAGCCATTGTTGGGAAGAGAGGCCCCTTGGTCTTGCAAACTTTATATGCACATACAGGGGAACGCCAGGGCCAAGAAGTGAGAGTGGGTGGGCAGGGGAGCAAGGTGGGAAGCAGGGTTGGGGGGGAGAGTGTAGGGGACATTTGGGATGGCATTAGAAATGTAAATGAAGAAAATATCTAATAAAATAATTTTAAAAAAGAAATAACCCATACCTGGTACTATATTATCATTATTATTATTCCTATTATTATTATTATTATCATTATTATTACATCTTTTTTTACAATCCTGTCATTATACTCATCTTGATCTGCCTTCCAACTGTTCCTCATCCCATTCCTCCTCCCCTGTCTCTAAGAAGATGTTTCATCCCCCCACCCCCAACCTCACCAGACCTCCTTACTCCCTGTGGCCTCAACTCTCTCGAGAATTAGGTGCATCTGCTCTCACATAAGACCCAGAAGTCCTTTGCTGTATACATGTTGGAGGTCTCATATCAGATAGTGTATGCTGCCTGGTTGGTGGCTTACAAAAATGGAGAAGAAACTGAGTGAAATGAGGTTCATACCTGATACTGTTAATAGGGCAAAACCCTATGGCTAGGTAGGCCTTAGGCCCTAAAGGATAAGTTCCTTCCAGGGACATAGTATTAAAATGACACCTAGGGACTTGTTGCTATACCCATATATCAGAGTACCTCTTCACTCTCTTTAGAAAAGCTACTTCATTCATTTGATGACAAATAATACAAAGACCCACAGGGATGGGACTTTGTGTAGACCCATCCTTTATGGGATGTCTGCATCAAACATCTCCTCAGAAAGCTCAGAAATCAAAATGAAAGAGAGGGTAGGAAGACTGTAGGATAGATGATTACAAAGATAGACAATAGATAATTACAAAGAAACTTTGTTATCCAGATGCAAAAGGTCAGGGCAGACACACATATGAACACATAGAGCTTGGGACAGACTGTACAAGACCTGGACATCATCTCACCCACGGTGGTTTTTTAAAACTGTCCTTCCAGTCCTTTGAATTTCCATTCCTATCACACAACCCAAAGCAAATGCAAGCCAGTAGTCAGGCAGGTAGCATGGCTGAGTATCCACTGCGTCAAGCTTAAAGAACACAGGGAATCCTCTCTGTGTTGAGAAACTTCCCTTGGTTGCCCTAATTCAGAGCTTGGATGTTTGCATTAGAATGCATCCTTAGTAGGGCAGTGGATATTAGCCCAGAAACCTAGAATATCCAAGATACAATCTCCAAAACACAAGAAAATCAAGAAGAAGGAAGACCAACACGTGGATACTTCATTCCTCCCTAATATAGGGAATAAAATACCCATGGAAGAAGTGGCAGAGACAAAGTTTGGAGCTAAGATGAAAGAATGGACCATCCAAGACTGCCCCACCCAGGGGTCCAGCCCATAATCAGTCACCAAACACAGACACTTTTGCATATGCCAGCAAGATTTTGCTGAAAGGACACTGATATAGCTATCTCTGTGAGGCTATGCCAATGCCTGGCAAATATAGAAGTGGATGCCCACAGTCATCTATAGGATAGAACATTGAGACCACAATGGAGGAGCTAGAGAAATTACCCAAGGAGCTGAAGTGGTCTGCAACCCTATAGGTGGAACAACACTATGAACTAACCAGTACGCCCAGAGCTAGTGTCTTTAGCTGCATATGTAGCAGAAGATGGCCTAGTCAGCCATCATTGGGAAGAGACACCCCTTGGTCTTACAAACTTTATATGCCCCATACAGGGGAACGCCAGGGCCAAGAAGTGGGAGTGGGTGGGCAGGAAAGCAAGGTTGGGGGGGGGAGGGTATAGGGGACATTCGGGATAGCATTTGAAATGTAAATGAAGAAAATATCTAATAAAATAAGTTAAAAAAAAGAAAATAAAAGAAATGTATCCTTATTTGGGATGAATCAGTCTAAGGTCTTTTACATTGCACATGCCCCAGAAAGCCTATAAGTGTAATAAATATGGATAGCTTCTTGGAGGATTTTCTCAGTTTATGGTGATAGTGTGACCAATGGTGATGGTGGGTGGGAGCTGCTACTAATAGCTTTAAAATGGCCCCCAAAAGGGTACTTGTTGGGGTACAGAGATCAAAAGCAAAACGTCTCTACATAACCAGAAATCTGGCATAAAATACAAGGGTAGATGTTGGACACTAGACTTGGTAAGCTGAAGGTTATTGTGGATATTATTAAGAACAGTGTTGGGATTAGAGGCCAGTGGAATGAATTGGCATGGGGAAAGGATTTCTATTCTTTTCCTGGAGGGATTTAATTGGACAGTGGATAGCAGGGGACTTTTCATCAATCTTCAGTCAGCATTGCCTACGTGTGCCTGGAATCTTTCTAACATACAACTACAAGAACATGGGAAGATCCAAGTACTTTGATTAAATATCGTGTCCAATGGTATGGACTGAAAAAATGTAGGATTAAATGGGTTAAAGGACAAACTAAAAAACAAACAAACAGAAAAACAAACAAAAAAACTCTAAAAGCACATTGAAGAAGTTTAACTATGAAGTGCGAATATAATGATTATTTAAAAAGCCCATCAATAACAAATCTGTGTGCACTTCTAGACAAATGTGGCTTTTTCTAGTATCAACTAAAGTAATAACTATAAAAAGAACGAATATTTATTACATTTTATGTACAAAGTATTTTAGATACACAAACTCATTGAGGATTTATAATACCTTTGATGAAGACACTGTTACCCACACTTTACAGGCAGAAAAGTTTTGACTAAACTCATACAGAGAGTTGAGGGGAAAACATGATTTTATTCCACAGATGTTACAAAGTGTTCTTGTTTATGCCTACCATGAAAAATTACTGCCTTCCTACAGTTTTGTCTTTACTTTCCCATTTAACATAGTAATAACATACTGTTGCCTACATATACATATTCCCATTTCTCTATTTTACATACAGTGAGATTTCATAGCACTTATTAGTTGTTTTAAACTTTTAATCAACATGCAATGCTAGTGTATGTGGAACCAAGGGATATTTTGCTGTATTCAACATAAAGGAATGTTTCGCAGTTTGTAGATTGTTTTTATGGTTGGGGTTGGAACCCAGGAGCTTTCCAATCCTAGACAAGCACTCTGAAAAGGAGCTGTATCTCTGGTCCCCATGACTACAAAACTCTTAAAACAGGACCTTCCTCCCCTTTGTCTCTTCAAGAGCTTATACAGTGTCTGGTAGGTAACAACAACAATGATAACTCGCTGAATCTCAGTCCCATTGGCAGTGGGCCAGACATCACAGAACTGCTTTGCACAGTGTAGGTGGTGTATTTAGTCATTTCTTTAAAGGATAGAAGCAAAACTATAGACAAGAATTGGCTGAGATGGGAGGAGAGGATTTGCTACAAAGAAAAACAGAGGGAGAAAAGCCAGTGGAGAGGCAGATATTTTGGGGGAAACATGAACCACTTTTTATTTTTCACTTTGCTGAATGTTTCTAAAATCCAGCCTAGGATTTAATGTAAATCTATTTGAAAGGAGCTGCTAAATTTTAACTGGAAATACTTCTTTGTGCTAAATAATCTTTATAGCATTCTAAATTATAGCCAAGTAGCAATATCATTACAGAGCTGTTTAGCCATAGCAGTTTATGTGGGAAGTCAGAAGAAGGCGATGATTCGCATCAAAATATATAATAAAGAACTTTAAAAAAAATCATGGGTATCTTTATTTACTCAAAATACTTTTTATTTAGCCATTTTTAATGCACTCAAGATTAAAGGGGAGAATGAAATGAACAAGTGGGAACTAAAATATCCATGGAATGATAATAATAATATTTTGTAGTCTTGCAGCACTTTTCATGGGAGAAGGTCAAAGCACTTAGCAGCCATTAACACATGCAATTTCTTTGAAGGACTTGTGGGGTATGTAGGTGACAAACAGTTTGAATTCACCTTGTGAGAAATGAAAGTGTTAAGGGAAGTACTCCAGGAGACAAGACAGTATTACAGGGAAGTCCATTCCACATCCTTGAATGCTGCTACCTCAGAATTTCTCCTGGGACCTGGTGGACTTGAGAAGACTCTAAGACTCCACCCTTCTCAGCTTTTTGCACACCTTCCCCCCACTTGCAGAGCAACTCTGACACAGCATCTAGAGCAAATGCATTTACCCAGATAACTCACAGAATGAGAGTGCTTGAGCTAATATCATATTAATATCTATGGTTACTGTTGAATCTGAAATATTTCCTACCATACCCTATGATAAAGGGTTGGCCCAGAGCTATTGCAAACTCAGAAGTTAAGTTCTACTCAGAGAAAGTGATTTTCTAATTGCTGAATCTTGTTCTGACCTTACCACCCACCACACTCCATCCGTGCCTCTGCTTTCTGTCTACCTGTAGGAGAGCAATTTTGTTCCACCACATGCACCTCCTGCTGAAGCTTGGCCTCATCACATACGAAGGAGGACAAATGCAATTGATCCATGTTTGCATGGACCTCTGCAAGAATGAGTCACAATCTGAATAGTTGGCATTTCCACCATTTATAATCTGATGGTCTCTTATAGCTCTTTAGAGACTAAAATGTTATCACACTAAGATTTACATAAAAATCGTTACCTTTTTAAGAAAAGGTATAAATCAGGATAAGGACATGGTATCTAACATCAAAAAGGAAAGCAAGACCTTCAGAAATGCAGAAGTGGGAACTATTCCCACATATAGAGAGGATATGAGTGCAATATAGTCTTAAAATTGAGTACCAGGTACAACTGTGGAAAGAAAGCAGGAAATGTTACAGTTTAGGTATCTTATCCCACCCCCCTAAAGCATTTATTCCAGAGAGTAAATGAATGAATTAATAAATGACATAATGAGAAATAGCGAATGAATGAGGTAACCATTGGAGGCACTGTCAGCTCACAGAGAGACCAGTGTCCTCAAACCTATTACTTAACAATTAGTTGGAAATGATGCTAAGAGACACTGGAGCAAAGACTAAATATTCTTACATTTTCATGTTAGCCCACTTGAATGTATTACTGGTACTCCAGAAAACACACCAGCTCTCAGGTGTCATCATACCAAATTACCTTTCTATTCCTCTGTAAAGCAATCAGAATCAGAAAGGAGTGGATGCCCATCAGTGTAATCAAGGCTTACTCTCAAAGGCTTGGAAGCCAAGTGTGCCATCTAGGCTTCATCCTCACAACCAATCCCATCTAGGTTCCTACTAGAAGGGCAGGTTTGTACTTGAGCCTGTGATCACTGGTGAGAAGTGCCCTCTTCACGTGGCATAAAGCCCGGGTGTCTAACACTGTGCTGAGTGGGATCAAAAGGAGAAACTAATAAATTATCAACCCAATTCATTTTCCTTTTGTGTATGATAGAGTCCAACACAAAGATGGTCTATGGATGCAGCCAATTCTTCTCCAGTATTGGATTTATTTATTCTCATCCTAATTTTAAGACGGAAAGTAATTGCCTTGATTTTTTTTTTTTATAAATAGTAATTCTATTAAAGTGTATTTTAGTAAAATAGAAAATAAAATGTAAACTCTCAACTGCTGATCCACACATAACATTGGTAAACCACTAAAATACTTTGTGGAGTAAAGAAAATATGCACCAAGGAATGTGGATAGCACTGTACATTTATGCAAAGTTCAGAAAGCAGAAACACTGAAGCATGGTGATATTTTCTTTAATTGAGGTTATCTAAACTTCTGTCTCCTTGAAGATACCAGTGACTATTCATTTGGTTTAATTTGTACTAGAATCACTCTTTTCTTAAATGCATACTTGACATGACCTCCAAAAAGTACTCAATAAAGTAATAATGCAGAAAATGAATTGTACTTAAGGCTAACATTTGGTTGCTTCTAATTCTTATGTCCAAACCTGCAAAGTCAAAAGATTTCTCACTAGGGTAAGTCTATTGCGATATCCTATACAAAGATCTCACTGCACAGATGGCAACAGAAAGTTAAGCAGGGATCTGTACTGACAGAGCCCCGATCTGTCTTCCAACTCATAAACCCCATATCTCATCCTTAGTCCCCCGCCCCACCCATTTTTGCTGAATACAATGCATATGACTCCACAAGTTCCAGAAGACCTCCAAGTTCCATCACTATATACTTCCCAGAAGAATACTTAGCAAAGAGTCCAGACAAGTATAAGAAAATGTCTATTTTCTTCATAGAGATTTACTTAGAATCTTGCCAATGTCATCTAAGGGAAATCCAAAACAAGTGCTTTACAAACAGTGGAGCGGGAAGACTCAGACTTAAACTCTCATTTAATTTGGGTGTTCCTGCTTATGGTGATTTATGTTTCCCATAATACAGGTTTAAAGCCAAATAAAACAACATAGATACTTATCCAGAGTGCAAAGCCAATTTGAAAGCTAGAGCATGGAAAGTTATTGATACCACAGTAAAAATTCCAACCAGTGCATTCATTCTTTTAAGACTCTATTCTACACTGAACACAGACTTTCTACTTGGGTGACTAAATATCCCACCCTTTAAGGAGTACGCCCTCGCTTCCACCATGAGGATTCTCCCTAGTCCCCACCTGCAGTCTTGGTTGGTTGACGAACATTTGATCCATGTACCACTTAAAAGTTCTTTCAGGAGTCGCTCTAGTGACATATGTTAGTGTTCATTCCTCAGTCTTTCCATTAACTAGTTTGCCCTGAGGAGACTTATTGTACTTCAAAGTACTCAAGGTCAGAAGTTATGCCTTCTAATGCTAAGCCTCAGTTTCCCACTATGTAAAATAAGGAAAACACCAATCTTAAAAAGTTGTGGCAACCTTATTTGTGATTGGCTGAAGTACATTTGCCCCAGTGACTGGACTATTTTTACTTTAGTAAATGGTACCATTAAAGCCATTCTCAGCCAGAGTATGTCACTGAATATATTATTGACTTTAAAGTTATATTATTGACTTTGAATGCTTTGCCTCAAAAATGGATAGAGAATTATTTTCCAAAACAGAGCATAAATACTGATATTGTTTTTAAAATTCATTGTATTCACAGATTTAGGTCTACAGAAGAACTGGCAGGTACTTAATACTTAAGGAATATCTGATCTAACTCGATACCCTTCTCTCAGCAACCATTCCAAGAACATTTTACCCATACCCAAACGCCTTCATGACAGGAACCTTCCCATTCTCAAGGCAACTCTTTCTTAAAGTTCTGCCTCTTAATTGGAAGCAATCCTTGCCCCTCATGCTGGTATTTGCATCCTTGAGTTGTGGAAATACTGATTGAATGAATCAATACTTTTTCCTCATTAAACTGTACAGGGGTGACTGGGGATGAAGGCTGTCAGGTTCCCTAGAGTTCGGAATGCTGCCCATGCCAAGACTACTGCTCACTCCTGGTCTTTGTTCAAGTGACTCTCTTTTCTTATTTCCCATCACAGAATATTTTCCCAGGCCCTTCAGCACTGTTTTAGAAGCCAGGGTTAATAATCTTTGAATGTCTATTATTAGGCCAGAAATTCTAGCTTTGCCAAGCCCTGGAGACAAGAAGAAACAAACATGATCATTCTGAAGAGGACCTGGCTGCTGTTGGAGAGTGAGCATCCTCTTCTTTACAAGTGGGGTTATTTTTATATCTGGTTCCACAAATAGATTCTACCAACTCATTTTGTTTGCAGTAAAACTGAAATAGTACTACTAATTATTTTTATCACCAACCCCAATCTTCTCAGGCTCATGGATTAGTGAATATATATGTTTTTCAAAAATCAATATTTAATAAAGCAATCAGACTCTGTCCTAAATCGTGTCTCTTTACAACAGCCCTTTACACCAAGAAACTGAAGAGACGGTTCCTTTCTGCTGCCCACTTGCAGACTTTTAATTTTAGAAACAAAGGTTTTCTTCTAGCATGTGGCTGTCCTACATTTGAAGCATTTCTTTTTGCTCTAAACTAGTAACCACTTCCTAATTCCTACAACAAGTTGGAATGTTGTTTAGCTACCCATTCTCAAAAGTATCCCGTGGTATGCACAACACCTGATTCCTGGCTACCATTCCTCTAAGCCTGCTCATGCCCATAATAAAGAATAAATTATAAGAATTGACAGAGACATCGTTGCTACTCATCACATCAGTTACTATCTCATATTTAACCTTTTAAAAATGCTTATGAAAATCCCAACTCAGGATGCAAGACCTTTTTTTTTCTGAAATTATAATTACATCATCCCACCCCCTTCCCTTTCCTCCCTTCAATCTTTCCATATGTCGCCCCTTGTTCTCTTTCAAATCTATGGCCTCTTTTAAATTAATTATAGTTACATACATTTATGGAAATACATTCATAAATATATAAACACAAACTGCTAACACTTTTTAAAGAAACATTCTCATGGAAAATATGCAAAGAAAAAAAGATTTTTAATCTGATTTTAATCAGATAGTATTGGACACTCTCCTACTTGATCCACCCATACTTTCAACATTTTATTGTAGCCAAAAAACAAAAAATACTTATAAAGACACAAAAGCTATTTTTTTTTGCAGCAGAACCTGTACAACTACACTTATAAACTAGTCTTTACCAGATTGATTGCACTTAGGAACCTATTCTGTTTCTGTTAGATTCCCTAAGCTCTCAACTCCATCACATACTAATAGGCCTGGGAAACACAGTAAAAGTAAACATGATTCAGAAAATAACAGATTGAAAATTTTGGTAAGTCTTTACTAACATTTTGTTCAGCATAAAGGATTTTATAGTTAACAGTTCATGTTTCTTCAACTCACCACTGACGGTGATCTTGTAAGTGATTTGATACTACAGGTTTACTTCTCAAGTACTTAAATAATAGAATCGTGAGTTTTGAACTACTATCAACAGCATTTAAGAGAGTGATAGGCGCAAGGAAATTGTTCAATAAGTAATGAAATGATTAAATTGCAATCTACTAATACTTTAACAAAACAGAAGCTTTCCATTGTAGACAGTTCATTCACAGATATTTGGTTTGCATGAAACTAGAAAGGTGACTTCAATACCAGGAAATCAAACCATAAACCTACCAAGCATAAGAATCCCCTTTTTAAATTTCATAGCTGACTGTTAATAAACATTTCTGAGGCAAAGATAGCATTAACTTCGAGTTCAAATATTGATCATTCAGTTGCTACCTAACTGAACCTAGACCGTCCCCTCTCTTTTTTTCCATATCATTTCAGTGTGTTGAATTCTAGCTCAGAAGTCAGTGGGGACACTGTGTGTTTTGATTTTGCTACTTTAAATCCCATCCCAGTCTCTCTCACTAATGATGAATTTTCATTTTAAGCCATTCTAAAACAATTCCAAATTATTGGATATCCTTTTAAAATTTTAAGCTTTGAAATCCCTTTCAAAATGCTCAGAATGATTTTAGTTCATTTTGCAGAAAATATCATTTAAAAGGTAAAGCTTTGAGTTGGAAATATCTTGTAATAAAATTCTTTATGTGCAATCCAGGATCATGTAAACTAGAAGAAAATATTTGATTTGTACCAATTTAAACACAAATTAAAGACTGCACAATGATCATCATGAAGTTGTGGTAACAATTCTGCACAGTTACACATAAAGGCTATAACTTATTGCTTGAAAATTCAAAATCAAGTGTTGCCATGCTCTTACCAATGGTTCGTAACATTGGCAATGGCAAATAAATGTCTATTAATCAATTTGCCTAGAAAGAAACTCATCCCCAAAGTTGCGTATTGGCATTAAATGAGTTTTTCTCAGTTTTGGCTTATAAGTGAGGAGTTAGAGCTCAATATTTTCACAAAATTCTAGTTGTCATCTGGTAAAGCATGAAATCTATCTAATCAGGAAAACAAAATAATTAGAAGCTCTTCTAATTCTTTGTAAACATTAAGTATCATTTAGCTTAATAATATATGCTTTCTATAGATCTGTATTTTATGGATTTGAATTATCTTGCAAGCATATGAACCCTTAGTCTTTCAATGTATATTCAAAACTAACATGATACAACCTCACAGAAAATGGAGCTTTGTCTATAAAAATCCCTATCACAAGAAGTATGATGTTACCTGAATTTTTAATCTTAGCCATTCTGACTGGAGTGAGATGAAATCTCAGGGTTGTTTTGATTTGCATTTCCCTGATGACTAAGGATGTTGAACATTTCTTCAGGTGTTTCTCAGTCATTCAGTATTCTTCAGTTGAGAATTCTTTGTTTAGTTCTGTACCCCATTTTTAATGGGGTTATTTGAACTTCTGGAGTCCAGCTTCCTGAGCTCTTTGTATATATTGGATATTAGTCCTCTATCAGATTTAGGATTGGTAAAAATCCTTTCCCAATCTGTTGGTGGCCTTTTTGTCTTGTTGACAGTGTCTTTTGCCTTACAGAAGCTTTGTAATTTTATGAAGTCCCATTTGTCAATTCTTGATTTTACAGCACAAGCCATTGCTGTCTGTTTAGAAATTTTTTCCCTGTGCCCATATCTTCAAGGCTTTTCCCCACTTTCTCCTCTATCAATTTCAGTGTCTCTGGTTTTATGTGGAGGTCTTTGATCCACTTAGACTTGAGCTTTGTACAAGGAGATAAAAATGAATCAATTCTCATTCTTCTACATGATAACCGCCAGTTGTGCCAGCACCATTTGTTGAAAATGCTGTATCATCCTTAGTGAGGTAACCCAATCACAAAAGAAGTTACTAGATATGCACTCACTGATAAGCAGATATTAGCCCAGAAACTTAGAATACCCAAGATACATTTTGCAAATCACAAGAAAACCAAGACAATCGTGTGGATACTTCATTCCTCCTTAGAATAAGGGATCAAATACCCATGAAAGGATATAGGTACAGAGACAAAACTTAGAGCTAAGATGAAAGGATGGACTATTCAGAGACTACCCCATCTGGGGATCCATCCCATCATCAGCCACCAAACCCAGATACTAATGCACATGCCAGCAAGATTCTGCTGAAGGGACCCTGATATAGTGGCCTCTTGTGAGGCTATGCCAGTGCCTGGCAAACACAGAAGTGGATGCTCACAGTCAGCTATTGGATGGAACACAGGGTCCCCAATGGAGGAGCTAGAGAAAGTGCCCAAGGAGCTGAAGGGGGCTGCAACCCTGTAGGTGGAACAACAATATGAACTAACCAGTACCCCCTGAGCTCATGTCTCTAGCTGCATATGTAGCAGAAGATGGCCTAATCGGCTATCATTGGGAAGAGAGGCCCCTTGGTCTTGCAAACTTTATATGACCCAGCACAGGGGAATGCCATGGCCAAGAAGTGGGGGTGGGTGGGTAGGGGAGCAGGGGCAGGAACTGGGGTATAGGGAACTTTCGGGATAGCATTTGAAATGTAAATAAAGAAAATATCTAATAAAAAGAAAAGAAGTATGATGTTATAGCCATGACACATGCATAAGAGGAACGCCTTCAGAACCACTATTCGTTTTACTTTAATTTTTAATTAAGACAAAAAAAAAAAACTATCATACATCTTCCAAACTTTTCAATGCTTCCTATAGAACTCAGTGTCTTTCTGGTGTTAACACTTATTGCCAAATAACCTGTCTCATGGAGTTTTATGATCCTAGTAATGGAAGAATTACTCATTTTCAATATATATATATTAAATGTTCCTATATCAGCCCCCTCCCCCAGTACCCCTTAGCACAGATCCTCCCTCCATCCCCCCTCCTTCTCCGCCCCAGCACATCTTATTTAGTCACTTGACATTTTCCATCAATCTTGAAGGACTGTTTCACTGAACACCGAATCTTATGCTCACAGGATTTGCTGCCTTTCACCACTACCCCTGACTGGCACAGCCCTAATGAGAAATTAGCAGTGTTTGGGTCACTGTTTGCTACTTCATAATTTATTTTTCTCTGCTTGCTCTCAAACTTTGCCCTTTTGCTTTTCAATAATTTCACTTTAGATTTTCACAGTTTTGCTTTCTCTGTTCTTATTCTGGTCAAGTTTGCTGAACTTACTGAATCCATAAATACGTGCGTCTTGTGTTCTTCAAAAAGAAAACCATGAGCAACCTTTTTCAGAGCTTTGACAAGTTTCTGCCTATCCTGGCTCTGAGATGGATTTCCCACACTAAGGAGACTCTATGTGTGTTTCTCTCAGGTTTCGCTTTTCAAAATATTATCTTCCTCAGATTGGGTATTTACGAATTTTTCCAAATTCACTGTCTCTGTCTCCAAGACTTCTAGTCTTCTGCTTCTCTTTGTTGAGCAATTTAATTTTAGATATAACATTTTTGGTATGGTAATTTTCATCATGTTAACAGTGTTATATGGATACAGTGAAATTGTGGCCCTTGTCACTTGTCATTATCCTCTCAACCCCTTCTTCCTCCAGATGACAACCATCTTTTCCCCAATAAGCTTCTCTTACTTGGATGTCTTTTTGTATACTCTCCAGCTTTAATTATATTTGTCTGCAGAGGGACAAGCAGTTTTGTGTTTTTTCTGAAATGTTGACATCTCAGTTACTATTGGCACCACTTGAAAACTGGCATCCCTCCCTCCAGCACCCATTAACCACTCACAACCGCTTAGGGATGAGTGGGTCACATGATTGCCTCCTTTTGCTTGATGAAATGTTTACAGACCCAGTTGTGTGCAGGTCTTGTACACCGACCTATAACCGTAGTGAGTTTACAAGGACAATAGTCACATCATGTCCAGAAAACAAACTTTTGTTGCACCTCTTCCCATTTTCTGGCTTTTGTATTCTTTATACCTCCTCTCCTATGAAGTTCCTTAGCCTCTGAGGGAGTGATATGCATGTTCAATTAGGGCCAAGGACACCAAGTAACTTATTCTCTGCATTGTAGCCAGTTGTATGCCTCTGAATTAAAGTGCCATTCACTGCAAAAGGAAGCTTCACTAACAAAGGCCAAGAGCAGCACTTATCCATGAGTTCAGACATTATCAGGCAGACAACAGTTTGATATCATATACATTTAGCAAAAACAATGGCAGTGTGTTCCAGTTAGGCACAGTAACCTCTTTAGCTACAAAATCTGGCAAAAGGTTATAATATTAGACATGAGTTCCAATATGTGAAACAAGCCTAAAAGTAATCCAGAAAGTAGTTGGTTGTCCCCGTATACTCATGCCATTCTTTTTCCAGGGGATGCATGCATCTGGTCGTTATTGTGTTTTGAAGGGAGAATACCTGAACAGGACTGCTGAGGGTCCTGGGAGCTTGCATAGCACTTCCTGACACTGTTTGATTTTTAACAGTTTTCTGGCAATGCATGTGATCCTTTTATCCATTGTAAATAGATTTTTCTTCAGTCATTCACCACAGCTATGCAATCTGCCATAAACTAGTTCTCTGCTAATGTCAATACCTCTAATGTTATTTTTCATGAGAAAAAAAAAACTGCATGTTTCTGGATCTTTACAAAAGGAAAAACACTGCTTTTTGTTTATAGGTATTGTGATGCTATAAAGTTTCTGCACTTTGTAAAATTCAATAGAAAGGTATTGTTTCTTATTCTTTCAGCAGAGCTGAATTGGGATCAACCCACAAACTCAGCTGTTAGGTTGTATCTGAAGTGCCTGAGATCTATTCTTAGCCAGGCTGTGTAGAATCAGTCCTCTGTGCACACATCTTAGGGGTCAGATGCAGGCTTGAGCAGAGCTTGTGGAAGCTATCTAGCTCTTTCCTCCAGCCATCAGCTATGTGGGATTGCTCCTCAGATTTTTCAGTGACTGTGGATAACCAAAATCTGTTCTCTCCTTCTTTGGGACAGAAAGACATTTTCCTCAGTGGATGCATAGTCACTGTGTGTCTATCTAACTTGCAGACTGGCTCAGTTTAGAAGTTGTAAATGTAGAAAATTCCCTCTAATTCTTCATCTCAATATCACCTTTTCTCAAAAATCTGCCTAATCTCATACATCTACTCTTACTCATTTCCCAGTTTCTCATGAGGGTTACTGTTTTCGTCTCTACCAGAGATGAAACTACAAGAAGGTTCATTTGTTTGAACCTAATCAGCTGTGTGTCTCTAAGACATTTTATTCCACTGGACCACATCTGTGAGACAGATATGCCTGACCTAAGTTGCACAGACTCTTGAATGCAGAGTGGTGCACATAATAAAATATTAATTTAAGGAAGAAAAAAATAAAGGGAAAAATCTAGAGAATTTTCAAAGGATGGTTATTGATATCTTTACAGGTAGTTCATTCAACCAGTGTTCATTGAGGCCTCTGATGTCTTCAGTGAATGATGTTAGACACGAAGCAAACATCTGTGAATAAGACAGACACTGACCTCAGGAGTCTACATTCTATCAAGGACATAAATATTACCCTAATGATTACAAAGTTATCCAGCATAAGCTGGAACATGCTCTAAATTAACAGTGCAGAATGTCATTGATTGTAACATGGAGGCTAGTTAAGAACAATTTTATTCTGCAAAGGATATTGATAGCATGCTGGTGAGATGAAAGAACTGGTAAAGAAATTGATATAGCAAAGAGCTAGCATTGTTTACAGATGTAGAAACATGGCTGAAATATCTGATATAAACATTTGAGAAAATGGAATTGGTATCAAAATTAAAAAAATAGTCAGAACTTATATGAAAGTATTTATCAATAGTATGAGCAATGAGAAACTGTTAAAGGGTTCTGGTGAGAAAATGGCAAGGTTGGCTTATTTTTCTGAACAGAACTGATAGTATCTGGGGCTCTAATAATCTGATATGTCTGCTGGGTGATATGTCTAGTAGGGGGATGCAGTTGACCATACAACTTGTCAGTGGACCAGACTGTTGTTTTACCATAATTTTCCAAGGACTTATTCTGAAATCTGCTTTAATAATGGGTGACTAGATTAACCCCTATGAACCACATCTTAATAATTGCTTTATGATTACAAAAGAAACAGAAAGGATGCTAGCTGTACTCCTCTATACTTGCTAAGTAATTTTCAGGTTTTACCATGTTCCACAACAGAGTTCTTGAAAACATACTTACTATCATTCACAATACTGAGTGGCCACCCAAATTATCATCACCATAAGAATGTAGAGTTGCAAAGTATGTAATTTCTAATCTAGAATACAATATGAATATATTTTTAGCATGTGTTACACTTTTGGGTAGCTGTTTATATATACCATTGTGATGCTTAGTAATGTCAACAGAGGTAGAACTACATATAGGACACAAAATTCTGTCTGTGTGTGCATCACTTGTGTGCTTGCTGCCCATGGATGTCATAAGAGGACATTGGATTACCTGGAATTGCAGTTACAAGTCAAATGGTTATGGGCCTTCATGGGGGTGGGGCTGAGAATCAAAACAGTTCCCTGGAAGAGCAGCCAGCTTTTTTTTAATAGATGAGCCATCTCTCTCGTCCTAATCTCTGTTTCTTAACTGCAGCAACAGTGTGTCCACCTGCTTGATGCTCTTGCTGCCATTTCTTCTTCACCATGATTGACTCTACCCCTAAAACTGCCAGGCAAATCAGTGCCTCCTGATTTATGTTGTCTTTGTCATATATTTTATGACAGCAATGAGGTGCATAACTCACAGAACTACCTTCTATGCCTTCTATGTACACTGATGGGTAAAATCACCTTTGGACATCTAGCCCAGAAGACTGAGGGGTCATAATCCTTTTGGTGGCCACATGTCAGATATCCTGTATATCAAATATATACATTACAATTTGTGAGTATCAAAAATACAGTTATGACATAGTAATGAGATGACTTTATGATTGAGGGTCACCAAAACATGAGGAACTACGTTAACATGTCACAGCATTAGGATGGTAGAGAGCCACTGTTTTAGGCAATCAAATGAGAAGAAGTTATGTTTTAGGAATCTTATCAATAAATGGCTTTGTGGCAAGCATCTCCTTTTTAATGCTAATTCAAATATAACCTGATGAGTAGGAAAAAAAGGCAAAGTATTTTCCTCGTGTTTTTGCTGGAGGAAAGAGCACCACAGTCCTCCTTTGCTTTTACAGGGCTTCTCTATGAGGCAAGATGCTCTCATTTGGCCTCTTGCTTTCTGCTTCAGACATTCATAACACCCTAGGCAATGAATCACAGTCTGAGTCATAAGTGGGAAATTGATCTTTATTAAAAACGCGGGAATATACTGAAAATGTGATGGGGAAGAAGAATGCCAGTGTGAAGGGACTTCCTCAAGGATTAATGTTAGAAAAGAGTACATAGGATTCTGAAAAGGAAAAACAAAGGTTTCTTTAAAAACACATCCACAAAACCCTGGACAGTTTTTGTATGTGTCTAAGTAAACACAACACTTAGAAAACAAATATCTTCTACAATCCTTTTACAGTATGTAGGAAAGCAATCTAGAATGTAGCATTTATTTCAGCATTTGTAGAGATGTGAAAAGGGCCTAAAATGTCAATATTGATCATTTGAAAAATATCTTCAAGACTAAAGTCTCACTATCCACTTTGCAAATAAGGAAACTGAGACTCAGAAGCTGAAATAATATGATCTTGGTTGTTCGTAGATTGAAAGGAAGTTCAACACCAAATGGATCTATTGTGCTGGGTAGTTTTACATTTACTTGGCACAACAGGCTACAGTCATTTTACAGATGAGGATTTCAGTTGAGAAAAATGCCTTCACAAGATCCAGCAGTAGGACATTTTCTTAATTAGTGGTTGATGGGGGAGGACCCAAGCCATTATGGGTGGGGCCATCTTGGGCTAGTGGTCCTGGCTTCTAGAAGACAGTAGGCTGAGCAAGCCATGAGGGGTATCTTAGTCAGGGTTTCTATTCCTGCACAAACATCATGACCAAGAAGCAGGTTGTGGAGGAAAGGGTTTACTCAGCTTACACTTTATACATTGTTGTTGATCACCAAAGGATGCAGGACTGGAACTCAAGCAGGTCAGAAAGCAGGAGCTGATGCAGAGGCCATGGAGGGATGTTCTTTACTGGCTTGCTTCCCCTGGCTTGCTCAGCCTGCTCTCTTATAGAACCCAAGACTACCAGCCCAGGGATGGTCTCACCCACAAGGGGCCCTTCCCCCTTGAAAACTAATTGAGAAAATGCCCTGCAGCTGGATCTCATGGAGGCATTTCCTCACCTGAAGCTCCTTTCTCTGATAACTCCAGCTGTGTCAAGTTGACACAAAACCAGCCAGAACAAGGGGTAAGTCAGTAAGCTGCCCCTCTGCATCACCTTCTGCCTCCAGCTCCATGCCCTGCTTGGGCTCCTCCCCTGACTTCATTTAATCATGGACTATGAAGTGGAAGTAGAAGCCAAATAAATCCTTTCCTTCTGAACTTGCTTTTGGTCATGGTGTTTATCAAAGCAATAGAAACCCTAACTAGAACACCCATAAATAAAACAATTCAGTCACCATTTCCCCATTTGTTCTAGAATGTTATTAGGCCCCTCATTCATTCCTGGAATTACGATGGTACGATGTTAATATAGACATGTAACATGCCATAGAAAGATATGTGAAGATACATAAATAAAGGTTAATTTTACATACAAAATGAGGAACATGAGTGCGTAAGACCAAGTCCTATGTATTTGGGAAAGCTTAAAGACTCCCTTTTATTCTCTCATATGCTTAGTTCTGATTTTTTTCTAAGACCAACTTACTGGTGATCAAACACGGACAAGGAGATGACTGTCTTTCTGATATGACCTAAGTTCCTGACAGAGTTCTTTTTTATTTTTTTAATTGAAAATAGATTTTTTTTTCTCTCATGCAATATATCCTGAACACGGTCTCCCCTCCTGACACCTCTCCTCTCCCCTAGATGTTCTGTTCCTCCCTTTCCCATTAGAAAAGAGCAGACTTCCAAGAGACAACAGCCAAACATGAGAAAACAAGATACAATCAGACAACACAAAAGCCCTCCTAATCAAGACTGGACAAGGCAACCCAATGGGAGGAAAAGGGTCTGAAGAGGAAGCAATAGAGTCAGTGACACATCCACTTCCACTACTAGGAGTCTCCCAAAAAACACCAAGCTAACAGCTATAACATATATGCAGACCCATACAGGCCCTGTGCTTGGCACTTCAGTCTCTGTAAACTCATATGAGTCCTGCTTAATTGGTTCAGTGAAGTTCTTTAGAGGAAAATAAAAGAAACTAGTGTCTTATCTTGCAGCTACCAACTCACTAAGGACCAGGATCCAAACATCTGCTTCCACTGCCCTTCACCTTGGCATAGAAGAGGGCAGTCTACTGTTATAGAGAGAGCTTTCTTGGGATCAGAAGAAGGGGCAGAACATGAGTAGAAAAAAAAATTATTTTAAGGCTTATAGAAATGAAACAGATATCTTTAAAACTTAGAAAACCTCTTTAAATGCTCAAAAACAACTTCAATGCTTACATAGAGTGTAAAATACACACAACACTACACAAAAATCAAACTTTTGCTTGAAACTAAAAACAAAGAAAACATCCCCCCTCCAAACGTTTGGAGTATTTTCTGTCTGTGATACTGACCCACAGCTGTCCTCATATATTCTTACTGGACTCTTCTCATTCTGTCAGCTCCAAGAACAGAAACAGCTTTATTTTTGTCTCTTATTTACAATGAGCTCAGAATAAATGCTTAATAGATTTTACTCAAGGTCACAAAACTGGGTTCATGAATGAAATATAGTGTTAAGCATTTCTGAGCTGGAAAGATGTCTTAGCTCTTAGGAGCACTTGTTGTTCTTTCAGAGAAGACCAGGTTTGATTCCCAGAAGGTAGCTCATGACAGTCAGTAACTCCAGTTCCAGGGGACCCAATACCTTCTCCCACTTCCCACATGCATTGTGTACACATGGAACACAGACATGCATACAGACAAACACTTATACACATAAAAGAAAAGTCAATAAACATTATGTTAATCATTTTGGCTCCAGTTTGACTTCAAGTCAAAAGACTAAAGTTTTCTACAAGCATGTTTTCCCTTTCTCAGTCTATGACATCATACATTCAATGTCAACCATAATGTATATTTTGAATGCAATTTCTAGATTGTTCTCTGATATCATTTCCCTGTCAAGTTGAGCCAAGTCTGACAACGTCAATGAACTTCATTAGACAGCCATGCAAGGTTTGTGGAACCAAATAAATCAGCATTATTTTTAACTATATCTCTGTGGCTTGGAAAGTGTTAGCTGGACTTCAACCCAAAGCTAGTGCTTGAGATGATCTTGAGACTCTGAAAAATTCTAATTGATAACAAAATAGCAGGCATCCCCTTTTTGTATAATCTCTTACCACATCTTACTCTGCTACCAAACCCAAACTTAATTCATGGTCTCTAATT
The DNA here is from genome assembly GCF_900095145.1 of Mus pahari. Taxonomy (NCBI): domain Eukaryota; kingdom Metazoa; phylum Chordata; class Mammalia; order Rodentia; family Muridae; genus Mus; species Mus pahari. The sequence continues at coordinate 5,397,157 of NC_034596.1, read as the reverse complement.
AAAGGAGAAGTTTTTGCTTCCAAATCACTTTCAAGTCCTTCAGCTATACTTTATCCTTTTGTGTGATAGGTGCATTGTCTTCCAACTGAATTATTGCCTCATTTATCTAGGCCTTTATATTGAAATCTGTTTAGCTGTACTCCCTTAAACACCCTGGAGTCTGGGCTCCTCTTTGGCAGAACCTGCCAATACTTCCTCAGTAATAACATTAGGTATAATCAGTACATTTCAATATTAAACAGGCTGTAGAAAACTTACACATTTCTTCCATAAAAGAGAAATGAAATCTTGATATACTAAGTGCATGCTTTTTTTTCCACTCCAATTTCTGTTTATTACACTTTAATGCACATTAGTAAATGCAAAATAAGCTCTCTAAAGAAAAAAATTAACTATGGCTTACTAAGTTTTAAGGATGACAAAGTGCAAGACTAATTGAACTCCATAAGGGACTCACAGATAATTTTAAATGATAAACTCTCTCCCCCACTCTCCTTATTATTCTCCTTATTATTTGAGAAAAAGCTGGAGCACTTGGCAAGGGGTGAGGAAAACAATAGACAAAGATACAACATTTGGTTATCTGCATGGGAGAAGGCTCTCTCAAGAAAGCCCTAAAAGTTATTTGCTCCTTTTCTACCAAGCAATATATACTCTCTGACAGGCACAGCTCTGTGTATCAGTGACACATGCCCAGGTTTCCCCCAGGAAGGAAGATTAAAACCAAGGGTACAAGGCCACACAAGAGCGTCTCTAACATTTGGACTAATACCAAATATAAGCAGGGTGGTGCTGCAGGGCTGTAGCAGTCCTGGACATGATGGGAATCTGCGCCCATCTCCTCAGACTTCCACACTCTTTTTCTTGCCAACTCAAGACTCTGCATGGTCCAAAATTCACAAACGAAGGGAAATAAGGTGATAGCCAAGTAATTACAGCTGGGCATGTTGAGGAGGAATTATTTTATACTAAATTACTATATCCTTGTAAATGAATGGGATTATTTCTGGGGGAAAAAAGAGAGAAAGAATTATGTTTACCCAAGTGGAAAGTTTTATTTTCAACCATAAGCCGGGGCTTCATATCCCATTAAGTAGCTAAGGGAAATATCTCTTTTAGTCTGTTCTTTTCCCTGTCAGTTTCGATTTAAATGAAATAGAAAAAAATTAAATAGAGCTACAGGTTAAAAGGAGTCTAGGTTTCCAAACCAGAACACTTCCATGACTGTTTTGATTCTATCAGCACTCTGGGTAATAAATGTGTGCTCTCTAAGTTGTTGACACTGGGGCTTATGCACAACTGCAGGAACCTCTCCTGTCCAACTGAGAAGCCTCTTTGGCCCTCTGAGCTCATCACTACTGCTCCCCCTGCCTGTGAAGAATGAGACCCAAGTTCATTCTCAACAGGAGACACCACACAATATTGAGACTTTTACATACTAGGCTGGAGGCTAAGTATTGGGAAGGAAAGCATCCCCTACTGTGTTGAAGCTATGAACCTAAGTCAGTCAGCTCCATTGAAAGTCCCATTACTGAAAACTCAGGTAGGCAGAACTCAGGACTAAGAAATATATGAACAGCAGCAACAGCACCAGGAACAGACAGAACTAAAAAAAAAAAAAAAAAAAAAAAAAAATCTCCCTACAAATCAAGTGTTTAGAGTCTGCTGCAAATGCTAGTAACTGCAGAATCTGCTATCTCCTTCCCACATGCAGCAGAGTGACTATCACCAGGGTCTGTCCATGTAACAAATCCTGTCCCCAACCCTGAGCTTTTTACAAAAGAAATTCTACAATAGGATATTTCAATATCTATGGCCAAGTGAATATATACTTCTTAACTGGTTATTATGTCATTGTCTTTAGAGCAGTTTAGATGATCTGCTGGCCAAGATATTGATGAAATAAAATGTTAATATTCAGAGAAAAGATAGCTCTGTATATACAACTCCACTAGACTTTATTCCCTGATGCTAGTGTTAGCCTTAAGTGAATTTTCAAACAAGTTTGGTGATCTTTCCCCTGTGGAAATCACCCAAGTGAATATATTTAAACATCTTTCTAGACACACACACACACAGACACATGCAAAGACTAATTCTTCTTCCTTTTCTGTCTTATTCTCAAGGGCTATTTTTTCTCAGCCTTTACTGTGTTGGGCATCTTGTTATTACCCATCTTGCCAAGTATTTCCTCTGTGGTTTCAGACATTTCGTGCACCATTTCTTTGTATGTGTTTTTTTCTGATTTTTATTTTTTTATTTTTTATTTTTTATTTTTTATTTTTTTTTTTGTCTCCCAGACCTTGAATTGTAGTTTAGCTGCAATGTTTCATGGGGAGAGTTGAAGGTTACTCCCCCTCCTATCTGATGCTTCTGGACCATGCATGCCTTCTGACACTGAATGGGGAAAAGACTTGCTGGTGGAAGTCTGCCTTCAAAAGAAGTCAAAGTATAAAAATGGGGTTTGAGGATTTTAAAGAAACTAGAAACTCCAGCATGAACATAGCAGGTATTATACTAATAAACAGTAGAATAAAAGGTAAAGATTTTGGTCAATGATGAAGACAGAGCATCTTCACATACAGATGTGCATAAAAAAGTAAACCACAAGTAAAATAAAAAAATAGAGAATTTTTCTTCTTCCAACATGGCTGGTATTTTAATCATTACAATCGATCATAAAATCTATGTGGAAAAGCAAATGGTTAAGTTATTTTTAAAAGATGGTCTTCAAGGTTAGTAGACACTAAGATAAAAATAAATTATAGGCCAAGGAGTGTGGAAAAATCAAGGCATCTTCTGCAAAGAGGAGGGAAATGTGTTTTAAGCAAGTTCTGAAGCCATATGGAGAGCCGATGAGGTGGGGAAATGTAAACAGGATTTTTTTCCAGATGGTGGGCACTTGAGTTCACAAGCTGAATTTTGTAGAGGCCAAAGACCCAGGGAAAAGGGATTTTGAGGCTGAACAGAAGTGCTTCTCAAGGTTGAAGGAAATGAAGTATAAATCATACTTGAGAGTCTAAAAATGAGGTCAAGCAGAAGAGGGTGAAGCCAGCAGGTGGTTTCCAAAAATGTCCTCAATTCATGTAAGTTTCCAAAGAAGGTAAGCAAGCCCACTGAGACACCAAGTAAAACTCCTTGAGGTCTATCAAAATAATAAAGAGTTAATCTGTGTACAAAATTAACATACAAGTGAAAGGAAGCCATCAGCAGTCTTGCATGTGTCATCTGGGGACTGAGGTAATGGCTGTGGGTAAAGTGTCGGTTGCACAGCACACAGCCCTGATTTCAGATCCCACTACTCACAGAAGCCATGACTGGAAGTGCCAGCCTGAGGAACCAATGCTGGGATGTTAAGGAGAAGGAACTTTAGGCCTTGCTGGCCAGCTAAACTAGTCAGTGAAATACACATTTCTCTAAAGACTGAATCTCAAAAGAAAAAGTTGAACCATGATAGAGTAAGATATCCAACATTGATGTCTAGGCTCCACAGGTAAACACACACACATACACACACACACACACACACACACACACACACACACACACACATAAACATGCATTCAGACCTGGGCTTGTGAAAATACATCAACCTCTCTCACACACAGAAACATTCACAACGTGTTGCCTAAACTACCTACGTTAAAATAAATCTCTCCTATAAAAGGAATATTTTTACCTTTAATCAAGATGGTTGAATAGGAGATGAAGATCTTTTCTTTGGCTTCTTCTCAATTGTTCTCAATTCAACACCCTTGAGTTGCCAGAGTGGCATGATTGTTGTAGCATTTTCTGGACATCTAAAGTCACACTTGACGTTTGTTGTATCCTGAGCCCCAAGATATTGTTTGAAATATATGCCCCTCTAAGAGCAGAGTAAACATGACACACATGTGTTCATGCTGTCAGAACATGTGTGATGTGTGATGTTTGCATGCTGAGCACTGAGGGATTTAATGATTTGCCTTTACATCAATAATGAAGATATAGGAAATGCAAATTTGAATGAATATCTACTTAATCTAAGACAAAACTGTAAATTTCCTTTTACAGTTATTGTTGTATTTATTTGTTTAGTATTAACATCCTTAATTTTAAGTTACCTTGCCTTGCATAGAATTAACAAGGAGTAGCGTTTAAAACTATGAAGACATTAATTCAAATGAGCTTTGTTGAGACCTGCATATAGTAGATATTGTTTCTTAAACTTCCTGGAATTGCTTTCACTAAGATTTCTCCGAAAGTAAGTCTATTGCCTACTGAGCTGATATGCTGTTCACAAAGGCCACTCGAAGTCAAAAGGGTAATGGCTGAAAATTCTTTTCACTGATTCATTGTAAAATGGAAAATGTAAAAATACTTTCTTTTCATGAAGACAAATTGCATTTTTAAATTCTACTAATGAAGCAGCATTCATCACTGCTTGCTCATTTGTCTTTGCAGGGGGGGTTCTGGGGCACAGATAAGAAGATTAATGTCTCTGAACTTTTCAACACATCGAGTTCAGTCATGGTCCTCCTCTAGTGTGCAGAATTAAGTCAATATCATTACTAACATCCTCGGTAACATTTATAGATTTACATTATGCTTCTAGTCTTTTTTATTCCTTTTAGGTTTAGACAGTTCATCCTGATACTACAGTTTGTGTTTCTTGTTCACCACAAATATAGATGCAATTTCACTAAACCTTGGTAAATATAAATTTCTATTAAAAACGGCTGGACTGGGGACAGGCAAAGTTAATAATGTTCAAGGACTTTAAAAAACAAGGAAAAGTCTGCCATATGACCCAGTAGATAAAGGTATTTGTACTATCAGCAGTTTGATTTTTTTATAATCCATGTAAGAGGGAATGAGTGACTTTACAAGGCTGTTAACTGACTGCCACATTCTTACCATAGCATATATGCTCTCACTCAGACATTATGCATGGAATCAAGAACATGTAGACATATGTACACTCAAATGCATACATACACAGAGAAAGGAGGGGAAGGGAGAGAGGGGGAGGAGAGAGGGGGAGGGAAAGGAAGGGAGGGTGAGAGACAAAGAGGAGGGAGAGGGAGAGGGAGAGGGAGAGGGAGA